>NC_133970.1:39189716-39519558 GCF_031877795.1 Strix aluco
CCTTCTTCGGGCACAGTCATCTTGTGGTGGTGCAATTCCTTTCCCCCTCCTGGGCCAGTAGGTGATTAGTGTGATTCTAACCCCCTCCTGGGCCACATACCAGCTTGAGGAAATAAGCACTGATAATGACAGTAAACCAGAGTAAACCAAATCATCCGACAGAAGGCCAGGGCGAAGTCGACTGAAGTGCTAAGGCTTGGACAATAAGCCCAAGCCAGAGTTGACCTATAGATGAATCCTGTACATTTTATAACTAATAATCATTGTACTAATAGGTATTATACTAAGTTATAGCAAACCACCTATTTTGATGTAAAAGGTGGAAATACTGAAGCCTGAGCAACAGGCCTTGAACTGAAACTGCTAACTCTGTATGTAGTCATTAGTGAAATATGCATAGAAGATGTAGTTTAAACATCATAAAACATGTCTATGTTGAATATATCCTTATCTTTCTTTATGTATGAGCAAGATAACGGAGCCACAGAAACAGTTATCTGACCTTGTGACCTTGCTCATAAATTAATTAGACCAGCAGGGAAACTCCCTTAGCTTCTCCCTTAAGCCCTGGCCAGGCTCTGGGGGGAACCTAACGTGAGATGGAAACCAGATATTTCCGCTTAAAACAAAGGTGCCAGCTCTTCTGGCTTACTGATTTTTAGGTATATAAGGCTGGGCCCGCTCACAGCGACTTTGGAAGCCTCACCTACGGGTGGACGCACCGCGTAGGATTTCCCACTTGCCGGGACAGGCTCTCCAAATCCTCGCTGTAACCGGGGCTCCCCAGCGACTGCGGATCTGGATGATGGTAACGTATGCAAGTGGTGATGTATCTTTCTTAATCACTATTCTCTCTCTCTTGTAGTAATGATTTGATGCATTACCCTGTATTTTCCTATTTGTTTAAGCGTGCTACTTTGTCTTTTCTTACTGTATGTTTTCTATATTATTCTGTTATATTATTTAGTTATTTCTAGTAAATACACCTGCTCTTTTCACTCTGGTGTCTGAGTTTAATTGATATCCCTGATCAGCAAAACATAAATTGGTGTCAGAAGTGGGATTCGACAAAAATGCCGTTATTTAAATTTAAAGGTAATTTGTCAAGTCCACCAGAAATCCCTGGCTGGGAAAATCCTCCCTATAGTTCGCTGGCTCAGGAGTGGGCTAGGGTCGGAGGACCTTCCGAACAATGGGAGAGCTGGCTGAAAGAAGCCGAGCCATTAGATGTTTTAAATTGTATGAAAAAGATACCTATTGAAAAAGGAAAAGAAATTACAAATTCAAATAAATGGGGATGGGTTTTGTTAACTCCATACAGAAAACAGCACCAGAGTAAAGAGAGGTTACTGTTAGAGCGCTCCCAGATGGAGCGACAGATGTGTGATTTACAGAGTCAAATAGTGATGTTGCAGTGCCAGAATAAGTTGCTTGCTGATAAGCTGGATACTTATCAGACAGTGGCGGAGAAAGCTGCAGTGCGAGTAGCACAATATAAGTACAAGAAAAGGAGAGGGCGAGTGAATCATAAGAAAGTGCATGCCGTAATTGCAGATGCAGGTGTGCAATGGGACCCAGAGAAATGGGATGGTGATATTTGGGATTCTACAGATTCTGATGAGGCTGGTTCCACAGATGAATTTATAGATGCAAAACCTGTGTGGAGGCGAAAGATAGAAGTGGATCCTAATACTATGCAATCTGTGAGGAAGGATACCATAGAGGATTATACACAGCATGAAGTAAACGATATAATTGAGAGATTTAAGCAGAAACCGGGGGAACCCCTACTCTCTTGGATGGTGCGTTTGCATGATCAGGGAGCTGCAGGGATAACCCTAGATGAAAGAGATGCTAAAAAGTTTTTGATTTTAAGTTCAGATTCATTTGTGCAAGATGCATTTCGAAACAACCATCAGGGTATCCATTTGTTAGCATTGGCTGCTCTGGGATGTGCTACTAAATATCCTACAGAAAATGATTGGCCGGCATCTGACCGTCAGTGGTATACTTTGAGAGATTGTATACAGCGAATGAAAGAGGAAGGGATGAAAGCAGCTATATTTTTAGGAAACACTGACCTTTTGATGCAGTATCCTTTGTCGGTCACTATGAGAAACAGAGTGATTAAAACTGCTCCACCAGCATATAAAAATGTAATTATGACCCTCCTCATTAATGAAACGGGGAACCCCCTCAATGAAGTAATTGAAAAGGTGCAACAATTGCATGACCTTGGAGAATGGGGCCCCCGAGGGAGTGCAGGGAATCGAGATACTCGAGACAGCCCTAAACGCAGTGAAAATAGGATTTCTCGTAAGGAAATGTTTACTGCTTTATTAAAAGATGGTATGTCCCGTGAAAAAATAGATGGAATTTCGACTCCAGAAATGTGGAAAATATATAAACAGAGAGGGATGAATAAACCCGGCAAAAAGGTGCAATATTCACAGGCAAAAAAGGCAGGGACAACTCAACCTACGGCGCCACCTCTTGACCCTCAACGGGACCTTCCATCTGCTCACGGAGGGCCCCCCATGAGTGAATCATCGGTTCCGGGGGTGAAGGAGGATTGGGCACCATTATCTGACTTGTACCCTTTACAGGAGGCAAGGGAGGTGAGCCAACATTATGATCAGCACAAATGAATTAATGGCCAAGCTCCAGTGCAGTGGGTACAAAAGGACCGACGGCCTCATGTGGAGCTTAAAATTTTCTGGAACAACCGATCCCCACAAACTGTAAATGCTTTAATTGACACTGGAGCGGAGGCCTCTTTAATTTTTGGAAACCCAAAGAAGTATAGGGGACAACCTGTAGTTATTACTGGGTTGGGAGGAAAACAAATTGAAGCAGTGCAAACACAAATAGAAATGAAAATAGGGAACCTCCCAAAGCGATTATACCCGGTAATGATTGTTCCTATTCCTGAATATATAATTGGTATAGACATTTTAAAAGGTCTGACTTTAAATCTCTCTGATGGTCAGTATCAATTTGGAGTCAGATCCTACATTAGTGCCAGACCTGTTACAGTTGGCAAAGTAAAAATACCTCCTGTGCAGATCCCTGCTGTAACTAAGTTGGTTACAATGAAGCAGTATAGAATTCCAGGAGGACATGAAGAGATATCACAGACAATTAAAGATTTATTAGATGTAGGAGTTTTAAAACCAACCACCACTGCTTGGAACAATCCGATATGGCCTGTCAAGAAAAGTGATGGATCCTGGAGAATGACGGTGGATTTTAGAGAGTTAAATAAACACACTCCACCGCTCACAGCAGCTGTGCCAGACACTGTCACTTTAATAGAAAGGGTGCAGAAGCATCCAGGAACTTGGTACGCTGTAATAGATTTAGCTAATGCATTTTTTACTATCCCAATTGCAGAAGAGCACTGGGACCAGTTTGCTTTCATGTGGCAGGGCCGGCAATACACTTTTACCAGATTACCACAAGGGTGGTTGCACAGCCCCACTATCTGCCATAGAATTATAGCTGAACACTTAGACGAAATACAGCTGCCTCCTCACACACAGTTAAGTCACTACATAGATGATATTCTGATTCAAGGAAATAATGAGGAGGAAGTACAACAAGTTCTTGAATTAATAGTAGATCATATGAAACAAAAGGGGTGGGAAATTAACCCTGAAAAAATCCAAGGACCGTCTCAGACAGTGAAGTTTCTGGGAATTCAGTGGCATTGCGGGCATCGAGAAATACTGCCTAAAGCCCGACAAAAGATTTTGGATTTTGCTGTACCACAAAACAAAAAAGAAGCTCAGAGATTTATTGGATTATTCGGTTTCTGGAGGCAACATATTCCCCATTTAGGACAAATTTTAACCCCCTTGTATAAGGTGACAAGGAAAAAATATGAATTTGAATGGGGTGATGAACAGCAAGCTGCTTTTGAGTTAGCTAAAGAAGCCATTCAAAAGGCTTTAGATTTATGGCCCCTGCAGGAAGGGGAGGTAGAATTGAATGTGTCAGTAAACAAATCCCATGCTAACTGGAGTCTGTGGCAGAAACAGGGAAAGAAAAAAGTTCCTTTAGGATTTTGGGGCAGGAAGCTGCCAGAGGCAGGAAACAATTATACTCCTTTTGAGAAACAATTATTAGCATGTTATTGGGCATTAGTTGAAACGGAACAGCTCACAATAGGCCATGAAGTGGCTCTCCGTCCTGAGATTCCTATCATGCAATGGGTTAAAAGTTCTCCAAAAACTCATCGAATTGGGCATGCTCAGGAATCAAGCATTATGAAGTGGAAATGGTATATTCAAGATAGAGTAAAGATAGGAGTGGGTGGAATAGCCACCCTCCATGAGCGAGTGGCTACTATTCCCACAAAGGATCAGGAAATAAACCCTGATTTTACAGCTGAACAGGAATCCCCAGTACAGTGGGGAAAGGCTTTGGACCAATTAGAACCCTCTGCAAAGGAACATGCCTGGTTTACTGATGGATCAGCAAAGTACATAGGAGGGAAAAGGTTTTGGAAAGCAGTAGCCTATCATCCTCATTCAGAAAAATTTTTAGAAACTACAGGAGAAGGAAAAAGCAGTCAGTATGCTGAATTGTATGCAGTGTATATGGCTTTGAGACAAGAAGACCTAGGTGAATGTCATCTATATACTGACTCTTGGTCAGTAGCTAATGGATTAACAACTTGGCTGCCGACATGGGTAGCAAAGGACTGGAAAATATATTCCAAAGAAGTTTGGGGAAAAGAACTGTGGAAAGATATTTGGGAAATAATACAAAGAACTAACGTCACTGTGTTTCACGCTGATGCTCATAGTAACACTGACACTCTAGAAAGACTTTATAACTGTGTTACAGACAACCGGGCAAAGATTTCCCAAGCTGGATTGGAATTCCCTCGGAAGGAGGATCATGAAGGCTTGGTGAAATGGGCACACCAAAAGTGTGGGCACCTCAGAGAAAAAGCCACTTATAGGTGGGCTCAAGATCGTGGCATAGTAATGTCACTTGATATGATTAAAACCATAATTGCTCAGTGCCCTGTGTGCCAGCACACTCATAAATGCCCGGTACCACATGTGGTAAAGGGACAACTGGGGAGAGGGAAGTTGCCAGGACAAATTTGGCAAATGGATTATGTTGGACCCCTACCCCAAGATCGAGGGTGCAAATACATTTGCACAGCTGTAGATACTTACTCTGGATATTTGATTGCTCATCCCTGTAAGAGAGCCACCCATCATAGTACTATTTGTACTATAGACTTAATAGTTTTATACTATGGAATTCCACTACAAATTCAAACTGACAATGGCTCTCATTTTCGAAACAAGTTTGTACAGCAATATGCTGAACAACAAAATATTCAATGGGTTTTTCATATACCGTATTACCCACAGGCTGCTGGATTGATTGAACAAATGAATGGGTTGTTAAAAGAGCAATTGAGAAAATTGGGGGATGGGAACCTATCCCGATGGAGGACCCATCTCACAGATGCATTGCATATTCTCAACAACAGGCCTATTGGGGAAATGGAAACCCCCTTAATGCATATGACTACCCCCAATCTGCAAATAAAACCTTTGACAGTAAATGAGACTTTAACTTACTGGGAAATTGTCCCAGGTGCCCTGGCCCCTTATCGGGCCACTCCAGAATCTGCAGGGTTAGATCTTTATGCATTAAAATTGACAAAACTGACCCCGAAACAGATAAGGGTCATAGATACTGGTGTAGGAATTCAGATTCCTACTGGACATTTTGGACTAGTAACAGCTCGCTCGAGCCTAGCCCTGAAAGGTGTTCAAATCATGGGAGGGGTGATTGATGCAGATTATCAAGGTGAAATTAAAGTAATCTTGTTGAACAACAGTGATCAAGATTTGACTATTCAACCCCGTGACCGAGTAGCACAATTGTTGATACTACCGGTTTTGCAAGCAGGGGTAAAGAAAGGGGATCCACCCCCAGTCACCACAGTCCAAGAAAGAAAGGGGTTTGGATCAACAGATATTAACAATGGAGCCAAAGTATGGGTCCAAAGGCCAAGCGGCCCCCCTGAAGCGGCTGAAGTAATAGCCACGGGGAAGGACAATACCATTTTGACTAGGAAACCTGGGCAAGAAAAATGGGAATATATCCCTGCAACAAAATGTTATTTGCGAGAATAACTAGATGGTATAGAATTTTGTTTTATAGATTCTACACGATTGAATCTACCTGTCTACCGCAACGGCCCCTTCGGGAGAGGATATTATCCACGTCACCTGATCTAAGAAACTGATCTTCGAAGAACAGAAGACATAAGGACAATGAAATTGTTGTTGGTATTACTAATTAAATGCTGTTATTGTAATCAAATTGCAAATTGGGAAAACAGGTTCTTGTCCCTCGGAGAAACAATAGCAAAAATATTCGACCTGCGCAACTGTTGGGTCTGCGGGAGCCCAGGCGGATTTGAGGACTGGCCTTGGACAGCCCAACCGGTGTCACCTAGATGGTGGATCAGCACGCGAAGCGACGTACACGAAACAACAGGATTTTGGACTGATGACAGAGACCCTTGGCGACTGCATTTTCCCGGAAAAGGTCTTTTCTGTCTCAATCGGACACGAGAACATGGAGTTCAAATGGGGAAAAGTGTGAATGGACCTTGTCTCTTGGGTTTGATTGTTGGACTCCTAATTGTCCTCCTTATAATTGTTTTAAATATCGGAACAGATGGAATCAAACACATGTTAAACTCACTAATGGTAGCTGGGTAAGATGTTCTTACCACAAGTATAAGCAAGATTTTGAAGGCTGTAAAGCCGTAGGACAGGACGGTTTCTTTGACCATTTATTTCTGAGCTGTCCCAGAGATAACTCTACAAGTAAAACTCATGTTGTCCGAGATTATCAATGGAAGTGGCAACACCAAAATGGCACCCAAACACATTTTAGTACGTTCTGGTCCAAATCTAACAAAACATCTCGGGGATGTAATTGTAAATGGAAATCCCCTGTGGGAGCCTGGAGATGCACCTATTGTGATTCTTATGGTGCATCCACTGTGGTCGGAAGACCACTAGGCCCAGGAAACACATTATATTTTGACCCACCAATTGATGACGAAACCTGGGAAGGTCCCTTTGCCAATGGAACTTGGGCTTTAAAGGGACATTATTGGATTTGTGGCCAACATGCTTATCGGAGGCTACCCCCAAATTGGTCAGGAATATGCTATATAGGATACATCCAACCCCTATTCTTTCTACTGTCACAAGATCAGGGAAAGGGGCTTGGAGTCAAAGTATATGATGATTTGGTTAGAGAAAAACGGTCCATTGACACTTCCATAACAAAGGGAAGTGCTCAAAAATGGGGACAGGATGAATGGCCACCTGAAAGAATCATAGAACATTACGGTCCAGCTTCTTGGAATCCTAATGAAATAATTTCAGGTGCCAGGGAACCCATTTATAACTTAAATCGAATAATTCGGTTACAAGCCGTTTTAGAAATAATAACTAATCAAACAGCTATGGCTCTTGACCTTCTGGCTGACCAATCCACTCAAATGAGGAATGCGATTTTTCAGCATCGCATGGTCTTAGATTATCTGTTAGCAGAAGAAGGTGGGGTTTGTGGGAAATTAAATGAATCCAATTGCTGTTTACAAATTGATGACAATGGGAAAGTAGTAAAACAAATAACTCAAGAGATGAGAAAAATAGCTCATGTACCGATCCAAACATGGAAAGGCTTGGACCTGGATCCGTTCTCATGGCTGCCAGGAGGTCCCTGGATCAAACGTGCCCTTTTCTTTTTCCTTTGTGCTGTTGCTAGCCTAGTGTTTATTCCTTGCTTAATCCCTTGTGGTATACAGTTGATTAAGCGCGCAGTAACAGAAATGCAATTTGTAGTTGTACCTGACAAGACATCATCAACTGATGAACGAGAACTAATGTCACTAAGCATAGAAATGGTTTGAGGACCATGATTCACCTATAGGTCAAAGGACCGAATGAAGTGCTAAGGCTTGGACAATAAGCCCAAGCCAGAGTTGACCTATAGATGAATCCTGTACATTTTATAACTAATAATCATTGTACTAATAGGTATTATACTAAGTTATAGCAAACCACCTATTTTGATGTAAAAGGTGGAAATACTGAAGCCTGAGCAACAGGCCCTGAACTGAAACTGCTAACTCTGTATGTAGTCTTTAGTGAAATATGCATAGAAGATGTAGTTTAAACATCATAAAACATGTCTATGTTGAATATATCCTTATCTTTCTTTATGAGTGAGCAAGATAACGGAGCCACAGAAACAGTTATCTGACCTTGTGACCTTGCTCATAAATTAACTAGATAAGCAGGGAAACTCCCTTAGCTTCTCCCTTAAGCCCTGGCCAGGCTCTGGGGGGAACCTAATGTGAGATGAAAACCAGATGTTTCCGCTT
The DNA here is from genome assembly GCF_031877795.1 of Strix aluco. Taxonomy (NCBI): domain Eukaryota; kingdom Metazoa; phylum Chordata; class Aves; order Strigiformes; family Strigidae; genus Strix; species Strix aluco. Next base: position 39,198,160 of record NC_133970.1, read on the forward strand.
AAAACAAAGGTGCCAGCTCTTCTGGCTTACTGATTTTTAGGTATATAAGGCTGGGCCCGCTCACAGCGACTTTGGAAGCCTCACCTACGGGTGGACGCACCGCGTAGGATTTCCCACTTGCAGGGAAAGGGTCTCCAAATCCTCGCTGTGACCGGGGCTCCCCAGCGACTGTGGATCTGGATGATGGTAACGTATGCAAGTGGTGATGTATCTTTCTTAATCACTATTCTCTCTCTCAGGTAGTAATGATTTGATGCATTACCCTGTATTTTCCTATTTGTTTAAGCGCGCTACTTTGTCTTTTCTTACTGTATGTTTTCTATATTATTCTGTTATATTATTTAGTTATTTCTAGTAAATACACCTGCTCTTTTCACTCTGGTGTCTGAGTTTAATTGATATCCCTGATCAGCAAAACACGACCCACTCGAGTCTCAATTATCGCCCATTGAGGAATGCCAAAGCATTGTGAGTATTGACTCTAAATTCAAGAAGAGGGAAATTTTAACTTTGAGCTGGCTTCTTGTTCACCCACTCTCTTTCTACTTACCGATGTGTTTGGGCATACACAGTTATTTTCATGAGTGTAGGTACATACTTCTTCCACTGGATCCAAATACTTTTGTCTGTCTGTGTGTTTGTGTAGCGGCCAAAATAGCAAGTCAGAGTGTTCTTCTTTCCTTCTGCGGGGCAGGGGCTATCTTCTTTCTTTATTCTTTATCTTCTTACAATAGTACATACTTATGCTCTCGTTAAAGCTCTTACTTCATAATTAGCAAATCAGCAATTAGACAGCTATCTACCTTTTCTCCTATCAGCATAAGACCACTCTAACACGCGCTGTGCAGACCAATCAACTTCTTGTTCACGCGCTGTTCACGCAGCGGTAACTTTTCCCATTTCATTGTTGCAGCTGTCCGTTGTTTTTCCCTGCCACCTTAGCACAACTCAGCAGTTTCTTATCTTTCTCCCAAGGCCTGTTTCTCATCAAAGCCTTGCTGCTTCTCAAGGGCTGCACAGAGCTGACAGGCTGATGTCGACTTACCTCTCTCCCACATGTTTGTACGTCTTGTGTTTGTGAATGTGCATGTATATATGTATTGATTTAAGGTACCGTATAGTAAGTGTGAATCTTGTCATCTTCGAAACTGTAGTTAAGTTGATATTTTAATTATAACATATTTTACTGAATTATTTTGTAAATCTTTAAACTGGTTAATGACTGAGTGCTGCTAGACATTAATAAATGTTGATTTGCTGCTAAATCATTACTGTGTTAATATTTTCATGCGCAACACACCTGGTGCGGCACACCCCCCCCTCCCCCCCCAGGCTGTAAATCGGCATCTGTTCCACTGTAGACCATCATGGTTAGCAGGGGGGGTGGCCCTGCCCTCTCACCACCGGATACAGGGGAGTCTCTGCACCAGCGCACCTCCCCTGCTTCCTCCTCCTTTCTTCCACTGAGTTCGGTGTTAGTACAGATGTTCTCCTTCCAACTTCTCCTCACAACTCCCCCCAGGTTCCCCTTCTTAAATACATTATCGCAGAGGCACAGCTAATTGGACCAGGCTTGGTGCAAAGGCAGGTCTGACTTTGAGTCGGGGGAGCTTAGAGAAAATTCTCACAGGGGGCCACCTCTGCAGCCCCCTCCCCTGCTGCCAAAATCCCCAGCCACTCACTCAAACCAGGACACAGGCGAAAAGGCATTAGTTGCAAAAAGGTCAACAGGACACTTAGGTCAGAGATTTGACATTGTCAGAAGAGGAATTTTAAATGTGGGGAAGCCTAACGAACTGTAAAATGGAGCTTGATAAGTGAAAATTTAGATTATAATACATGTAATAGAAGAATCTGAATTACATGGCCCAGAAGGCTCTTTTCCCAGAACAATGATCCTAACAAGCTTCTTGCTCTATTTATGTGCTTTCTTCTTCCATGCTTCACAGAATCACAGAATCACAGAATCACAGAATCATCAAGGTTGGAAAAGACCTTGAAGATCATCTAGTCCAACCATTGACCTAACACTGACAGTTCCCAACTACAGCATATCCCTAAGCACTAAGTCAACCCGCCTCTTAAACACCTCCAGGGATGGGGACTCCACCACCTCCCTGGGCAGCCCATTCCAATGCCTAACCACCCGTTCTGTAAAGAAATGCTTCCTAATATCCAGTCTAAACCTTCCCTGGCGCAACTTGAGGCCATTACCTCTTGTCCTATCACTTGTTACTTGGTTAAAGAGGCTCATCCCCAGCTCTCTGCAACCTCCTTTCAGGTAGCTGTAGAGGGGCGATGAGGTCTCCCCTCAGCCTCCTCTTCTCTAGACTAAACAACCCCAGTTCCCTCAGCCGCTCCTCATAAGACCTGTCCTCCAGACCCTTCACCAGCTTCGTTGCCCTTTTCTGGACACGCTCGAGTAATTCAATGTCCTTTTTGTAGTGAGGGGCCCAAAACTGAACACAGTCATCGAGGTGCGGCCTCACCAGTGCCGAGTACAGGGGCAAGATCACTTCCCTGTCCCTGCTGGCCACGCTATTTCTGATACAAGCCAGGATGCCATTGGCCTTCTTGGCCACCTGGGCACACTGCTGGCTCATGTTCAGCTGGCTGTCAATCAACACCCCCAGGTCCCTCTCTGACTGGCAGCTCTCCAGCCACTCCTCCCCAAGCCTGTAGCACTCCTGGGGGTTGTTGTGGCCCAAGTGCAGCACCCGGCATTTGGCCTTATTGAAACTCCTACAGTTGGCCTTAGCCCATCGCTCCAGCCTGTCCAGGTCTCTCTGCAGAGCCTCCCTACCCTCGAGAAGATCAACACTCCCATCCAACTTGGTGTCGTCTGCAAACTTACTGAGGGTGCACTCGATCCCCTCGTCTAGATCATCAATAAAGATGTTAAACAGGAGTGGCCCCAAAACCGAGCCCTGGGGGACACCACTCGTGACCGGCCGCCAACAGGATTTAACTCCATTCACCACAACTCTTTGACCCGGCCATCCAGCCAGTTTTTTACCCTGCGAAGCGTGTGCCCATCCAAGCCTTGAGCAGCCAGTTTTGCCAGGAGAATGCTGTGGGAAACGGTGTCAAAGGCCTTCCTAAAGTCAAGGTAAACTACATCCACAGACTTTCCCTCATCCAATAAGCAGGTCGCCCTCTCGTACAAGGAGATCAGGTTTGTCAAGCAGGACCTGCCTTTCATAAACCCATGCTGACTGGGCCTGATCATCTGGTTGTCCCGCATGTGTTGTATGATGGTACTCAGGATGAGCTGCTCCATCAGCTTCCCAGGCACCGATGTCAAGCTGACAGGCCTGTAATTTCCTGGATCATCCTTCCGACCCTTCTTATATATGGGCGTCACATTGGCCAATTTCCAATCTGTTGCGATCTCCCTGGTCAGCCAGGTCTGCTGGTAAATGCTGGAAAGTGGCTTGGCGAGCACCCCAGCCAGCTCCTTCAGCACCCTCGGGTGTATCCCATGCAGTCCCATAGACTTGTGTATGTCTATGTGATGCAGTAGGTCACTGACTGTCTCCTCCTGGATTGCGGGGGGGTCATTCTCCCAGTCTCTGTCTTCTGGCTGAGGAGGCTGGATTCCCTCATTACAACTAGTCTTGTTATTAAAGACTGAGGCAAAGAAGGCATTAAGCACCTCAGCCTTCTCCTCATCACTTGTTACCATATTTCCTCATATGTCTAGCAGGGGATGGAGGCTCTCCTGGTCTTTCTTTTGCTGTTGACGTACTTATAGATTAATTTCTAGCTGGGCTTTAGACCTTCTGATTTGTGCCCTGCATAGCCTCACAGCCTCTTTGCAATCACTGTGAGTGGCTAGCCCCTTCTTCCAAAGGCCGTAAACTCTCCTTTTTTCCCGGAGCCGCAGCCAAAGCTCCCTGTTTAGCCAGGGTGGTGAAATGTTAAGGCTTGGACAACAGGCCCTAGCCAGAGTTGACCTATAGATGAATCCTGTATATTTTATAACTAATAATCATTGTGCTAGTAGGTATTGTACTAAGTTGCAACAACCCATTTATGCTGGTGTAAAAAGTGCTAAAGCATTGAAATACTGCAGCCTGAACAACAGGCTCCAAGCTGAAGCTGCTAAGTTAGCCTGTAGTCATTAATAAATATGTAAACTCGCTAGTGAAAGACAAAATATAATCAGTAGTGAGGAGAGAATGTATTCAACTTTCCTTTCGCAGCTTTGTTCAAGGCTGAGAACCCAAGTATTTGGCCTTGTTAGAAACTCCCTTAGTTCCCCCCCCGAGCCCTGGCCAAGCTTTGGGTGGAATCCAACAGGAGAATGGAACCAGAAAGTTTCTGCTTAAAACAAAGGTGCCAGCTATTCTGGCTTGTCGATCTCTGGTATATAAGACTGGGCCCGTTTGCAGCAACTTTGGAAGCCTCACCTATGGGTGGACGCACCGCGTAGGATTTCCCACTTGCCGGGACAGGCTCTCCAAATCCTTGCTGTAACCGGGGCTCCCCAGCGTCTGCAGATCTGGATGATGATGATATATGCAAGTGGTGATGTATTTCTCTTAATCACTATTCTCTCTCTCAGGTAGTAATGATTTGATGCATTACCCTGTATTTTCCTGTTTGTTGCTTTAAGTGCACTATTCTGCCTTTTCTTACTGCATGTTTTCTGTATTACGCTGTTACATTACTTGGTTATCACCAGTAAAATATGCCTATTCTTTTCACTCTGGTGTCCGAGTTTAATTGTTATCCTTAATCAGCAAAATAGGTGGTCTTCTCTGCCGCTGGCTTCTCTTACAGCACCTGGGGACTGCCTGCTCCTGAGCCATTAACACTTCCTTCTTAAAGAGTGCCCAGCCTTCCTGGACCCCTATACCCTTCACGATCGTCTCCCAATGTATCCTTTCAAGCAGGTGCCTAAACAAGACAAAGTCAGCCCTTTTGAAGTCCAGGATGTCAGTTCTGCTTAGTCCTCTCCTGGCCTCTCTAAGAATAGAGAACTCTTTTATTTCATGATCGCTGTGCCCTAGTCGGCCTCCAACCGCCACATCATCTACCAGTCCTTCTCTGTTCACAAAGAGGAGATCCAGTAGGGCACCTTCTCTGGTCGGTTCACACACCAGATGTGTCAAGAAGTTATCTCACACACATTCCAGGAATCTCCAGGACTTGTCCCACTCTGCTGTGTTGTATTTCCAGCAGATGTCTGGGACGTTGAAGTCTCCCACAAGAACAAGGGCAAGAGATCGTGAGATTTCTCCTAAATGCCTATAGAATATTTCATCCACCTCTCTGTCCTGGGTGGGTGGCCTATAATAGACTCCTACTACAGCATCTGCCCTGTTGGCCTTCCCCCTGATTCTAACACAAAGACACTCTACCCTGTCTTCACTACACTTGTCCTCAAAGCAATCATAACAGTCCCTAAGATACAGCGCCACCCCACTGCCTGTCCTTCCTTGTCTATCCCTCCTAAAGAGCTTGTAGCCATGAATTGGTGAACACCAGTCATGGGAGACATCCCACCATATTTCTGTCATAGCCACGACATCATAATTTTCCTGTTTCATCATGGCGTCAAGCTCCTCCTGTTTGTTACCCATGCTGCGTGCATTGGTATACATGCACTTCAGATGGGCTGATGTTTTGCCCCCTTCCCCCTTCAGATCTAGTTTAAAGCTCTGTCAATGAGCACAGCTAACTCCTGCCCCAAGATCCTCTTTCCCCTCTGGGACAGGTGCATTCCATCTAATGCCAAAAGGTCTGGTGCCCTGTATACCAACCCATGACTGAAAAATCCGAAGCCCTGACGGTAACACCAGTCTTGGAGCCACAAGTTCATCTGTTGAGTTCTCCTGTATTCTTTTTCATCCATCTCCCCAACTGAAGGGATGGAGGAGAACACAATTTGTGCCCCCGACCCCTTAACCAGTTTGCCCAAGGCCCTGAAATCTCTCTTCATTGCTTTAGGACTTCTCCTGGTAATATTGTCGCTACCTACCTGAAAAAGCAGGAGAGGGTAGTAGTCCTTGGGTCTCACTAGAGTGGGGAGTTTAGCCGTGAGGTCCTTCACCCAGGCCCCAGGGAGGCAGCAGACTTCCCTATGAAGCAGGTCTGGTCTGCATATGGGGCCTTCGACACCCCTCAGAATGGAGTCACCCACTACAATGACCCTTCTGGTGTTCTTTTTAGAACTGGTTTTAATACCTGCTCTAGAGCGACCCGGCCTTGGTGGACCTTGGTCTTCCTCCTTGATTGTCTCATTCTCTTCCTCCTTCTCTTCTTCATTCAAAGGTTCCAGGGCCCCGTATCTATTGTGAAGGGACACCATGGAAGTTGAGGGAGGTCGGGAGAGGATTTTCCTGCCTCCCCGAGCAGGGACCTGTTTCCAGCCTCCCCCATCTCTTAGGTCCCCTCCTTCTGCATGGTAGCAAGAGGATGAGGGATTGCCTGCATCTTTTGGAGCCTCCATTTGCTCCTTTTGCTTCAGGGGTCTAAGGTGTTACTCCACCAATCAATTTCCCTTTTGCACTCCCTAATACTTCTTAATCTTTCAACCTCTTCTTTGAGCTCAGCCAGCAGCCTGAGCAGGTCATCTAGCTGATCACAGCGCACACAGGTGTTGTCACTTCTGCCCTCTGACAGGATTGACAGGCTCAGGACTCCCTGCAGCCTGGGACCTGGACCGCTGCATGTTTGCGTGTCAGTTCCATCTGGGTTGCCATGTTCTTTCTGGTGGTGGTTTTGACGCTTCCTATCTAGTCTTTTATTTTGTTCCTGTTATTCAGGCTTGCAATTTTTTTTAGCTTACTGTTTGCCTAGACAATAAAAATGGTGTGGAAAAATTGTTACTCCATTTTATATAGTAGAGCTAGAGCAGGAGAAAATTAAGTCCCCCTGATTGTTAAGAATTACATAGGAAGTTTACAGTAAAAGCCTAAAATAGAACCCAGATTTCCTGAAGACAGATTCAGGTCTTTAACCACAATGCTTTGCATCCAAATAATGATTTTTATTCATCTTTAATGAGCTGGTGTATTAACTTGAACAAATACTTCCATTAAATTCCAGCCAAGCATGTAGAAGCAAAGCATTTAGGTCACACTTACATGCCTAAGTATGGTGTCTCAGAAAACAGTAACTCTTCAATAAGTTTGAAGAGATATAAAACTCTGGAACATCAGCTCTGAGCATGACTCTGTAGTCAAGAGACTACAGGTCATCCTGGGATGTAAATCATGGGGAACTTATGGTCTCATTGAAGTTAGGACACAGAGGAAATGCCATCCCATATAACCCTACCAAACATCACTAGTGCCATAGCTCGGATACTGTGTCCAGTCCTCTACGTAACATGTACAAAACAGTTTAACAGATGGGGGAAATCCAGGAAGAACTGCAAGCTTGACCTGAAGTTGGGGTAAAAAAAAGCATTTTGGTGAAACCAAGGAAATTCCCCTTCTCAGTCTTACCCAAGAAAAGGTTAAGGTTTGATTTGATCAGTTTGAAAGAATCTACAAAAGAGAAGAACACCGACAGTCAGCTCTTTAATCTAGGAAAGGGAAAACGTAATGAGTTTCAAAGGTTCATGGTAGAAGATAAATTCAAACTACAAATTGCTTCACTTTTTTAACAGTGGAAGTTATAAACCACTGGGACATTTTATCTTAGAGCATTATGGATTCACCTTTGCTTGAAGTCTTACATCAAGACTAAATGCTTTTATAAATAGATATCTAGCAGCTTAACGAGATGTTATATACTTCAGAAAGTAATAACTAGGTGACATTGCTTTGTGTGCGCTATGTGGGAAGTTGGATGCTGTCCTCACAATGGTCTGTATTAGCTTTATGAATTTGTAATATAATTGTGCTTTGATAGCACCAAGACTGCAGTCAGATACCCTGCTTAGCTTCAGTGGCAGATGCGGTTTCAGATATGAGACTGGAGCAGGCATGTTTGGAAATCATATAACCAGGCACAGCTCACATATCCAAACAGGAGTTTGTCAGTTTAATGGAGAAGGATTACAGGTCCCTTGGGAGAGATTGTGGCAGGAAGCCAGCTGCCAGAAAGTTCATCCATTCTGAAATTTGGTCCCTTCCCATACCTAAGGGACATCTGGGACACAAGGTAGTGTGGGTGTGCATGCTGGCTTACTGAACTTTCTGCCCACACTGACAATGGAAAAGTACAACCAGCACTCGGGCAGAAGATTAACGACGTCTGAAAACAAGAAATAGTTACAAGAAGGCCAGAAGAGAAGAATGTGCTTGTTAAGGAAGAAACTGATAAAGAAGGGACCTTTTGGAATTGCAAAAGCAGGAACTTATCTACTGGCTGTGTGTGGGTAGCAATGTTTGTGGAAAGTACCGAGGGGAGCTATTTTTAGACTGCACAAGAGTATATAAGGGCTTGCTGCTATTTTTAGAAGGCACAAGAGTATATAAGGGCTTGCTTGCTAATAAAGCTTTGAGCTTGACTTCCAATCATATTGATTGTCTGTGGTCTTGTCTCCTGTGGCCTGCATGGGATTTCGTCCCCACAAGGTAGTATATCATAACATAATAGCTTATGAAGACAGAGCAACCCTTCCTCCTCCTTCTTCTGGTTTACTCAAAAGTGGGAGCCAGGGGCTCACCAAGCACTAGGGGTTACCTACCTGCCTGTCTCCAATCTGATCAGGTCCCACCACATCCACACACTGTAGTACCCAAACTTATTTTTGTAAAATCAGGCTCTTGGTGCTAAGATGCTAGATTTCAATCATATATTGTGGTTCAGGACACAGAAGCGTAAAAGAAGCCCAGAGCAACAGTTAGACACAGGGGGGTTTTGTCATCTAACTATAAACTTGAGAATTAAGTTTACAGGCCATTTTTTACACAGAAACTTGTTTAACTAAAGCTTTAAAAAGGCTGCTTTATTATGCTTAGATAACTGCAGCAAGGGCTCCTGCATTTCACTGAAAGGGTGATGAGTATTTTTCTCTCCATCTTAATTAAATTTAAATTCCAATTACGAGATGGCAGATACTCCATTTCTTGTTCCGGCTGAGATCTCTCATGATGTGTACATCCCACCTTTGGGGAGGCTGTTACGCCTGCTAATTTCTTTCTGGGAAAGATATAAATAGTGTTCACATTCAGGGTATTCTTTCTGAGTTTACATTATCTGTGTGGATAATGCTAGAAATGTAAGGAGTACTTAACCTTTGCACTGAGGTCTGAAGTGGGATTTAATTTCACAGAGGACTTGTGAATGTCTTCCATGCTGTGATGAATTTCACTCCTAAAGGTCTCATGGGCAAGAACTGGTCAGAATTTTTTTGCTGTGTTTTTCATGAACTAGAGCAAATTTGTTGAAATAATTGTGATGTGACACTGTGGGTACCTGTGTGGAGGGGGGAGGTACGTATAACTCCCCAACCCAGATTGCCTCAGGAAGGCTTCTCAGCTCTAGCAGGGACTCTCCCAGCAGTGACTATCTCCAGCCCTATACAGCTTCAGTTCCTCCCCTTGTTCCCTTCCTGACATACCCTGAAGGATCATATGCCAGTGGATAACATAATGCATTTCAAAATATTTCTGTTCTCCCCGCTTAAGAATGTAATCTTTTACTTGCTTGCCAGCTCCATAGCTAAAGATAAGGATGAAAACAGGGTTTCACCGGGGCAGTTCCCACCACTGCACTATCACTTTTTTCCAAAGTATGTTTGGTCCCAATTCCCACTTGGTCTGTGTCTGTTACAAGCAGCATTTCTAATATTTGGAACATCTCTACCAACTCATTGTTTAAATATGGAATGAGAGAGTTACTTTTCCCTCTCCTTGTCACTCAATGCCATTGCAGCCTTTCAACCCGTGCTGGTCTGTGGTGGCTACGCTGGGGCAGCGCAATGCTTTTCTGTCCTGATAAATTCTCCAGCAGCTATTTGAGTGCTGGGAAGTTTTCATGCAGAGGCCCATTTTACACTTTCACATCGTATTGGGTAGTCCTGTTTATAATGTGTTTTCTCAGCTCCTTTGGCATAAGGGCTCTCTCTCTACCACATGAAGTGGCAAGTTCTAGGAAGTCTCAGCAGAGACTTCTTTTTTTAAATCCTCTAAAACATTCTTTGTAATAAAACCTCTTTCAATCCTTGGTAATATTTTGGCCCTTTCTCTGACCCCCTTTCAGAGATAACACCTTTAGAAATGTCCGGAGGAAAACACTTTGTTTAATTTACCAAACAGAGCATCCCTCTGTTTAACAAACACTCACCTCCAATACACACCAACATCCGTTTTAACACTTCCTATAACTTTTTGTTCTCAGAGCCTCTGTCCTCATATAGAGCACAGAGTGTTTTTGGCTTCTTCTCCTAAAAAGAAGAGAAGCTTTTTTAAAAAAGATAATATGTTTTATTAGACTAGCAGTTATAAATGAAAAAATGGACAAGCTCTCAGACACGCACCTCCTATATCCCCCGGATCATAATATTGAAAAGAACATCTGTGATTGATAGCTCTCTGACTACAGGAGTGCAAAATGTTTGACCACAATATGTTACAAAATGACTACATAAACACAGAAATAAAAGACGATTATGCTTTCTTCTTGGAGTTCTCCCTAGCTTGCATTTTTACACCTCACTTCTTTTTGTTCTTCTTTCTTTTAAATAAGCAAACTCAGTCTTTCTAATCACTCTTCTTTATGAGGGTTTTTGTTTGTTTGTTTGTTTTATTTTGTTTTTCTCCATGCTTCTAATCATTTTGGCATGAGGAGACAGAATTCCAGCCTTAAGGCAAATTCTGTTTCCTCAGCATGGCTTACAAATTTTGCACATAAACATTTCTGCAGCAAGGATTTATTTCACCTAAAAAAACCCTAAAATAGCTCAAAGGTTAATGAGATGTGCAGTGGGTTTTATACAACTTGTTGCTTAATTTATTTATTTATTAGGGAATATAATTTTAAAGGCTTTTATAATTCACAATATCTCTCTTTATGAAGACAAACCCTAATTTTCTAGAGATGCTTTCTTTTTATTATCTTTATAGAAGTTTCATATGCAAAAAACCAGTACCAGAACCAGAATGAGTGAAATGCCCTCCTCTGGCTTTTTTTTTTCACTTCTTTTTTCTTTTTTTTTTTTTCTTCTTCCTTTATTGACCTTTAGATTCCAATTGTAACTGTGTTTTGCTTCAAATCTCTGGTAAAAATCATAAATTTGGGGGAAGGACCAAAAGTTATACAGCACATCACATAAAATGGTCTATAGTCTCTGGAATTGATATTAACTTTATGAATCTATTTCAATTTATCACATTGGATTCAGTAGTCTCTAATCACTGCCTTAAGTATCCTGATGTCCCTCTACCACTTTCATTGTCCCCTGGTTTGGTAGCATGGGAAAGATATTCCATTGGTCTCTCACACCTGGACAATTTTTAAATGTTAATGTTATGCAATGTTTTGAACAAATAACCTGGACTGAATGGCACAGCAGAGCAAATCTTCAAAAGCCTGCAAACGCTGCTCTGCCACTGACTGGCTGTTAAGCATCAATAGGTTTGGCAATGACTTTTAAAAATTAACCACCCATGTCTCTCTGAGGTCTACTAGGCTTATTCTGCTTTTGGTGAGTGCAACAGCTTTCTAGTTGCCAAACTAGGTGGTAGCCTGAGCTAGGACACTTTCCACCACTATAGGGGAAATCATGCCAATGTCACAAAAAAAAAAAAATCCCAAAACAGAGGAAAAGAGAGATAGTGAGCAGGCATATAGATATTATAGCATCTAAGAGGTACTGAGGAGGAAAGGGAACACCTGCCAAAAATGCAATATTCTGATTTTTGGCTTCTTTGGCCAGGAGTCCGTGTTTATTCTAGTAAAAACATAATTCAAGCGATGTAACATGAGGTTTTTGTTTGGCTCATATTTATAAAAAAAAATAAATCCACAGCTATATAAGGCAATCAAGGGACAGCATGCTGTGAAACAGGGGATACAAAAAGCAGCTGTGGATTTGTGGCTCTATCTGAAGGAACAGTCTATGCAGAAATTCACAGTTTCACCCAAGGAAATGGCTGATATCTTGCTTCCACCCTAAATTCAAGAAGGAAAGGAGTAAAAGGAGCTTTATCACTGATTGTAATCAACACCTTCACCAACATGTTTAGCTGGTGAAGGCGTTGATGCTTCTGGCTTCAGTTTTCTGTGCTTTGCTATTGACAAAAGTAGCTCGGTATCCAATTTCTGCAGAAGGTCAGCAGGGACTGAGTGGATAACTCCCCTGAAAACCTCCCACTGCTACTTCCTCTTCACTGCTGTTTAACCAAAGACAATCTATGCACTCATAAATAAATACATGCAAAACATCTTCTAGATTTGTATTCTCTGATTCCCCACCAAAAAAAAGGTCAGATTTTGAAAAATAACACATGCCATGAACTTGAGTCCAATTTAGCACAGCCGAAGGGCTGCACTTGTTTGAAATGATCAGCTTTTGGAGTAGGAATGGTCAAGGTCACTGCAAACTCAGCCACTTTCCATTTTACAACGTAGATGAAGTGTTTTGCATCTCAGCTTCTATAGTAAATAAAAAATACTGTAGTGAAATATATGACTCCCATCTTTAGAGACAAAGGTCATACAGGACTTGGGACTGAATACAGAGGAGGTGGAAGGCTGTTTTATACAGGACTGGGACGATATTAGGGATTCATCTTTAATATTTCCTTGTTTGTGCTTAGTGCATTTATTTCCCAGTTTCCCTAAGCTTTGATAATTTCTTCTGATACTGAATACTTAGAAAAAGACTTTGTTTTGCACATCTGATTTTTTCAGGTTTCAGTGTCAGAAAATTAAAGAACCTACAGTATAAAGTACTATGCAGTTAAGCAAGCTATGTTATTCCCTGTGAGCATTTTCCTCAGAAATAAAAAGGAAGAAGAAAGAAAGGCTCAAATAAATGCTTAGATTTCACTTTACAGCAGCAAGAAGGAATTCTATATTATATTAAATGGTCTGTGTTGTTGATGCCAAAAAAAGCAAGATAGGTTTTGAATTAAATTATTGCATTACTGAATACTGGGATAATTTTGAGTGGAAAACAGCAATGCAATTGCTTTTATTAATAATAATAGTTGGCATTCATATTTTGTGTGTAAAATTCTCAAAGCATTTTACAAACAGTGAGGCTACAATTGTGCCATTAAAGAACAGTACTCATTACTAATCTTTGTAAAATTGCATCTTGTTGGGAAGTCCAGGATGGAGCATACTTCAGAAAGGACTATTGTGGTGGTTTGACCTTGGCTAAATGCCAGGTACCCACCAAGTCGCTCTATCACTTCCCCCCCTTCCCCTTTTTTTCTCAACAGGGCAAAGAGGGAAAAGAAAATAAGATAGGAAAAAATCCCAACCCTTGTGGGTAAAACAAAAGCAATTTTAATGTAAGCAAAGCAAAACCAAAGCAAGGTCCGCACGCGGAAGCAAAAAAAAGAAAACAGATTTATTCTCTACTTCCCATGAACAGGCGATGTCGGGCCTTCTCAGGAAGCAGGGCTCCAATACGCGTAGTGGTTGCCTTGGAGGACCAAGGGTGACCCCACCCCCTTCCTCCTTTCTCCCAGCTTTATACTGAGCAGACGTCATATGGTCTGGAATATCCCTTTGGTCAGTTGGGGTCAGCTGTCCTGGTTGTGTCCCCTCCCAAGATCTTGCCCACCCCGTCCCACTGTGTGGGGGGGAAAATGTCGGACAGAGCCTTGGTGCTGTGTAAGCACTACTCAGCAGTAGCCACAACACCAGGGTGCTATCAACACCCTGCCAGCTCCCAGCATAAAACACAGCACCATGAGGGCTGCTACAGGGGAAAACCAATTCCGGCTCAGCCTGACCCAGTACAGGGAATTATTCTTTCTACTTAAGAAAACACTATGTTGGCATTGTTAAATACAACGTGTATCATTTAAACATAGGACTGCCCATCCCGGGCTACTATAGTCTCTTCTTCAGGTAGGTAGTTGAAGTGCTAAGGCTTGGACAATAAGCCCAAGCCAGAGTTGACCTATAGATGAATCCTGTACATTTTATAACTGATAACCATTGTGCTAATAGGTATTATATTAAGTTATAGCAAACCAACTATTCTGATGTAAAAGGTGGGAATACTGAAGCCTGAGCAACAGGCCCTGAACTGAAACTGCTAACTCTGTATGTAGTCATTAGTGAAATATGCATAGAAGATGTAGCTTAAACATCATAAAACATGTCTATCTTGAATGTATCCTTATATTTCTTTATGTGTGAGCAAGATAACAAGGCCACAGAAACAGTTGTCTGGCCTTGTGACCTTGCTCAAAAATTAACTAGAGAAGCAGGGAAACTCCCTTAGCTTCTCCCTTAAGCCCTGGCCAGGCTCTGGGGGGAACCTAACGTGAGATGGAAACCAGACATTTCCGCTTAAAACAAAGGTGCCAGCTATTCTGGCTTACTGATTTTTAGGTATATATGGCTGGGCCCGCTCACAGCGACTTTGGAAGCCTCACCTATGGGTGGACGCACCGCGTAGGATTTCCCACTTGCCGGGACAGGCTCTCCAAATCCTCGCTGTAACCGGGGCTCCCCAGCGACTGCGGATCTGGATGATGGTAACGTATGCAAGTGGTGATGGATCTTTCTTAATCACTATTCTCTCTCTCAGGTAGTAATGATTTGATGCATTACCCTGTATTTTCCTATTTGTTTAAGTGCACTATTCTGTCTTTTCTTACTGTATGTTTTCTGTATCATTCTGTTATATTATTTAGTTATTTCTAGTAAAATACGCCTGCTCTTTTCACTCTGGTGTCTGAGTTTAATTGATATCCCTGATCAGCAAAACAGATAGTCATTAATGGAAAGCAAATCAGTCCAGGACAGTATCTTCAGCTCAAGGAGCTGCAGAGAAGCAGTGAACAAGAAGCTGGGAAACCATTCTGAGGAAAAGAGTCTTCTATTCGATTTTAGTTTTCCTTTCCATCTACTTCTGGATGCTGTCAGAGACCAGGTAGCATGCTGGGCAAGCATTTGGCCTGAGCCAATTCGGCCCTTCTTACATACTTAGATTTACAGTGATAATCAAGTTATCGTTTAATCACTATTTGAAGGGAGTCCAGAATCTTTCCTATCCTCACCACTCTTTCTTTTCCAAGGGCAGTTATCTGACAGTTAAACCACATTTGTTGTCAGTAAAGCAACAGGAGAATAGGAGACCAAGACACAAAATACTTCATGGCAGCTCTGTTGTATGGATTGCTGTAACCACTGCTGTCTCATCTCCTCTAGGAGGTTACTTGTGCCGCATATTACTCTTTTTCACCTCTCCTTTCCCTTCTTCACATTTATGGAAATCTCTGCCTTGCTAGTTTTGCTAAGCTGTTCGTGTGGCTAAACTCGGGAGATGAAAGCAACAACACTTTAAAACCACTTTTTTCTCCAAACAATTGTTCATTGTAAAATTTAGTGATAAATTAAAGCACTGAGGTTGGCCTCCAGCAGAATTGTCACCTCAAATCCTGACACCACTCCCATCATAACTGCTCTTCTATGAAACATTTCATTTTTGATGAAACAACAAGTGAAAAATGAAAAGGTGGAAATCTCTCATGTTTAATAAACCTTGGGCTCACATCTTGCAGTATCCCAAAGCCCTCACCAACTTTGCTAATACCTTTCCCTAGAACAATCAACATCTATGGGATAAATTCTGCTGTTACTTATATCCTGACTGTGTTATTAAAGTGAAAGGAAAAGAGATCTGAGGAAGGGCAGAATATTATTCCAATTTACACCAAGGAATATTGTATTTAATCATTGCAATGAAGTAAAAAAATTTACTTGGGCATAACCAAGTGAATCTGACCATATGGATATATCATACTTGTAATCCTTACATTTTGCAAAGACTTCACAAACCTGTTTAGCCCCTTACTATTATGGTTATAGTGCATCCTTAAAATTCATTTTTGAAAGCCTGATTGCCATAAGAATACCTCATCAAATTTTAATGAATCCCCAAGACAAAGCTGCAGTGGACCAATGGACATCTTGGGGAATCTTCTCTATTGATCGGAGACACCAGTTAAAAAGTAGAGCAATAAAATTCCTATTCTTTGAAGGACTCTTTGGATTCTGAAAAACTACCAGTGCATTTAAATATTTAATGCAGTTGATATGGGAATTCTTAAACATAATTTTTATTGGAATTTTGTTTCTGATATTATTTGATTATTCCAGCTTCTGTCATATTTAAAGCACCTTGGATATTTAAAATGGAAGTGTACTAAGTCTCTAAAATCCTGTGAGATGATTCCTTCAAATTACTTTGAATCGTTATTCATCATTAAATTGCAATATTTTTAATTTTGGGAATGCAATTCTATATCAGGCCAGTGATAACTGGTACTTATACTTACACTCTGCTTTAGGCTCTAAAATGAGCTGTACACATTAATCAATGCAGATTCAACTTCTTGCCTTGAGTGCCTCAAGCTCTGAGAGGAATACATTGGTCATACCTTGAGCATCTGAGTCTGAGCGTCACTAGATGCTCCATCTATAGTACAGAAAACTAAATTAATATTTCCAGAGAGTGATTCATCCCACTTTAAGATGGATGTCTAAGGCAGGCTAGATGACTCAACCTCCAGAGATGCCTCTTTTTTCCATTAACTGTATGAGAAGCCTAATGTGAAGTTGGACAGAGATATGTAACTTGTAAATACTTGCCATTTGAGCAGAAGACAGGGTCATTTGGAAGTTGTACATCTCAGTCTACACTATCACTCAAGTATGGTACAAAAGGCCAGGTTGGACGGGGCTTTGAGCAACCTGATCTAGTGGAAGGTATCCCTGCCCATTGCAGAGGGGCTGGAACTAAAAGATCTTTAAGGTCACTTCCAACCCAAACCATTCTATGATTCTATGAAAATGGGAACGGACTGCCTGTGTGATACTCTCCTACAACCACTGCTTTTGTAAGTATATAGCTTGTTCTGGTTTTGTTTTTTTTGGGGGTGGAGGGGGAGAGGGTTGGGGGAAGGGGGCTGTTCTTGGGAATTTGACTAATACTGAGTTGGAGGAAAAGACATGAGCAATTTTCCAGTGTCTTCCTTCCATTTTTGAATCTATCTGAATTTTCAGTGAAGACATGCTTGCTCTGATGTGTTCTTTGCCCCTGGGAGTGGAGGGTGTCACAGCTGCCAAGGACAGTAGTGTTGGAACAATGCATTCTAGCTGATGAGAAGCCAACATGTTTTGGAAAGTTATAAAGCCAGACCTGTGGTTGTATATTACATTCTCCTAAACAGGATTTCCAGCAGACAGAGCAATAACAATGAAAGCAAATTAGCTCCGTGTGTCATACAAACCTTTCCCTCCTGAGCCACTAGTGCATCTCTCAGGATTATAGAGAGAAGAACACTAATTCTCCCTTGCCTCATTCTCAGATGTCATGGTCTTACAGAAAGAGGTCAGTAAATGTGATATATCAGTCACTCAATGTGATTAATGAGATCAGATTGGTAGGGTTTGCATGCTGTACTTCTCTAACACTTTTTTTTTTTTTTTATCAGAAGTACCAATTCCCACATTAAAAATGTTTAATTTGAGATTCTGTTTCCATTCACAATTCTCAGCTATGTGTGAGATGACTCCTATCTCATCAAGCCTTTTACTTTACAGCAGTTTCTCTTGTGTATTTTGTGAACCTTAAAGAGATACAGTTATTACTTTCAGTGTATTTGTGCTTCAGTTAAGGATAGGTGTATCTTTCAGAGAAAGAAATATGTTTCTTTCTTGGAGAAATCAAATAAAATGTGGTTAGAAGGGACACTAAGAGGTCATGTAGTCTATCTCCTTTCATAAAGACAGGGTCAGCTATGTCACTTGTGACAAATGCTAGTCCAATTTTTCTTAAAAATCTTCAGTGATGTAAACATTTCCTGATGTTGGATTTTGATCTTTGTTTTATTATTCCTTGGCCTAACAACAGTAGACACAGAAAAGAGTTTGTTTCCTTCCTCTAGCTACCTTTTACTGTTGAAGACCATTTTTACATTTTCTCTCAATTTTTCTTTTCTCTAGATTAAATGATCTTAATTTCTTTAAACCTTTCTCCTAGATCATATTTTCTACACCTGACCAAATTAGTCTCATTCTCTTTTGAGGACCCTTTACAAATGGTCCCCATCCTTCCAAAATATTGTGCCTTCTATGCACAAGCGCAAGGTTTTTGACTCAAGTTCAGCTGTGACTCTTGTTCAGCTGTAATCTAATATTACTCAAATCCCATTCTGCCTCAGCCAGGCCAGAAATCCACTTTAGTATGTGTGCAGTTCTGTATTTCCAAGAGTTTAACTTTACATTTGTCCTTCCTGAACAGCACTATACTTTTTCTTCACTTGTCTCCAATTACTTTGAATTCTAGTCCTCTTTCCCCACCGTGCTTCAGATGCTCATCTTGGTACTCTCTGTGACTGTAATAAATATGCTTTCTATTCTTTCATCCAAACCATTTATGAAATTATGAACGGTATCAGACATCAGACAGAATCCTAAATAGCCAACTGTATTGAGTGGGGGTAGCTATCTAACTTTGATGTTTTGACAGTAGCTATGTAATCCCACACTCTAGAGGTTCACCTAGATAATGTTTCTCAAATTTTTTTGTAAAAGTCCTTCACGTAAGAGTGTTAAAGCTTTGCTAAAGTCAAAGTATATGACATTTCCTGTTTCTCCCTTATGCACAAAGCCTTGTCATAGTAGGAATTAGTTTGACATGATTTGTTTTGATGAATGTAAATTGGCTTTTGCTCTTCTCTTGTCCTCTGGGTGCTTACACACTTCTGAGCTATTTATTCCAGCATTTTTCTGGGAATGTGATTCAGCTAAATCTGTACATCTGTTACAATTCCCTGAATATTTTAAAGATAAGCAATGTATTTTCTCTTTTCAAGAAAGAATTTGAAAGTATCAGAAATAAATCCAGAATTTTCCTTTCCTAGAACTCAACCAGCTGTTTTACAAAAAAACTTACGAACCCCCAAATATCTGTTTTATAGGTATTAAGAATTTATGCAAGATCTGTCTCTGCATTCAGTTATTGAGTGAGATAATAGATACTTACAAAGGCTTGTGGTTCAGGCGATATTATATGCTGGTGTGCATGCTGGCTTACTGAACTTTCTGCCCACACTGACAATGGAAAAGTACAACCAGCACTCGGGTCAGAAGATTAACGACGTCTGAAAACAAGAAATAGTTACAAGAAGGCCAGAAGAGAAGAATGTGCTCGTTAAGGAAGAAACTGATAAAGAAGGGACCTTTTGGAATTGCAAAAGCAGGAACTTATCTACTGGCTATGTGTGGGTAGCAATGTTTGTGGAAAGTGCCAAGGGGAGCTACTTTTAGAATGCACAACAATATATAAAGGCTTGCTGCTATTCTTAGAAGGCACAAGAGTATATAAGGGCTTGCTGCTATTTTTAGAAGGCACAAGAGTATATAAGGGCTTGCTTGCTAATAAAGCTTTGAGCTTGACTTCCAATCATATTGATTGTCTGTGGTCTTGTCTCCTGTGGCCTGCATGGGATTTCATCCCCAGAATTATACCTACAGAACTGTAATTCTATTACAATAGCCCTATGTACTGGTTTCGGCCAGGATAGAGATAAATTTCCTTGAGCTGGGAGGGAGCACAGCTGGAGGGCCGGGCCCAGATTGGTCATTGGAGTATTCTTTATCATGTGACGTCGTGCTCAGTATATAAAGGAGGGGTGTGCGCTCTCATATCCGCTTCTGGTTGGTGCCACAGGATCTTTGGGATCACTGCTGGGGGTGGGCTGCGTACTGGTTTCCGGGTGGTGAGCAACCACATTGTGTATTACCCATTTGGACTTCCTGTAATTACTGTTGTTTTATTACTATTACAAAAGTGGTTTGTTTGGATTTTTATTCAACCTACAAATTCTCCTTTTTTTGTCCCTCCCCTATTTCACCGGGGGGGGGGGGGGGGAAGTAAGCGCCTGACCATGTGTTGATTGGCTACCAGCCGAGTTCAAACCACAACAGTCATTTTGGTGCCTAACGTGGGGCCCGAGGGTTGAGATAATGACAGATCGGGTCATAATGTCTATTGCGTGGTTCCTTAAGATTTTAACATCTCATTTGCTGTATGTACTCCCCATGCTGCTGCTCACCACCCATGAGAGTTGGGTTAAGATTTTGTTTTTGCTGTACTATATAATGCTGATCTATGACACAATGCAGTCATTGGTCCTAGGGCTATTTACAATTGTGTTTGAGAATTTTGTGAATTTTGAATATGCTTGAAATGTTGACATTAACATGGTCGTCTTACTGCTAGGAGCCAGTGTGTTCCTGCATGTGGTTCAGGCTTTGTTCAGGGTTAAGGAACTATTTAAGAGTATCACCTGAAAATCTACCCCCAGGTTGGAGCATTATGTGTGGCTGGGGGTGTGGGATAGCATGGGCAAGTACCTAGAACAGTGGTCACCTCTCGTGTATTGGAACTTCACTCCCGAACAGGTGCAGAATCCCAAAGAACTACTAAAATATTTGGAAAAAGTATGTTGTCACCTGGGTAATTGCAGAGAGGCACAGCTCACTGCAACATGCTGGGGCCTAGCACACGTCTACTGAGTGCTATTAAAGACTATTCAGTACCCTCGAAAGGAAGAGAAGGGCTCTGGGTCTGGTAACAAAGTAAAAGACATTGCAACCTCTCCAAAGTCCACAACAGAAACTGCAGCCACTACAACCTCAATGACAGGCACTGCAGCTCAACAAGAAGACCAACCCATGACAGTGTCAGTTGCTCCCATACATAAGAAGAAATACACAGGAAAATCCTCTCACAGTGTACAAGATGATGATGAACCAGGGCCATCACAAGAACAGGAGGAGGCAGAGCCAGTGATAGTCACCTGACACTTATCCCTGTGTGAGTTGCGAGACATGTGGAAGGATTTCAACCGCCATCCAAGTGAGGAACTCGTTACCTGGCTGCTCCCGTGCTGGGATAGTGGGGCCAGTAGTGTGGAATTAGAGGGTAGGGAGGCCAGGCAGCTAGGATCCCTGACTAGGGGAAGGGGCATCGACAAGGCAATTGGAAAAAGGACACAAAACCTCAGTCTCTGTAAGTTACTCCTATCAAGCGTGAAGGAGAGGTATCCCTTCAAGGAAGATGTTATATGTCATCCAAGTAAGTGGACCACTATGGAAGAGGTATCCAATACGTGAAGGAGCTCGCTGTGCAGGAGATGGTTTACTATGACCCAGATAATGCACGGCTACCCACAGATCCAGATGAAGTCCAATGCACCCAGCCCATGTGGCGGAAGTTTGTACGGAGCACACTGTTAAAGGATTTCACCAGACTGTGGGTATCTCTAGGCTTGCTTTATTAACAACTCAGAGTTGGGCCATCACCTCTGTGAGTGGCAACAGGTAACAAAAAGCGCCCTCTCTATATATGATACAACATACAATACAAAGAGTCTTTGGTGATTGTCCAGGAACTTTAAACTCTTAATTCATCATCCATTTCAAAAGTCCATTGTATTCCACAGTTTCGGCTAGTTCTTATCGTGCCATTCTAA
Source organism: Strix aluco (assembly GCF_031877795.1). Lineage (NCBI taxonomy): Eukaryota > Metazoa > Chordata > Aves > Strigiformes > Strigidae > Strix > Strix aluco. The sequence continues at coordinate 39,219,795 of NC_133970.1, forward strand.
TTCCTCTTCAGACGCTATTGTTCACTGATGCAGTCTTCGGTCATCATGGTTACTTATCTTCTGAACAATCTTCATCATAATTCACTTTTAGACTTTTCAGAAAAGACTCAAAATGTTCTATTTAACATATACTTAATCTATGTCTAGCTTTTCATTACCTAGCTTTTCTAAGTTGCTTAAACTGTCAGTATTATTCCTAGAGCACCTGTGCTCTATTTATTAAACCTATAAAACAGTATCTATTTATTAATTATTCCTGCTATTAATAATATCCTAAGAGAAAAGAGTTTTCTAAAGCTTGTTCCTTTTACACACACTATCATCGTATACCAATGCATTAGCAGTAATAGACTGGAGAGACGAAGAGGGACCAACAGTAGATGAACTGGCTCACCTACTATGACAATATGAAGAAAGTCTCTCTTCCTCCCTTGTCGCGGCCATGGAGAAATTATGTCAAGAATTCCAGCAATTTAAAGAGGATATGTCCTACTCCCCACCTGCATGGACTAGGATCTCAGCTATTAGGAGCAAGTGTTTCCTTACTTGAGAGAACCAGTATACACTGGGGGCACCTGTGATATCGCCTGCGTGAACCTTGGAGAAGACATGAAGAAATGGGATGGAAGAACTACCTACCTCCTAGAAGAGCAGATACGTGAGATGGAAGGAAGAACAACTACAAAATGGGGTTCTTTTAGGAGCAATGCTGCTCCATTTTCCAGTAATAAAGTGCCCAAACAGAGCAGAGAGGTCAACTTTGCTCACTATCCTATGAAAAAATCTTCTTATTTGTGTTCACAAGCAGTGAATGACCAAGGTGAGACTGAAACTCGTGCACACCACCTAACCCATTCGTTGATAGCGGATATTATGACCAACATTAGAGGGGTCCTGCCTCCAGCCAGGCGGAGGACAGGAACAATCGAGTTTATTGGCCCGTGTGGATTTGATGGCCTGGCACATCTGACTTGAGGACTATAAGGCTTTAGTGGACACTGGTGCTCAATGCACCGTAATGCCATCATATTTTGAAGGGGTAGAACCCATTTCTGTCCAGAGAAGGGCAACGAAGCTGGTGAAGAGTCTGGAGCGCATGTTGTACGAGGAGCGGCTGAGGGAACTGGAGTTGTTTAGTCTGGATAAGAGGAGGCTGAGGGGAGACCTCATCGCCCTCTACAACTACCTGAAACGAGGTTGCAGAGAGATGGAGATGAACGTCTTTAACCAAGTAATAAGCAATAGGACAAGAGGTAATGGCCTCAGGTTGCAGCAGGGAAGGTTTAGAGTAGATATTAAGAAGTATTTCTTTACAGAACAGGTTGTTAGGCGTTGGAATGGGCTGCCCAGGGAGGTGGTGGAGTCCCCATCCCTGGAGGTGTTTAAGAGTCTGTGGTGGTTTAGTCCCTGCCGGGGTCTGAGACCACGCGGCCACTGCCCCTCCCCCACAAAGGGAGTGAAATACAAAGCCCCGGGGCTGAGATAAGGAGAGGTTTAATACAACAGTGCGACAGCAACACAACAAACAACAACAATAACAGTGATAACAATGAACAGAGCAAAATATCTACCAATACAGAAGTGAGAACCGAGTGATGGCATAACACATGTGTTAACCGACCGTCTCGCTTCGGCGCCAGGATGTGACATCCGCATGGTATCTGAATAACCCGGCTAGAGCTCCCCCCCCACTGCTGGGGATACTTAACCCTATCCTGGCTAAACCAGGACAGAGTCGTGTTGACATAGCACTTAGAGATACAGTGTAGTTGGGAACTGTCAGTGCTAGGTTAACGGTTGGACTAGATGATCTTCAAGGTCCTTTCCAACCTAGATGTTTCTGTGATTCTGTGATTCTGTATTTCAGGAGTGACAGGGGGCTGGCAACAGTTGACTATATTGGAGACCAGGGTGAGCCTAACTGGAACAGAGTGGGAAAAACACCCCATTGTGACTGGCCCAGACGCTCCATGTATTCTTGGTATAGATTATCTAAGGAGAGGGTATTTTAAGGACCCAAAAGGGTATCGGTGGGCTTTTGGTATACCTGCCTTGGAAACAGAAAGAATTAAACAGCTGTCTGTGTTACCTGGTCTATGAGAGGATCCTTCTGTTGTGGGACTGCTGAGGGCTGAAGAACAACGGGTGCCAATTTCCACTACAACAGTGCACCAACGGCAATATCGCACCAACTGAGACTCTGTAATCCCTATCCATAAACTGATTCGTCAACTAGAGAGCCAAGGAGTCATCTGCACGACCCACTCCCCCTTTAGCAGCCCCACATGGCCAGTGCGAAAGTCTAATGGAGAGTGGAGATTGACAGTAGACTATCGTGGCCTGAATGAAGTCATGCCACCGCTGAGTACTGCCATGCCAGACATGCTAGAACTTCATTACGAACTAGAGTCGAAGGCAGCCAAGTGGTACGCCACGACTGATATTGCCAACTCATTTTTCTCCATCCCTCTGGCAGCAGAATGCAGGCCACAGTTTGCTGTTACCTGGAGGGGTGTCCAATACATTTGAAATCGACTGCCCTAGGGGTGGAAACACAGCCCCACCATTTGCCATGGATTGATCCAGACTGCACTGGAACAGGGTGAAGCCCCAGAACACTTACAGTACATTGATGACATCATCGTATGGGGTAAAACAGCAGCAGAAGATTTTGAGAAAGGGGACAAAATAGTCCAAATCCTTCTGAGAGTCAGCTTTGCCATAAAGTAGGATAAGGTCAAGGGACCTGCACAAGAGATTCAGTTTTTAGGAGTAAAATGTCAAATATGGACATCGTCACATTCTGATGGAGGTGATTAATAAAATAGCAGCTATGTCCCCACCGACTAACGAAAAGGAAACGCAAGCTTTCGTAGGTGTTATGGGTGTCTGGAGACTGCACATTCCAAACTACAGTCAGATTGTCAGCCCTCTCTACCAAGTGACCAGGAAAAAGAATTATTTTGTATGGGGCCCGGAGCAACAACAAGCTTTTGAACAAATTAAACAGGAAATAGTTCATGCAGTAGCCCTTGGGCCAGTTCAGACAGGACAAGATGTTAAAAATGTGATCTACACTGAAGCTGGGAAGAATGGCCCTACCTGGAGTCTCTCGCAGAGAGCACCAGGGGAGGCTTGGGCTTGACACCGGTGATTTTGGAGTCAAGGATAGAGAAGATCCAAGGCCCGCTATACTCCAAAAAAGAGATATTGGCAACATATGAAAGGGTCTGAGCTGCTTCAGAAGTGATTAGAACTGAAATACAGGTCCTCCTGGCAGCCCGACTGTCAGTCAGGCGGATCAAGCTGCTAAGATTAAGGTGGCTCAATCAGATCTGGACTGGCAACATAAGGGTGAACAATTTATGGCTCGCTGGGCCCATGACTCCTCAGGCCATCAGGGAACAGATGCAACATATAGATGGGCTCGTGACCGAGGGGTGGACTTAACCATGGATGCTATTGCACAGGTAATCCATGAATGTGAGACATGTGCTACGATCAAGCAAGCCAAATGGTTAAAGCCCATTTGGTATGGACGATGATGATTAAAATATAAATATGGGGAGGCCTGGCAGATTGATTATATCACGCTCCCACAAATTCGGCATGGCAAATGCTATGTGCTTACAATGGTGGAAGCAGCCACCAGTTGGTTGGAAACTTATGCCATGCCCCATACCACTGCCCAGAACACCATTTTAGGCCTTGAGAAGAAAGTCTTATGGTGGCATGGCACGCCAGTAACAACTGAGTCAGATAATGGGACACATTTCCGAAACAACCTCATAGACACTTGGGCCAAAGAACACAATATTGAGTAGATATATCACATTCCTTACCATGAACCAGCCTCTGGGAAAATTGAGCGATACAATGGGTTGCTAAAAACTACACCGAGAGCAATAGGTGGTGGAAATTTCAAACAATGGGACATGCATTTAGCAAAAGCCACCTGGTTAGTCAATACCAGAGGATCTGCCAAGCAAGCTGGCCCTGCTCAATTAAACCTCCTACATAATGTAGATGGGGATAAAGCCCCTGTAGTGCGCATTGCTGGGGAAGACCGCTTGGGTTATTCCTGCATTGAGTAAAGGTAAACCGATGCGTGGGATTACTTTTGCCCAAGGACCTGGGTGCACTTTTTGGGTAATGCAGAAGGATGGAGAAGTCTGATGTGTACCTCAAGGGGATTTGATTTTGGGTGAAAATAGCCAATGAATCGAACTGTCAAATAATCCTGTTATTGCAATTGGTGCCTCACAGCATCCTCCTGCCACATCCAAGGCCACTTGCTCCATTAACTCCTCCTTTATTAATGGAGGGTATGGGCCTGTTGTTCTCCTTGTCCACTGTTTCTTTTTTACTAATGGGGCAATCTCTGCTGTTGTTATTATTGTTTGAGTTCCCATCTCAACCACAGTCCTTTGAGAGCACTGAACTGTAGCTCGATAAGCACAGGCCAGGCCCCAGTACAGCGCTAGAAGTTGCTGATTTTCACTTCTATCAGGTGTTGTGTTAATTTTGTGGGGTTGCTTGCCTGTTCAGGGGTAAGATCCCAGGCTACAGGTGATAACCGTCCTAGGAATCTGCCCAAATCCTTCCACTCCCCCTGCCACCCAGGGACACACCGCCTCAGGGAACATTTTGGTATTGGCTTACCAAAAATTTGCCTTCTCTTACACCAAAAAGATACCGAGATCCACAAAAACACACAATAGGCCAACAGTATCAATGAACAGTATCAAAGAGTTAACATAAGGGTGAATAAGTACCTCGGGAGCCTGCAGAATAAAACCACCCATGATGTTCCCAATTTCTTCCAGCATGTTCCCGAGCTTAGCAAAGTAAAGATAAGCAGGGCAATCAACAAACCCGTGACCAGCACAAGAGCTTGTTGGTTAATAACTGCTATAGCTATAGCACAATTAATATAAAACTGCCGTTGTCGTGCCCCACGTTTGGGCCCCAAAAAAGACTGTGGTGGTTTGATCTTGGCTAAATGCCAGGTACTCATCAAGTCGCTCTATCACTTCCGCCAACTTCCCCCTTTTTTCTCAACAGGGCAAAAAGGGGAAAGAAAATAAGATAGGAAAACAAAACAACCCTTGTGGGTAAAACAACAGCAGTTTTAATGCAAGCAAAGCAAAGCAGTGCCAGGTCCATGCTCGGAAGCAAAAAGAAAACAGTTATTCTCTACTTCCCATTAACATGCGATGTCAGGCCTTCTCAGGAAGCAGGGCTCCAATACGCGTAGCGGTTGCCTCCGAGGACCAAGGGTAAACCCCCACAGACTTCCTCCTTTTTCCCAGCTTTATACTTGAGCAGACGTCATATGGTCTGGAATATCCCTTTGGTCAGTTCGGGTCACCTGTCCTAGTTGTGTCCCCTCCCAAGATCTTGCCCACTCCGTCCCACTGTGGGGGGGAAAATGTCGGACAGAGCCTTGGTGCTGTGTAAGCACTACTCAGCAGTAGCCACAACACCAGTGTGCTATCAACACCCTGCCAGCTCCCAACATAAAACACAGCACCATGAGGGCTGCTACAGGGGAAAACCAATTCCGACTCAGCCAGACCCAGTACAATGGCAAATCCTGTAAAACATATCCAACATGCCAGGCCTGCTACAGCCCACATCCATAGGTTCAGACCTGCAAATTAATGTTGAGTTGAGTCATGATAAACTTTTGCCTAAATCTCTCATGATGTTATCATGCGTTAATTTCTGAAACTCATTTAATTCATGCTGTAATGAATTATGTTGCAGATTGCTTGTTTACTTCAGACAATTCAGAGTCACCCTCTTAAGGGCATGTAAAATTGACTGGTAGCTGTAATTCCGTTCTGCTGATCAAGGATGCCAATTAAACTCAGACATCAGAGTGAAAAGAGTAGGCTGATTTCACTACCAAGAATTAAAGGATATAACTAAGTACTACAGAAAATAAACAGTAAGAAAAATACAGAATAGTACACTTACTTATTACTGCATACAGTTAAACAAGGTAAATGCACCTAATCATTACTACACAATGGGGTGCTAACATCCAGATCTGCAATCGCTGGGGAGCCCCGGTTGCAGCGAGGATTTGGAGTACCTTTCCCTTCAAGTGGGAAGTCCTATGCAATGCGTCCATCTGTAGGTGAGGCATCCAAAGTCGCAGCAAGCAGGTCCAGCCTTATATACCAAAAATCAGCAAGCCAAAATAACTTGCAATTTTTTTGAGCAGAAACATCTGGTTTCATCCTCCTGTTGGATTCCACCCAGAGCCTGGCCAGGGCTCGGGGTTGAAAACCAAGGCAGTCTCTAACAAGGTCAAACACTTGGGTTCTTAATCTTTAACACTGCTAAATATAGAAAGTTGGATACACATTCTCACAGCATGTCTTCCTTATTACTAATAACATTTTGTCTAAGCTACATCTTTCACTAGTGACTAGTAAGCCTATATATTTTGTTAATGATCAAATACTAATAATTAATGCTAAAGGTAATACAGATTTTACTAAGTAACAAACACTAATAATGGATAATGTTTAGTTATAAAGCTCATCTAGAGGTCAACTTGTTTCAGGCCTATTATTCAGGCCTTAGCACTACAAATTCACATTTACATCTCAAAGGAAAAATTACTGTAAGCTTATGGCTGGATACATTGGCCATAGATAGACAACTAAAATATTGAGGATCTGTAATGATGATCAGATATCGGCCAGTAATATTGCTTATTCGTGCCTCTTTTCCAACCAACAAAATATAATGATGAATTGCACAGATGGTCTAAAATACAGGTGCTGTTGGGGCTGCACACATGTACCCCCTCCTCCTGTGGACATATGCACAGGGGGACATCTGCATACAATGTTATACTGGCAACATTCAAACGATATGACTGATTCTCTGTGTCTCGAGGAGGAAGCCAAGTGCCTCCAGTCCACTGTGTGTGTTTTGCTGAATAGGGATACCAATTAAACTCGGACACCAGAGTGAAAAGAGCAGGCGTATTTTACTCAAAATAATTAAATAATGTAACAGAATAATACAGAAAACATACAGTAAGAAAAGACAGAATAGTGCACTTAAACAAATAGGAAAATACAGGGTAATGCATCAAATCATTACTACATGAGAGAGAGAACAGTGATTAAGAAAGATCCATCACCACTTGCATACGTTACCATCATCCAGATCCACAGTCGCTGGGGAGCCCCGGTTACAGCGAGGATTTGGAGAGCCAGTCCCGGCAAGTGGGAAATCCTACGCGGTGCATCCACCCGTAGGTGAGGCATCCAAAGTCACTGCAAGTGGGTCCAGCCTTATATACCAAAAATCAGCAAGCCAGAATAACTGGCACCTTTGTTTTCAGCAATATTTTGTTAATGGTTACATACTAAGTTAGCAGCTTTGGCTCGGGGCCTTTTGTTCAGGCTTCAACACTTCAATACTTTAGCACTTTTTACATCAGTATAGGTGGTTTTATAACCTAGTACAATACCTACTAGCGCAATGGTTATCATTTATAAAATATACAGGATTCATCTATAGGTCAACTCTGGCTTGGGCCTGTTGTCCAAGCCTTAGCACTTCAATGTGTCATCATTGGCTACTGGTACATCGGAATCCCACCAGTTTACCGGGGCAAAAAAAATGGTGGGTCGATGATGTCTGTCCAAGACACATAACCAGCTGCTCCCAGCAAAAATAACAGACCTATACTTACCGACGAGTTGGTTGAAATAAGGGCCAAATAGGCAAGAAAGGTATTTTCCGGCATTGGCATCAATCCTATCCGTGTGAAGTGCTAAGGCTTGGACAACAGGCCCAAGCCAGAGTTGACCTATAGATGAATCCTGTATATTTTATAACGGATAATCATTGTGCTAGTAGGTATTGTACTAAGTTATAACAACCCACTTATGCTGATGTAAAAAGTGCTAAAGCATTGAAATATTGAAGCCTGAACAACAGGCCCCAAGCCGAAGCTGGTAACTTAGTATGTAATCGTTAACAAAGTATGTAAGCTCACTAGTGAAAGATGCGGCTTAGAATATAATCAGTAGTGAGGACGAAATGCTGAGAGAATGTATCCAACTTCCCTTGTTTAGCAGTGTTCAAGGCTGAGAACCCAAGTGTTTGGCCTTGTTAGAAACTCCCTTGGTCTCCCCCGCCGAGCCCTGGCCAGGCTTTGGGTGGAATTCAACAGGAGAATGAAACCAGAAATTTTCTGCTCAAAACAAAGGTGCCAGCTCTTCTGGCTTGCAGACCTCTAGTATATAAAGCTGGACCCACTCACAGCGACTTTGGAAGCCTCACCTATGGGTGGACGTACCGCGTAGGATTTCCCACTTGCCGGGACAGGCTCTCCAAATCCTCGCTGTAACCGGGGCTCCCCAGCGTCTGCGGATCTGGATGATGATGATAATATATGCAAGTGATGATGTATTTCTCTTAATCACTATTCTCTCTCTGTCGTGTAGTAATGATTTGATGCATTACCCTGTATTTTCCTGTTTGTTGCTTTAAGTGCACTATCCTGCTTTTTCTTACTGCATGTTCTCTGTATTACGCTGTTACATTACTTGGTTATCACCAGTAAAATACACCTACTCTTTTCACTCTGGTGTCTGAGTTTAATTGGTATCCTTAATCAGCAAAACACCGTACTGTGGGGATTCGGAAGGAGTCCCTGTGAGAAAATGGGCATGTGAGCAATCCTGCATATGAGCAAGACTGGTAAAGCCTCAGCGTCGGCAAGGACATAACCCAGAAAGAATGAAGAAGAACACAGGAAGTTAAACAACTTCATGGTGTGGGTTTGGGCAGAGAAGGAAGTTTGTACAATGTTGATGTGGCAGTTTTCATCCAATCAGAAGAGAGAGCTTAAGGTGCATGTGAAAAGCTAACCGTCCAATCAGAAAGAATTATGTCATGTGATCATATCATGTGATTCTCACCAACATTATAAAAGGCTTGCTTCACTACAATAAAATCGGCATTGCTTAATCACGTTGATTTTCTGCATGTCCATATCTCCCGCACCATGCCATCATGTCTTCTACTTTCTGTTGCAGTTGTTTTAGAATTCCCCAAGTGATAGGCGCAGTCGCTGAGTTCCTAGGGGAATGTAGCCTTCACGTCCATTCCTGCATTGTCAGTTGAGAGATCTGTGGTATCGGGTTCAAGTGTTGATCCTTCTAGCTCGCGATATGGCTTGACTTTTCTTGCTGTATCCGCTAAGGACCTGTGGATGATAAAACAAAAGCATATCCCCCCCCCCCACCAGCAGATTGCCTGGCCCTCTTCAGGTTGCGTCTCATACCGGATCCTTATAAAGACCCGTGGTTTAATTATAGAGTCTGTTGTGGTGCTAAAACGACGTTCTGCCACTGTCGAGGCAAAATGATTTCTGTTTAAAAAATTAAGAGCATATAAAGCCAGTGCCAGCTGATTATGTGGTGTGTCCAGAGAATTCCCCCTTCTTTGTTTTAAAATCAATGCTTTTAGTGTAACATGTGCACGTCTGACTATTGCCTGTCCTGTGGGGTTATGAAGAATACCTGTCTTATGCCGAATCCCCCATTGCTGCAAAAATAGTTGCATTTTGCAAGCTGTGTAGCCACGCCCATTATCGGTTTTAATTTTTTTCGGTACACCCATGTTGGCAAAACAGCTCAACCAATGACTCTGTATGTGTATGGTCTTTTCTCCAGAGGCTGCAGTGGCATGTATCATCCCAGAAAATGTATCAACAATTATGTCAACCCACCGTAAACAACCAAACAATGGTGTACTGGGTCTGCCTGAGCCAGAATTGATTTTCCCTTATAGCAGCCTGTAGTGGCCAAAATAACGAGTCAGAGTGTTCTTCTTTCTTTCTACAGGGCAGGAGCCATCTTCTTTCTTTATTCTTTATTTTTCTTCTTACAACAGTACATATTTATGCTATGGTTAAAGCTCTTACTTCATAATTAGCAAATCAGCAATTAGACAGCTATCAACCTTTTATCCTATCAGCATAAGAGCACTCTAACATGCGCTGTGCAGACCAATCAACTTCTTGTTCATGCGCTGTTCATGCAGCGGTAACTTCTCACAGTTCAGTACTTTTCCACAGTTCAGTGTTGCAGCTGTCTGTTGTTTTTCCCTGCCACCTTGGCACAACTCGGCAGTTTGTTATCTTTCTCCCAAGGCCTGTTTCTCATCAAAGCCTTGCTTCTCAGGGGCTGCACAGAACTGACAGGCCAATGTCAACTTGCCTCTCTCCCACAGTAGCCCTCATGGTTCTGTGGTTTATGTTGGGGGCTGGAAGAGTGTTGATAGCACACTGGTGTTGTGGCTACTGCTGAGTAGTGCTTACACAGCACCAAGGCTCTTTCTGACATTTCCCCCCCACAGTGGGACGGGGTGGGCAAGATCTTGGGAGGGGACACAACCAGGACAGCTGACCCGAACTGACCAAAGGGATATTCCAGACCATATGACGTCTGCTCAAGTATAAAGCTGGGAAAAATGAGGAAGTGTGTGGGGGTTTACCCTTGGTGCTCGGAGGAAACAGCTATGCGCATCGGAGCCCTGCTTCCTGAGAAGGCCCGACATCGCATGTTAATGGGAAGTAGAGAATAACTCTGTTTTCTTTTTGCTTCTGAGCTCGGACCTGGCATTGCTTTGCTTGCATTTTATTTTACCCACAAGGCTTGGTTTTTTCCCTATAATATTTTCATTCCCCCTTTTTGCCCTGTTGAGAAAAAAGGGGGGGAGGGGGGAATTGATAGAGCGACTTGGTGGGTACCTGGCATTTAGCCAAGGTCAAACCACCACAGTCTTTTTTGGGGCCCAAACGTGGGGCACAACAATGGCAGTTTTATATTAATTGTGCTATAGCTATAGCAGTTAGTAAGCGACAAGCTCTTGTGCTGGTCACGGGTTTGTTGATTGCCCTGCTTATCTTTATATTGCTAAGCTTGGGAACATGCTGGAAGAAATTGGGAACATCATGGGTGGTTTTATTCTGCAGGCTCCCGAGGTACTTATTCACCCTTATGTTAGCTCTTTGATACTGTTCATTAATGCTCTTCGCCTATTGTGGGCTGTGTGGAGCTCGGTAGGTTTTTGGTGTAAGAGAAGGCAAATTTTGGGTGAGACAATACCAAAATGTGCCCTGAGGCGGCCTGTCCCTGGGTGGCAGGGGGAGTGGAAGGATTTGGGCAGATTCCTAGGACGTTTATCACCTCCTGTAGCCTGGGATCTTACCCCTGAACAGGCAAGCAACCCTGCAAAATTGACACAACACCTGATAGAAGGGTGCCTTGTCTATACCAATGAAAATCAGCAACTCCTAGCGCTGTACTGGGGCCTGGCCTGTGCTTATCGAGCTGCAGTTCAGTGCTCTCAAAGGACTGTGGTGGAAATGGGAACTCAAACAAAAACAATAACAGCAGAGATTGCCCCATTAGTAAAAAAGAAACAGTGGACAAGGAGAACAACAGGCCCATACCCTCGATTAATAAGGGACGAGAAAGAGGAGGAAGAAGCGGGTCCTTCAGCAAAGTGATTGGAAGAGGGAATAACAGAACTCAAACAGGAGGCAGAAACTACCCGGTCCCTGACATCATCAGAACTGAGAGATCTGCGGAAAGACTATAGCCGCCAGCCGGGTGAGCGGATTGCTGCCTGGCTGCTTTGATGCTGGGATAATGGGGCTGATGCTCAGCAGCTGGAAGGTAAGGAAGCCCAACAGCTGGGTTCCCTTGCTAGAGATCGAGGAATTGAAAGGGGGATTGGAAAAGAGACAGCAATTTGCAGTCTGTGGAGACGGCTCCTTTCAAGTGTTAGAGCAAGATATCCTTTCAAGGAAGATCTTACGGACAACTCCCCAGGGAAGTGGACTACTGCAGATGAAGGTGTCCAGTACCTGAGAGAATTAGCAGTGCTGGAAGTCATCTATGGTGATCCAGATAATGATGAAGCCCCTAAAAATCCAGAGGATGTCCTGTGCACACGGGCCATGTGGAGGAAGGTGATTAAAGGTGCACCATCCTCTTATTCTGCCGGCTTGGCTGCGATGTACTACCCAGAAATGGATGTGGGAGAAGGACTAGGACGTACACCAACTGTGGAGGCAGTCTCTTCCTGGCTTCAGAACTTTGAAGAGAGTCTTGGTACCTCCTCATCTCTACAGGCGAGCGCCCTGGAGATCAGGAGCACCCCAAGAAATCAGTTCTCTTCCGCCCCAGTCAGAGGGAAAGGGCACCGCAGGTGTGTGACACGTGGCGAACTTTGGTTCTTCCTGCGTGACCAGGGGGAGGACATGAGGAAGTGGGATGGACAACCCACCTTCAAGTTGGAAGCTTGTGTACAGGAATTGCGAGGAAAGGCCCCTGCCAAGAAGAAGACATCCAAGAAGGTTGTTAATGTAGCTGGTGTGAAACCACAAGAAAGTAATCAGCGATCTCCCAGATACAGGAAGACTGAGATCACCTCCCTTGGCCCTGATGAAGGAGTTTCCGGCCTGGCACGGCGAGGGTCAGACAGTGAATACTCTGACCAAGAACAGGAATAGAGGGCCCCTGCCTCCAGCCAGGAGGAGGAAAGGGATGATCGGGTGTATTGGACAGTGTGGATTCGATGGCCTGGCACATCAAATCCACAGAAGTACCAGGCTTTAATCGACACCGGGGCACAGTGTACATTAATGCCATCAAGTTATAGAGGGGCAGAACCTATCTGGATCTCAGGAGTGACGGGGGGATGTCATGAATTTTCTTTACTGGAGGCCGAGGTTAGCTTGACTGGGGACAAGTGGGAAAAACATCCCATTGTAACTGGCCCAGAAGCCCCTTGTATCTTGGGCATTGACTACCTCAATAGAGGGTACTTCAAAGACCCAAAATGTGGTTCTGTGCATGCACTGAGGGGGTTGGGGTGCATTTGACATCACATGATTAGGAATGCTCCAGTGATCGATCAGGACCCAGCCCTTCAGCTGTGCTCCCTCTCGGCCCAAGGAAAGTTAACTCTATCCTGGCCAAAACCAGGACAATCACTAAGATAGTCAATAAGATGGTCAGTAAGATAGGTCATTGTAGACAAGTGAACGTGATTTTAAACTTAAATCCACGAGAGTTCCTTCTGCATGAGCTGTGTTTTGAATTCAAAAGACAGACTTATCCAAAGGTAGCAAGCTGTGTCAGCAGTTATTTGGTTCTTTTTCACAGAGTCCACATAATAGAAATTTTAATTAATATTGCCAGGATTCAGGATTTATTATGACAGCTTCTGTACAGCTTTAGACTTGGTAGCATTTAGTACCTGAAGTGAAGTTATGCTTAATAATTATATGCATTTCCTTATAATTTTTTTTTCTTTTACAGCTGGAAGAAGATCTGCCAATAGTTTAATCACAAGCTAATCCTTTGATCTTTTAGTACCTTATATTTCATCTTCTACAAAACACAACTTACAAAGTAGTCCAAGCACCTTGAGCTCCTGGAGAGAAGAGAGCTTCTATGTTACTGTGTTGTTGCTATTAGAAATCAGATGTTAATTTTTGCTTATTGCTATTGCAATACTATTTTCATTCCCAGTGTAGGATGAGAACTGCACTTGTAGACAGTGTCTACCCTTAGCCTATGTAGGAGGGACACCAGATGGATATGACAAACAAATGGAAGAAGTGCAAGGTACCAGTAGCATGATTATGATTTGTGTAGTAAGCAGCAGCCATATCACACCCACTGTCTAGCTATTGTTGGGCATTTTTTAGTCATTATAGCACAGCAGGTAAACATTAATAGGAAAAGATTACATACTGTGAGACAGAGCATTAGCCTGTGTAAATCACCAGAGCTCAGCTGAAGTCAATGGAGCTGTAAGGTTTTGGACCAGCTAAGGATATGGCCTTAAACTCTTCCTTTTCAAAAGGAAAATAAATATCTTGAGTCTCCTCTGCCATTGCTTTAGACTGTTCTCTCTCTATACCTAGTTCTTCAAGTGTACATATATCTATACTTAATGTGTGGGTGTTATTATTACTTTGGAGAAGGGAGTGCAATGAACATTATGTGCCTGGGGGGAAAGGTCTGTATCTGTAACTCAGCAATTCCTGTAGTTATACCCCCTGTCAATATCAGCTCTTGGAATTCCCCTTTCATACCGTCTATTTTTGTCCTCCTTCATCAATGAAGCTGAGTGTGACATCCTCTAACAAGGTTGGTGGAATGGTTTTGCAACTCAATAATTAACTCAAATGCAACTCACATACTGCAGCAAATAGAATTTCTTCTGACAGGCTGCTTGTCATATTATGGCCTTATTTGATTAACTCACCCCGTTGGAGGTGTTCATGATCTCATTATATCTTTAATGATAAAATTCTCTTCTGCTATGTGCTATTTTATATTACATTAAAAGGGATTCATTCATTTTTCGCTTGTCACTTGCATAATTGGATAAATATTTAACAGGGGCCAGTTGATTACATTTCTGCTGAAACGATAGTACCAAAATATATTCTGAACACCTTAAAAGTTGTTCTGTTGGCCATCAATGGAGCAAGTGGTAAATCCAATGAGACTTTCCACCTTGAAGGTCACATGAAGTCCTCCTTTTTTTTTAACTCTACAGAGCCCCAAAAATGAATAATAAAGGATTTTACTCCTGTAGAAAATAATGGTTTTAGTAGATTACACTGCAAAGAGTTTAAATTTGGAAGATGGGAGCCATGACTGAGGTGACATGTTACTGAATTAATAAAATGTGAGAGGTAGTGTCTCTTCTGGTTAAAATGTGAGGTAATCAGGGTCAATGTTCTGAGTCTGCTGCTGAATCACAAAGGCCAGGAACAGATTTTTAAGCTCTCTTTGAAAGGGATTTAATTTATGTCAACAAATACAAACTGTATATATTCCTCAAGTCCACAGGCCTCATTCTCCCATGATGATGTTTAGATGTCCAAATATTTTGTTTTATATGTAACCATGGAACATAGGACTCCGTATGTTGTCGAAACTGGCTTCAAAATTTGTATTCAAAGTAATTTACTGACTCGGATTATTGACACCAAACTCAAGTACAAACAGGCGATTCGTGCTTGAAAACATGGACAAAATTGTGGATTTATGGTATTCACGGGGATTTCAAAACTAGTCTTTTTTTTTTTTTTTTGTATTTACCTCTGTTTCCCTATCTATAAAATAGTATGATGTTAACACCTGTAGATAAAATGTTTCTTTCATTCACTTTTAGATCTTAACATAAAAATCACTGAAGAAGGGCATATAATTATTAAACAATTTTGTTTGAAAGGATTACATTATGCAAAATGTCCATTAAAATAATCACTGACATTTTGTATTTTGACAAAATAGGGTTAAGTATACATTTATCAAAACTGGAACCTCTAATTTGATTATCATTACTTTTATCTGATTGCCTATTGTTCAGGAGGGTGACATGAAATTCTGGTCATAAGATTTTATCAACCATAAATCTATAAAACCCTAGGCTCCTAAATAATAAGATAATCAGGGTCTCAATAGGTCTTCTGGTCCATTCCTTTGCCCCAGAAAAATATCAGCTCAGACAGTGCCTTTCAGGTAAATGTTTCTATAGTCCATTCTTAAAATCCTCTCATGATGGAGATTTCACAGCTTCCCCAGGCAAACTGCACCAGTATTTCCCTATGTTTGCCAGGAGATTTGGTCTTACGTCTTCATTATATATATGCTCAAATAATTTCAGGTGTCATTTTTACTCTTTTCAAATACAATTTATTTTATAAAGTCAGGAACTGGAAATAGATGGATAGGTTTGGGGAAAAAAATAGAAGTTAACCTGGATGAGAGAGATTTCAATGTACTAAAGGAAGTGTAAAATTTTCCAAGTCTCATGTGATCAAACTATTCATGGCTTACAACTATTTAAAGGCACCAAACCTCTTAAGATTGTGCAATTTCTCCAAATAAGTCTCTGAGGGCACATGTTTTTCTCCATTAGCTATAAACAGAGACTGAAGACGACGTTAGATGACCAAATTATATGCCTGAAGTTGCATGGACTCACTACCCCTTTCTGATCTTCAGTAAAACTGTTTATTCATCTGAAGGCACAGTTTTCAGTCTGCTGAACTCAGAGTTTTTGATTATCAAAGAATATTCCCAGATTCTGGAGTTTGATCTTTTAAACTGTTTATTTGTAGAAGTTTTTCCTTGTGTCGCTTTGGCCTGAGCTGACTTGCACTCCTACAAACAAGTCCCATAATAGCTTGGAAGTTTTAATGGGCAAGAAACCAATCTCAGTTGCCAATTTACATACAGCCACTCAGTTTTGGACAGTAAGAAATTTTACTTGTGTGAACGTGGGCTGATCCTTGCCTGTTGGCCTCACTGTCACAGAACAGTACCAGGAACATCTAATTTACCAGAACAGACATAGCCTATAGTCTGTTGCCCAATTCCAAAAGTTCCAAGACAGGCGACAGAAAAAGGTCATGTTTGGACATTTCACATAGTAATCTATGTAAATGAAGTTATCCAGGGATCTGCACACTAGTCTGAAAACTTTTAGGGATTTCATCAGTTGGAAAAAATAAAAATAAATAAAACCTGAAAACATATCCCAATTCATTATTTTTCTCTTTCAGTCATTCCACCAGACAGATTAAAGTCTTGCCATATGATTCAGATGGACAATCACAGAACAGCATTCTGGGAAATAAGCACTGAATAATTTTATTGGGAAACTGCCAAAGGCTGAAAATTATGGAATGAAAAATGAGTGATGAATAAATGAATAAACAAATCTGTTTACAGGAATTAGGGTTGATTACTAAAGTATTTGCTGCCTCACAAATGGGGCTAAATTAATCCTGAGATTTGTTCTGTAATAGAATGATTTGGCCTTTATAGCACCTGATGAATGCACGTTGAATTCAACTGAAAGATTCTCAGCTACTTCAGTGGACTTTGAATTAGACCCATGGAACATTATTCATTATCATATCTTCCTATGCCCTTGGGAAGAAAGTTGTCATCATTTTCATTGCACAAGTGGGGAAATTGCAGTACAAATAGAGAATGGCCATGGTCACTGGTACAGACAAAAGACACAGATGGGAAATTACAACACTCATGCCTATAAGGTTTTATTGTTATATAGACGGTGTAGTGATAGGGACTGAATAACGGGCCCCAAAACAAAGTTGACCTCTAGATGAACCTCACAACCAAACATTATCCATTATTAGTATCTGCTAATTAGTAAAATCTGTATTACCATTAGCACTTATTAATTAGTATCTGATCATTAATGAAATATGTATGCTCACTAGTGAAAGATGTAGCATAGGCAAAATGTAAGCAGTAGTGAGGATTAAATGTTGTGAGAATCTGTATCCAACTTCCCTTGTTTAGCAGTGTTCAAGGCTGAGAACCCAAGTGTTTGGCCTTGTTAGAAACTCCCTTGGTCCTCCCCCCCGAGCCCTGGCCAGGCTTTGGGTGGAATCCAACAGGAGGATGAAAACAGATGTTTCCACTCAAAGAAAAGTGCAAGTCATTCTGACTTGCTATTTTTTGGTATTGTACTGGGTCTGGCTGAGCCAGAATTGTTTTTCCCCTGTAGCAGCCCTCATGGTGCTGTGTTTTATGTTGGGAGCTGGCAGGGTGTTGATAGCACACTGGTGTTGTGGCTACTGCTGAGTAGTGCTTACACAGCACCAAGGCTCTTTATGACATTTCCCCCCCACAGTGGGACAGAGTGGGCAAGATCTTGGGAGGGGACACAACCAGGAGAGCTGACCCGAACTGACCAAAGGGATATTCCAGACCATATGACGTCTGCTCAGTATAAAGCTGGGAGAAAGGAGGAAGGGGGTGGGGTCACCCTTGGTCCTCCGAGGCAACCACTACGCGTATTGGAGCCCTGCTTCCTGAGAAGGCCCGACATCGCCTGTTCATGGGAAGTAGAGAATAACTCTGTTTTCTTTTTTTTTGCTTCCGCGTGCTCACCTTTGCTTCGCTTTGCTTATATTAAAACTGCTGCTGTCTTACCCACAAGGGTTGTTTTTTTTTTCCTATCCTATTTTCTTTGCCCTCTTTGCCCTGTTGAGAAAAAAAGGGGGAAGGGGGGGGAAGTGACAGACCGACTTGGTGGGTACCTGGCATTTAGCCAAGGTCAAACCACCACAGTCTTTTTTGGCGCCCAACGTGGGGCGGGACAACGGCAGTTTTATATTAATTGTGCTATAGCTATAGCAGTTAGTAAGCGACAAGCTCTTGTGCTGGTCACGGGTTTGTTGATTGCTCTGCTTATCTTTATTTTGCTAAGCTCGGGAACATGCTGGAAGAAATTGGGAACATCATGGGTGGTTTTATTCTGCAGGCTCCCGAGGTACTTATTCACCCTTATGTTAGCTCTTTGATACTGTTCATTAATGCTATTCGCCTATTGTGAGCTGTGTGGAGCTCGTTAGGTTTTTGGTGTAAGAGAAGGCAAATTTTGGGTGAGAGAATACCAAAATGTTCCCTGAGGCGGTGTGTCCCTGAGTGGCAGGGGGAGTGGAAGGATTTGGGCAGATTCCTAGGACGTTTATCACCTCCTGTAGCCTGGGATCTTACCCCTGAACAGGCAAGCAACCCCGCAAAATTGACACAACACCTGATAGAAGGGTGCCTTGTCTATCCCAGTGAAAATCAGCAACTCCTAGCGCTGTACTGGGGCCTGGCCTGTGCTTATCGAGCTGCAGTTCAGTGCTCTCAAAGGACTGTGGTGGAAATGGGAACTCAAACAAAAACAATAACAGCAGAGATTGCCCCATTAGTAAAAAAGAAACAGTGGACAAGGAGAACAACAGGCCCATACCCTCGATTAATAAGGGACGAGAAAGAGGAGGAAGAAGCGGGTCCTTCAGCAAAGTGATTGGAAGAGGGAATAACAGAACTCAAACAGGAGGCAGAAACTACCCGGTCCCTGACATCATCAGAACTGAGAGATCTGCGGAAAGACTATAGCCGCCAGCCGGGTGAGCGGATTGCTGCCTGGCTGCTTTGATGCTGGGATAATGGGGCTGATGCTCAGCAGCTGGAAGGTAAGGAAGCCCAACAGCTGGGTTCCCTTGCTAGAGATCGAGGAATTGAAAGGGGGATTGGAAAAGAGACAGCAATTTGCAGTCTGTGGAGACGGCTCCTTTCAAGTGTTAGAGCAAGATATCCTTTCAAGGAAGATCTTACGGACAACTCCCCAGGGAAGTGGACTACTGCAGATGAAGGTGTCCAGTACCTGAGAGAATTAGCAGTGCTGGAAGTCATCTATGGTGATCCAGATAATGATGAAGCCCCTAAAAATCCAGAGGATGTCCTGTGCACACGGGCCATGTGGAGGAAGGTGATTAAAGGTGCACCATCCTCTTATTCTGCCGGCTTGGCTGCGATGTACTACCCAGAAATGGATGTGGGAGAAGGACTAGGACGTACACCAACTGTGGAGGCAGTCTCTTCCTGGCTTCAGAACTTTGAAGAGAGTCTTGGTACCTCCTCATCTCTACAGGCGAGCGCCCTGGAGATCAGGAGCACCCCAAGAAATCAGTTCTCTTCCGCCCCAGTCAGAGGGAAAGGGCACCGCAGGTGTGTGACACGTGGCGAACTTTGGTTCTTCCTGCGTGACCAGGGGGAGGACATGAGGAAGTGGGATGGACAACCCACCTTCAAGTTGGAAGCTTGTGTACAGGAATTGCGAGGAAAGGCCCCTGCCAAGAAGAAGACATCCAAGAAGGTTGTTAATGTAGCTGGTGTGAAACCACAAGAAAGTAATCAGCGATCTCCCAGATACAGGAAGACTGAGATCACCTCCCTTGGCCCTGATGAAGGAGTTTCCGGCCTGGCACGGCGAGGGTCAGACAGTGAATACTCTGACCAAGAACAGGAATAGAGGGCCCCTGCCTCCAGCCAGGAGGAGGAAAGGGATGATCGGGTGTATTGGACAGTGTGGATTCGATGGCCTGGCACATCAAATCCACAGAAGTACCAGGCTTTAATCGACACCGGGGCACAGTGTACATTAATGCCATCAAGTTATAGAGGGGCAGAACCTATCTGGATCTCAGGAGTGACAGGGAGATGTCAAGAACTGTCAGTACTGGAGGCCGAGGTTAGCTTGACTGGGGATAAGTGGGAAAAACATCCCATTGTAACTGGCCCAGAAGCCCCTTGTATCTTGGGCATTGACTACCTCAAGAGGGGGTATTTCAAAGACCCAAAAGGATACCGATGGGCTTTTGGTGTGGCCAGTGTGAACACAGAGAAGGTCAAACAGTTGTCTAATCTGCCTGGCCTCTCAGAAGTTCCTTTTGTTGTAGGACTGTTGCGAGTTGAAGAGCAACAGGTGCCAATTGCTACGACGCCCGTGCACCGACGGCAGTATCGCACGAACCGAGACTCTCTGGCTCCCATCCAAGAACTGATCCGTCAACTGGAGACCCAAGGTGTCATCAGTAAGACACATTCGCCTTTTAATAGCCCAATATGGCCAGTGCGAAAGTCTGACGGAGGGTGGAGGTTGACAGTAGACTATCGTGGCCTTAACGAAGTGACGCCACCACTGAGTGCTGCTGTACCAGATATGTTAGAGCTCCAATATGAACTAGAGTCAAAGGCAGCCAAGTGGTACGCCACAATCGACATCGCCAATGCATTCTTTTCAATTCCTTTGGCAGAAGAGTGCAGGCCACAGTTTGCTTTCACGTGGAGGGGTGTCCAATATACCTGGAATCGACTGCCCCAGGGGTGGAAGCACAGCCCCACTATTTGTCATGGACTAATTCAAACTGCACTGGAAAAGGGTGATGCCCCTGAACATCTACAGTACATCGATGACATCATTGTGTGGGGCAACAAGGCAGAAGAAGTGTTCAAGAAAGGACAAAAAGTAATTGAGATTCTTCTGAGAGCTGGGTTTGCCATAAAGAAAAGCAAGGTCAAGGGACCAGCACAGGAGATTCAGTTCTTGGGAATAAAATGGCAAGATGGACGCCGCCATGTGCCTATGGAGGTTGTCAACAAGATAGCAGCTATGTCTCCACCGACCAACAAGAAGGAAACACAAGCTTTCTTAGGACTTGTGGGATTTTGGAGGATGCACATTCCAGGTTACAGTCAGCTGGTGAGCCCTCTCTATCAAGTAACCCGAAAGAAGAACAATTTTGAGTGGGGTCTTGAGCAACAACAAGCCTTTGAGCACATCAAACAGGAGATAGCTCAAGCGGTAGCTCTTGGGACTGTTCGGACAGGACCAGCTGTGCAAAATGTACTTTACACATCAACTGGGGAGCATGGCCTCACATGGAGCCTCTGGCAGAAGATACCAGGTGAAACTCGGGGTCGACCATTAGGATTTTGGAGCCGGGGATATCGAGGATCAGAAGCCCACTACACTCCGACTGAAAAGGAGATATTGGCAGCATATGAGGGGATTTGAGCCGCTTCCGAAGTTGTTGGTACAGAAGCACAGCTCCTCTTGGCACCGCGATTGCCTGTACTACATTGGATGTTCAAAGGAAACATCCCTTCTACACACCATGCAACCAGTGCTACCTGGAGTAAATGGGTAGCGTTAATCACGCAACGAGCTCGACTGGGAAAACCCAACCGTCCAGGGATCCTGGAAGAGATCATGGACTGGCCAGAAGGTAGAGATTTTGGAGCACTGCCTGAGGAGGTGGCTCGTGCCCAAGAAGCACCGCCATATAACGAGTTACCAGAAGATGAAAGGCGGTATGCTCTGTTTACTGATGGATCCTGTCGTGTGGTAGGAAACCATCGGAAGTGGAAAGCTGCTGTGTGGAGTCTCACAAGACAAGTCGTTGAGGCCACTGAAGGAGAGGGCAAGTCAAGTCAGTTTGCAGAAGTAAAAGCGATCCAACTAGCCCTAAAGATTGCTGAATGAGAAAAGTGGCCAGTACTGTATCTCTACACTGACTCCTGGATGGTGGCTAATGCCCTGTGGGGGTGGCTACAGGAGTGGAAGAAGACCAATTGGCAGCGCAGAGGTAAACCCATCTGGGCTGCTGCACTGTGGCAGGACATCGCTGCCCGAGTGGAAAACGTGGCTCTAAAGGTACGTCATGTAGATGCCCACGTGCCCAAAAGCCGTGCCACCGAAGAACATCAAAACAATGAGCAAGTAGACAAGGCTGCTAAAATTGAAGTAGCTCGGCTGAACCTGGACTGGGAGCGCAAGGGTGAGCTATTTGTAGCTCGATGGGCCCATGAAATATCCGGGCATCTTGGGAGAGATGCAACGTACAGATGGGCTCGTGATCGAGGGGTGGACCTGACCATGGAGGCCATCTCACAGGTGTACCGTGTCTGGCTGAGCCAGAATTGGTTTTCCCCTGTAGCAGCCCTCATGGTGCTGTGTTTTATGTTGAGAGCATTGGACAATGGCGGATGGAAACACTGGGATATAAATTTAGCAGAAGCCACTTGGCTAATTAACACCAGAGGATCTGTTAACCATCCTGGTCCTGCCCAAACAAAACCCCTTCATACTGTGGGAGGAGATAAGGTCCCTGTAGTACACACAGGGAAATGGCTGGGGAAGGCAGTGTGGATTGCTCCTCCCTTGGGAAAAGGCAAGCCCACTCGTGGGATTGTTTCTGCTCAGGGACCTGGATGTACTTGTTGTGTAATGCGGGAGGATGGGGCTACTCAGTGTGTGCCTCAAGGAGATTTAACCTTGGGGGGGAAATAATCTGTGGGTTGAGTTGTATGTTGCAGGAAGTGATGGAGGAAGTAGGAACAACGAAGAGTGAACCAGATACGTGCGATGATGACCCAAACCTAGCCGGTGCTGGAGTCCAACAGTCAAACATACTGCTCTGTCCTGAACATCCATCTTGACAGATGGGAGCCAAGTCACTGAACATCTGGAGGAGTGAAGAAAGCTTACGGAATGAATAAATGAGTGTTATGTGGGACCTGGGCATGAAGTAATTGGTATGGAATAAGGGGTGGAGACTGTACTGGGTCTGGCTGAGCCGGAGTTGGTTTTCCCCTGTAGCAGCCCTCATGGTGCTGTGTTTTATGTTGGGAGCTGGCAGGGTGTTGATAGCACACTGGTGTTGTGGCTACTGCTGAGTAGTGCTTACACAGCACCAAGGCTCTTTATGACATTTCCCCCCCCACAGTGGGACGGGGTGGGCAAGATCTTGGGAGGGGACACAACCAGGACAGCTGACCCGAACTGACCAAAGGGATATTCCAGACCATATGACGTCTGCTCAGTATAAAGCTGGGAGAAAGGAGGAAGGGGGTGGGGTCACCCTTGGTCCTCCAAGGCAACCACTACGCGTATTGGAGCCCTGCTTCCTGAGAAGGCCCGACATCACCTGTTCATGGGAAGTAGAGAATAAATCTGTTTTCTTTTTTTTGCTTCCGCGCGCGGACCTTTGCTTCGCTTTGCTTATATTAAAACTGCTGTTGTTTTACGCACAAGGGTTTTTTTTTCTTTCCTATCTTATTTCTTTGCCCTCTTTGCCCTGTTGAGAAGAAAAGGGGAAAGGGGGGGAAGTGATAGAGCGACTTGGTGGGTACCTGGCATTTAGCCAGGGTCAAACCACCACAGGTATATAGGGCTGGACCCTCTTGCCACGGCTTTGGATGCCTCACCTATGGATGGACGCATCGCGTAGGACTTCCCACTTGCAGGGAAAGGTACTTCAAATCCTCACTGCAACTGGGGCTCTCCAGTGCCTGCGGATCTGGATGTTGGTAACATATGAAAGTGGTGATGTATCTTTCTTAATCACGATTCTCCTCATCATGTAGTAATGATTAGGGGCATTGCCTTGCTTAACTGTATGTAGTAATAATTAAGTGTACTATTCTGTATTTTTCTTACTGCTTATTTTCTGTAATACTGAGTTATATCCTTTAATTATTAACAGTAAAATAAGCCTACTCTTTTCACTCTGGTGTCTGAGTTTAATTGGCATCCTCGATCAGCAGAATGACATGGAAGTAATAATAATCCATAATAGTTTGGGATTGATTCATTTGCTATTGGGTGTGAATAGCAGGGTTTTGAGGATAAAAAGTGAACTTTTGATTACCTACAATATCCCAACAAAGTTGTTATTTTTTCTTCTAGAGCATTTTTTAATTCCCAGAAATTAATTTTTGGTCTGCAGTATGAGAAAAAAGCCATCTGTCACCTGAAGTCCTGGGTAATCCTTTCCCAGACCCTCATTTGAAACCAGTAGGTGAGAGTTGTATGATTTCACCCAAATTCATCTGTTCTTTTAACCTGCAGGGGCCAAATAGGAAGGAAAATAGCTTTCTCTCTTAACAGATGAAACTAAAGAAAAACAGTGGTGAGAAATGGATTGTGTGCTGCACTCACTCATTTGAGGGAGGGGAGATTTATTCACTGCAGGAGTCAATAAAATTGCAGCGCAATCTGAGTTTTCATTCTGAGTCCTGAAGTGACTCTCTGAATTTTGGCAGCAACTTGCTGCAAAGTAGTTAGATCCCAAAGTGGTTTCTAGTTTAAACTATGGCTAAGCCAAAGCAGACATGAAGGGGCTAAGGTGCATAAACATCCCACCTCTGCATGAGAAAAATCTGCCTCATTCTTCTGCTAGAGTAGAGGGTATAGAGCTCTAGGCAGCTGGAACATCCTCCTGTGAGCATGTAGGTGAAGGTGATGGGGAAGGTGTGAGGATCTAGCGCAATCCTTAATTTTCCACTGTTTGAGCCAAAAGAAAGCATGGTCAGCCTAGGAATGGCCTGTAAAGTGGATATACATTTTTGATTTGTTTTTAATAATTTTGATATTAATGTTGGAATGGTAATAAAGATATGGGTCCTGAAATGACCATAGACAAGATAGAGTCAATGCCTCAAGAGTTTCATTCTCCTAATGGGTGTAATGGACATTGTCATCAACTCACCTAAAATAGCAAAGCTAGAAGCAAATGTTTGAATTAAGTTAGGTTTTATCATGTATAACAAATGGAAGATAACAAAGACGATACCCATACTTAACAAAGGGAAAACAAATTATCCACTAGACTTCAGTTTCATCAATTTGAGCTCAATAGCATGCACTACTTCAGGAGCCCCCAAGAAATGAACATTCAAATGACGGAATTAGAGGAGAAATGGCATAGAGAAACTAGGTATCTTTCTCAAATAAAATGAATGGTTTTTGTTAAAAAAAATGGTCAGTCCAGTAGAGCTAAATGTTAATAAAATGTTTAATAGTTCCACATAAGATATTTGCTGTTAAGGAGCAGAAAATGCGGATTCCTTCAAGAGCTCTAAAGAGGTAAGAAACTGTACTGAAAGAGGTGATATGAGGCTAGGAATAGCTTACTGACAGAGGCTGGGTTCATGCATTATTATTTTTTTAAACAGTAATCTTGGCATGAAGTATAGTAAATTGCTTATGAAATTTGCTGATGGCATGAAGGAGGAAGGCATCATCAGTGCAGAGAAAAAATTAGATGCCATGTAGGAAGAAATGTATAATGTAGTAGTGTGAGAGACGAGAAACCAGGCCTGCGAGAAACTAAGAAAAACAGCCTGAGAAAGCAAAAGTTGAGGCTGATCAAAGAAATGCCTCAAACACTCGCAAGACAAAACTATGAGTCACGGGGTGGATAGTGTGGAGGTCGAAGAAGATAAGGCTGCCCGAATAACACAAGATGCAGCTGGAGGAGGGAGCCCTGTGGAGACAGGACAGCTCTGCTCTGGTGCACCTGGCCAAATTTCAAGGGCCATCTGTCCGGTGAATGACCTTTGCTTCATTATCCATGAAATGCATATTAAAGTTAACACCCCTCAATATGCTAACGAAGGCTAACATGATCATGCTAATTACATCATCCCAGGAAACACCTTACCCCTCCCCATACATGGGATATGTAGGTATGTGGGTCGACCTAGGGGACGGTCCCAAGGAAAGTGGGTATAAATCAAGCAGGGGGGTGGGGGGTGGGGGTGTGGGGTTGGAAAGGGGAGGGCCTGGAGAGTGCAGTGAAGCGAAGAAGACAGATTCAAGCAAAAAGGACAGATGCCTCCTGTGCCTCCTGGAACCCTCGCCGGCGGGATCAGCGCAGAAACCCAGGCCGGTGATCTGTATTTCCCCATTCCCTCTATCTCCCTCTTTTCCCTTTCCCATTAAGAAATGCAAGGCATATTGTATTGCTTGCCGCAACTTGCTATATACTTAGCCAATTATCGTGTGTTCAATTAGTACATTGTGGGTAGTTAATAAATGTTTAGACTTGGAGACTTGTTGTCCGCTCCATTGGGGATTTGCAAATCTGAGTCACTTGTCTCCCTCGTCTGAGCGGGACGTGACATTAATATTGGCGTAGTTGGCAGGATCCCCTTCGGTGTCGGAAAGTCTTATGAGATACTGGTTCTCTATCCGACAAACTCGGACAGGGAGAACTGGGAATTGGCCCCTCAGTTATAAGCCAGGAGAGGTTTGAGCAGTAGCAAGCCATGACTGGCCAGGAAATGTCGGTGCTTGACTGCTCCCCTATTTTTGAGAAACTGAAGGAGTATAACGCTTGTCCTCCTCCTTTAGTAAAGGTTTGGGCCCATGATAATTGACATAATCCAGAAGCAGTGGCAAGCTATATCAGTGCACTTGCGGGGGTGCAAGGGTCCCGACCAGGCAAAGGAAAAGCTGTAGTGTGCGCTGTATTAGGGGCAGCACTGACTGCAACCCAAAAAGATAAACATGTTAAGAAAGAACTAGAAGGGGAAATGATCAAATCCTTACAAGATCTAGTAAAAGCTCTCCAGGATCAATTGGTTGAGGAACGTAAAGTTACTGAACAAAAAGCTAAACTCTGGCAAGAGCAAAGTGAAGTTTTGAAAAGCCAATTAGCCGAGAGTAATGCCACTCAGCAACTTCACACAGCTCTGTTAATGCCTTGGACCGAGAAAAAAATCTCACGGTCCGAAAAAGAGGGGAACGAACAAGAAACCAGCAACCGGACAGATCTCTCACTTTTGCTAATACCTTTGACTGTGATTCTTTAAGCAATCTAAAACACTCCTCTGCAACAAATTGGCCTAGTCATCAGGATCCTAAATCAGGATTCGCAACAAATTAGCGTAGTCAGCAGGATGGCAAGTAGTGTCATTGATTACTTATGGAAACATGGAATTCTCAGAAGAATGGGCTTGTGATAATTGACATGATTGGGAAGTTGTGGAAGAACAGCTAAAGGTGGCCAGGGGCCATATAATGGATGGAAAAGGAAAAGGAATTATTTGCAAAATGCTAGGTATCTGTTTAGAAGTGGCTTATCAAGATAGGAAGAATAACAATAAAAGGCAACAGGACCTAAAGGAAGAAATAAAAAGCAGAAAGGCAGCTGAATTAATACTGTATTTGAAAACTGAACAGCTGCAAATGCCCCACTCTAGGAAAGAGTTACAACAGTTAATGGGAACTTTAGGATATTGGAAATAACATGTACCTGGATTTTCTATCATTGCTTGCCCACTGTACTCACTTTTATGAAAAGGAAAACTGTGGAAATGGGGAAAAGCATGAAGAGGCAGCCAAAACTCTAATACAGGAATTAAAAACATATCAGTCATTGGCACCAGTACACCCCCATGACCCCATTATAGCAGAATGTGGGTTTTTTTTAACATGGTACTTACTGTAACCTGTTCCAAACTGTCCCTGACAGACCAAAGACACCTTTAATCTTTAGCTTGACTGCATTTAAAGAGACAGAACAGAGATATTCTGAGTGGGAAAAGGGACTTTTGTCTTTAGTCCCAGCAGTTAAACAAGTTCAGCCCCTAAGGGGTAACCTGTCTGGAAAAACCCTGCTGTTTTCCCTTTCCAAGAACAATACCGGGAATGATACCAGCAGACCTTCCCTGGAGATCTGGTTAACCATCGAAGGATTGCTTATCCTTTTCACAGGAGTAATCATTGCCAGCACGAACCAAGTTCGGTTCACACATCAACAAGCAGGGTGGAGATCCTCACTTCTTTTATTTATGTTAATCAATGTAGTAACTATAGTACATTCTGCACCATATTTGTTTTCAGTGGTGGGTGCAATCTACTATGACAGCAATTATAAGGGAAGGCAATGAGGGCACCTTACCCCTTGAAAAGTAATCTGGGATAATGCAACTAAATTTGAAGAGAATTCCAGTCTTGGTGGCATCTATTTAATTTCGCTTATGAACCCACCAACAGGAAAGCCACAGCTTTTGTTTTGACAATACACAATGCTTCGGTATAGACCATGTACCCAATCATTGTGCTGGGATTAAACCACCATGGAACTGTACTCTATCTGTTAGAACACAGAGTATGGACCCAACAAAATGGGAACAAATGGCAAACTATTGATGTTGGTGAATGTGTTGTACAGGATCAACAAGGATTTATTTGTTAAAGTAATACCATTAAGTCCCAAGACATTTGTCTTGACACTGAACAAAATGTTTGTCATTTTGAAATACATCCTGATGAAACCTTTGAAACTGTACTTGTATATGTTGGAAATGGATGCGTTTGTATGAGAATCCCTTGTGATTCTGTATTTATAGACAACACCACTGTAGAGACAAATAATTACTTAAATATCTGTATTTGCAATTTTACCAAAATTATGGGATGTGACTTTAGCTATTCAGCTCCTTTCACAACCCACCAATTGTTATAATCGAACTAAACATCGGATCAAGATTTACTACCTACCCCCACTGGAATGAATCTTACATTGGTGAGAGAACTGTTGCAACATGATGACCTGAGTCAATTGCTAAAACGAATCCAAAACAATGGACAAAACCCCCTGATTATCGTCCATCATGATGCAGAGAAGATACACCATGTCCTGGGAAGAGTGAAAAAGGATGGAGAACATAATTAGTGGGATACCTTATTCAGATGGTCACCAACAGCAACAAGAACTTTGAATCTAATGCTTCATCCAATTGTGATTTTATTAGCTCTAACAATATTATGCTTATTACTTATAATAATTTTATATGTAAAAGTTTGGTACATAATGAAGCAAATACTCCCTGTTCATCATGAGGAATCACCCAATAATGTAATTAATAGTAATATTTTATACTAAAAGCTATTTGCTTACAATGGATCTGCAAGTGTGCCAACATAGTAGATAAATAACATTAATTTTAGAACTTAAAATAAATATCTTATCAAATAATTGGACTCTTACCACTGATCTGCAATACACCACATATTTATGACATAGAGTCAAGAGGTAACCATACTACCACTCTATGAGTTGATAAAGTGAATTGACTATAGTCACAGGGTGGCGTGTGATGACATCTTCATCCACAGATTTGTGAATTCCTTAAAATATTGGATGAATGTGTAGTTTGATTTCAGTGGCTTTATTCAAGTGATTTAAATGTGACTAGGGACTGTTCTTTTGCACTCAGACCTGCTGGTGTGGAATGGCTTGCATCCATGCTATTGGACTCCCCGATTCTCCAAGAAAGGGTGTATGCCTATTACTAACTATTCAAGGGCTGTTTAGGAGAGCCCTAAATGGCAGTGACCAAAACCATGCCCAGGACGATTCCAACAGTTTTAACAAAACGGATGGTTGACTTCCAGTGTAGAGCTGAATTTACTAGTATACACTTAGTCTTACTGTTTCTGTTTAGTTAACCAGCATATGCAGAGCTGTAGTATCTAAGATCACAAAAATTAAAATACTGCATCCCAATATCAGGAAACATTAAATTTTAGGAAGGCATTATTCTGAAATGGCCTTCAAAGTGAAACTAACATCATCCACATGACATATAAGTGGTGGTTTTATTTCTCATTTTGCACAAAATATAAACTGAAACTTCAGAAGCCATATCACCTCTGGAGATGGTATTATGTTGTTATGAGCTCAAGTGGTGAGTGTTTGACATACTGCTTAGCACTCTGATATTAGGTGGCCCTTTGAATCTATGGATATCACAGAAGAAGCAGAAATTCAAATCTGAAACAATAAATGCATACAGCCAGTCATAAGCAAAGCTAACAGCACTGCACAGTAACTTTCTATATAAATCCAGCGAAGAGCCAACTTGTACGAAACATGCTCCAGTCAGGCCACAAGACACAAAGCTGGTCTGACTTGGTGCAATCACTCTGGACTTTGAATGTCAGAGCATGTGTTGTGGGAGGAAGTAGTCCTGTCTTTTACTGTGTACTTAGTGTTGTGAATACAGCTAAAATTGCAAACTGGAGTTACAGTAGGGATGGATTTAGCTTTTTCTTCTTTTTTCCATATTAAAGAGTCAGTTCAATTTTTGAAGCAAGAGGACCCCTTGTCAGTGTTGTGCATCATTGCACAAGGTACCTTCCCTGCATCTCATGGATTTTAATGAAGTCAGGCATTTGATCCAAATCTGGAATTGTAACTGCTAATTAATTTATTCTGTTCTTTTAGTCTAACTGGTCCAAGATGTATGCAAAGAAACTGGCTGTTATGAGGACTGAGTAATGAGGCTTTGTTTTAGGATGGAGGGAAGAAAGGTAAGAAGTTTTCTGGAAGATAACGTGTTTTGAGAACTAGAGTGTGGGAATATTGGGTTTGGAACTGGGGGAAAAAAAAAAAAAAAAGAAAGGGATCTGGGTAGATTTGGGAGTCAGTGAGGGGAAAACAGCTGAAAGGAGATAAAAATATAAGAGAGAAGATTGGTGCTAGTGCTGGGCCAGTACAGGGTGAGAAAGCATATTCAATATTGACTTTGCAGAGATTGTATCAAGCAGCTAAGGACATCCATCAGAATCTGATACCAGATGCTCAGGTATAATTTACACCCTGTGCTAGTTTAGGAACAATGAGTTCTGTAAATATATCCCGTTTGCTATTTACAGAGCAAAAGGAAGAGAGAAAAGCAGAACAACACAATGTGATTATAAAATGATATAGCAGTAGGAGTTAAGGAAATGGAAATAGTTATAAGCCCAGGAGAGCATGAAAACTCTGCTTGATGATGTAGCTTCTGGATCAATGGGTGATTTTTAGTTCACTTCTCACATGGTTTATTTTAAGAGAGAGAAAAATGGCACTTCCAATTTAATAGTGTCTATAATAATCCTTACAGATTTTACAGGTCTTGCCCTCTCACTCCTTTGCTCCCTTCTTCCCCTTGTACTGGAGTCTCACGTGTACCAGCCTCTTTCTGGTGATGGTTCACCCCCTTTCTCCACCTCTCACCCCTCAGAAAATTGATACAATAGCAAAACTGCCACAAATATCTGTCTTCAAGGTTTTAACTCACAGATGTGTTTTAGTTTTAATGCCTTGCCATTCCAGGCAAGCGTTTGTGTGAGTTCCCTCCCCTTGTTTATATTCTTCCTAAGATCCCTTGCAGCCTGCTCTTTCTTTCCCCATACAACCATCACCCACCTCACCTCTGTCCCTTGTAGTGGGAAGGTTTGCCATGAGTTTGAGAATATTATAAACTCCCAGTTACCTGGAAGGGAGCAAGGAGGGCAAAGACATATAAATGCACAATTATGTTAGAATTGGCATCCTCTGTGTTATAGACTATCTTGCCAAAATGATGCAAGTTAGGACAAATTAAATTTCAATTATTTATTTTAGCAAGCGGCAATAAGCAAAACAGCGCTGGGCGGCCGGGGAGTCCCTGCTCCACCAACGGCGCGCGCCCACTTCCCGAGGGTCCGTCTTTTTTATATCCTCCGCCTTCCGTTATCGGGTCTCTCTGAGAGGTGTATCCTGCGTCTGCGCACTTTGCAGCTAGGGGGTCGCTCCATCCGGGTCTTCCTCACGTTACCAGCTTCTCGTATTTCCTACTTTCCTGAGAGTGGCTCACAAAGTCTTTGTTTATATTTTACAGAATATAGACACTACCCCCTTTTTTTTTTTTTTTTTTTTTTTTTTTTCTTCTCCCCTTTGTCTTTCTCCCCTTTGTCCTTCTTCCCTTTCTCCCTCTTTTCAGTCTTTTGCCTAGTAGGAGTCCTTGCTTCAGCATTTCAACTTAGATAAGCACTTATAGTCAGTTAGTCGTTACACAGTGTAATAGTTAAGATTAAGCTTAGGCCAACATAGTTTATGGAATAACATGTCACGAGCTCCCAGTATCTTCAATGGAATTTGATGAACAAACAGTTTACTGTCTATCACAATCCCCCCTTTTTCTTTTTATCATTTTGTTCATCAAATCGTTGTAATTCTTGTTGACTTAACAGGAGAGTTTTTTTCAATTTAAAGTCATCATCTAATTGATTGTTTTTGGTTTTAATGAGTATTGGACGGGCGACAGACATCAGATATGTTACCCGTTGCATCATTCTCCAAGTTATGACATATAATATTATTGACAAAGTCAAACTGATTAAGATTAATATTAAGAGAACCATAATGGGGTGACACAACTTGTTCAAGATGCCTGTAGCAGTAGGTGACCATCTAAAAAGGGTGTCCCACCAGTTATGTTCTGCATTCTTTTTTGCTCTTTTTAAGACTCGGTGTATTTCTTCCACATTGTGATGAACAGTTATTAGAGTTTTCTGTCCGTTTTTTCTAACTTTCTTTAAAATTCTAACTAAGTCTTTGTGTTGAAGTAACTGTTTAACCAAAGTGAGGTTCATTCCAATGGGTGTAGGTTGTAGATTATGTATTAATGTATAATTGGATTGCAGGAGTTGGTAAGACGTGACCGGGGCTAAATAGGAAAAGTCACATTCGATTACTTTTGTGAAGTTGCAAACACAGAGATTTGAATAATTTTTTGTCTCTATTATGATCTTGTCTACAGTTAAGAATTCACAAACCGTCCTCAAACATACATAACTTTTGTCAATATATATAAGTACTGTTTTAGGATTTTCATTGGGATGGACCTCAAAGTGACAAATATTTTGTTCGGTATCTAAATAAATATCTTGTGTCTCAATTGTATTGCCTTTATAAATGAATTCTTGTTGTTCCCGTACAATGCAGGACTCTAGATTGACAGTTTGTCATTTTTCGTTTACTTTTCGGGCTCATATTCTATGCTCAGAAGGATAGAGTATGGTTCCGTTGTGATTCAGTCCTAATGCAATGATAGGATAAATTTGGTATATGGTGGTATTGTAAATAGTGAGTATAAAGGTAGTAGCTGTGTTTGTGATGGGGTCATAGGTAAAGTTTATCAGGTTCCACCAGGATTGGAGTTTCTTTTCAAAATTAGTAGTATTGTCTTAAATTATTCTTTGAATTTCAGTAGGAAGAATACCTTCTTCATCTTCTCTTATAATTGAGGTAGCTATCGACTGCATCCATATTTGAGTCTGGATGCAGCTGAGAGCTAAAGAGAGGTTATTTTGGAGCACACTGAGTGCGTCTGTAATCAATTTATGATCTTTTATATTTACCTTTTCTCCTTTTGGTAATATATTCGACAACAGTCACTGGTTAGTCCTCAAAGTCAATAAGGAAGATCGCAAAGGTCTTTGTATATTAGTTAAATCACTAATTGAGGTAGCCAATTTGTTCATTATCACTTCCGAATCAATATTATTTAAAACTCCCAATCCTGTTTCCAAAGTACCGGTTAAGTCTCTCTGCGTTCTTTTTGTGTGAGGAGTTTGTTTTTGCAGCTAGGTTGTCCATCCCTCGTAAGAAGTCTTTAGGAAAGGTGAACATGCTGGTTGAATATTTGAAACATTATTTTGCATTAACAATTCAACTTGCTTGAGAGACCACGCCGGGTTAAACAGCATTTGTTGTTTACCTGTATTTCTAATTGCATATGGTCCAATTTTAAAAATTCTTGGGCTAAGCACGACTGTTGGTTGTGTTGGAACAGTATGAGTAGTCTGAGTAGTCTTTTTGGGAGCGTGGGTTGTGATTGTTGTAGTTTCCTCCTGTATATTCAATGGAAATCGGAAAGATATAGTTTGATCTCCTGACCTGGTTTCTCCCAAATAAACTATGGACACCGGTTGGGTTGCAGTAAATGCATACCAACAGGTTTCCGACTCACAACGGGTTTGAGTTATTTTAGATTCCGTTTTGTTTTTGATAACGATTTGAGTAAAAGGGGGTTGACGGACGGTTTGAATTAAAGGGTGCCGACTTATTATCACATTTACATTGAATACTTTGTAGCCTATTTGTATCTCATCTCCTTTTTTAGCTGTCCAGGTATGGGATGAATTTTCCTATTTATATGTTTGGAGTGTTAGGTTATTGTTTAGTATGGCAGTTGCTAACTCTGTCCCATACAAATCTGCATCCATATTTCCTGTATGTCCATAATAAGTATCTGTCCAAGGTCATATAATTTGTTAGTTAGGGTATGTTTAAAAGGTTGGTGGGATTGGTTAGTCGTTCTAGTCCATCTTGGTAGTGTATTCATTGTAGTTAATACACCTAGCCAGACTATCCAATAGCTCTAATAGAAGGTTGACGGGATTCTATAGATTTGCATATTTTTTCTTAGTTTCTTTTGTATCGGGGTGTCTGACACTCTCGTCTGGCCCTTCTCCCTCAGAGGTCCTTTTTTCTTCAGAGTAGGGCAGTAAAGTTTTCCCCACTTTGATACGTCTCTGCCTCTTCTGTCTACTCTGTTGCTTAGAGCAGCATAGTGTTTCATCTTCTCGGCAGCAGCCGTATTCTTCAGGGGTACGTTTGCCTCTACTCCGGGACACATAGGTCTCCCAGTTTTTATCTTTGACCTCGGGTTCACGACAGGGGACTCAGAGGATGTGTTTTCTACAGATCACTCTTAGGATCTGAGAGTGTTATTGAGTAGGTCAATTAGAGTGAGTGCACTCTCTTTAGTAAATATTTTCTACCAAGTTTTAGAATTTCCAGTTTTAGGGCCTGATTAGTTAATCGCTATTCTCGTTAATAACACTGATTACAACTAGACTGAAGATTTATTCCATGTGTATTATGAATCCCCCAGCCTTCTTTACATACATTACACTTTACACTTTATGCATATAAAAGGAAAACAAATATAAGTTTCAATTGGACAAAAATATCAGGGTCTCACTCATCGAGTCCTTCGTAGGTTCTTATCTCACAATGTGTAGAGAGTTCTTTCAGGTTTTCCGAAGGGTGACTCGTAGATCCCCAGGAGGGTTGGTCACTTTCCAGGTCGGATCCTGTATAGGTCCCTTTACTCGGCTTGTGTGTGTCCACCCTTTTTCAGTAGTTCGAACAGCAGTTTCTGTAGCGATAAGAGTAACATAGGGTCTTTCCCAACGGGGGGTCAAAGAAGATTCTTTCCATGATTTGATTAGTACTTTATCTCTTGGTTGGATTTGATGCATGGCCACATCCAATGGAGGTCTTTGTACTACCATCTCCCGAGTCTGTAGTTGTTTTCTCCTTGTCATTAGCTGTATCAGGTAGGACTTTATCTTTAATTCTTCAAGTTGGGGGTGATCCGGTGGTATTTCTAAATCATAGGGTATCCTATATAGCATTTCAAAGGGAGAAATGCCTACATCAGTTCGGGGTTGAGTTCTGATATTTAACAAGGTTAAAGGGAGACACTTTACCCATGACATTTTAGTTTCTAACATTAGTTTGGTAAGTTGTTTTTTTATTTCTTCGTTCATACGTTCAACTTTCCCTGAGCTCTGTGGGTGCCACGGAGTATGGTATTGCCACTGTGTACCCAGGGCAGCCAAAGTCTCTTTGGCTACTCTGGATACAAAGTGTGGACTTCTATCTGAGTCTATTGTTTTTATTGCTCCATACCGAGGTATGATTTCTTCAAGTAATATCCTTGTTACTGTGTGAGCTGTGGCTCGGGTTGTGGGAAAGGCTTCTACGAATTGAGTTAAATGATCTATAATTACTAATAGGTATTTATACCTCCCCACCTTTGGTAATTCAGTAAAGTCTATTTGTATTCTTGTAAAAGGTTTATGAGCCAATTCTCGTCCCCCATATACTCGTTTTCTTATTTGATGTTTATTTACTTTTTGACAAACGAGACATTCTCCTATCACTCGTTTGGCTATATCATATATCCCAATGTACATGTATTTAGTTGCAAATTGATCCACTAATGCCTGAGTTCCCCAATGAGTGTTTTTATGGAATTGCTGCATTATCTTGGTAGTTATGGGTTTTGGGAGAACTTCTCGGCCATCCGGGAGTTCCCATTTTCCATTAGCTTTCTGTTTAATCCCCATTTGATTTAATTTTGCTTGTTCTTGAACAGTAAAACTTAAAAGTTCATAGGATTTTCCATGGAAAAAGCACCACTTAAACTCTGGTTTTTCATATACACATTTTATACCGTCTACTTCGTATTCTTTCCAGTAACCATAACAGGGGAGGTAATTATCTCCACAATTAACATACTGCTTTCTGTCCTCTATCGGATCATCCAAGTTCAGTGCTGATAGCGTTGCTCTCTTTGTCTCTTGATCAGCAAGGTTATTCCCCCGTATTAAAGGATTTAGTCCCCTCTGGTGTCCTTTTACGTGTACTACCGTAATTTCGCTGGGCCTTCGTATAGCTTGTAAAATTTGTGATATTAACTCCTGATGTATTAGGTTCTTTCCCCGAGAATTGATTAAACCTCTTTCTTCCCATATTTTTCTAAAGGTATGTATTATTCCGAAGGCATATCTAGAATCAGTGTATATAGTTTCCACTTTTCCATTTAGTAATTGTAAAGCCTTTAATACTGCATATAATTCACATGCCTGTGTTGACCAGCTGGGACTCAAGGGTCCTGATTCTATCACCTTAAAAGTTTTTCCATTAATTATGGCATACCCTGATTTTCTTTTCCCTTTTACCACTCGAGAGGATCTATCTACAAATAATTTTTCTCCTTTCCTTAATTCCTCCTCTTTCAAATCTGGTCTTATCTTAGTCTGTTCCTCGATGTTACGGAGGCAATCATGAAAAAGATCTTGACTAGGTTCTCCATACAAAAATTGGGCTGGATTTTGTAACGATGTTGTTTCAAGGGTCAGGTGGGGGGACGTAATGAGGATTGCCTCATATTTTACTAGTCTAGCATCGGTTATCCATTTTTCTGCTTTTTGTTGTAATACACCTCTAATATTATGGGGTGATAGTACCCTTAATTCACTACCAAAAGTTATTTTATGCGCTTCTTCAACTAACAAAGCAGCTGCCACCACAACTTGTAGGTACGTAGGCCATCCCCGACTTACGGGGTCCAGTAATTTTGAGATATATGCTACTGGTTTCTTTTTTCCTGTCCATTCCTGGGCTAATACTCCAAATGCAGTTCCTTCCTCTGTGTTGACAAATAAGAAAAATGGTCTTTTCAGGTCGGGCAAGCTCAGAACAGGAGCATTTACTAATTTAGTTTTTAGTTCTTTTAACCGTTGATCATCTTCCTGAGTCCATTTTAATAATCCATTTTTAGTTATTTTGGTGTATAAAAACTTTACTTTTCCACTATACCCTTCGATTCACTGTTTACAATATCCAAATAGCCCTAATAGCTGCCGGACTTGTTTTTTAGTTTTTGGACTTGGTAGGGAAAGTATCCCTTTCACTCTTTCTGGATCCAATTTCTTAGTTCCTTGACTTAATCGATGCCCTAGGTATTTAACTTCCTTTTCAACAAATTGTAATTTGGATTTTGACACTTTCAGTCCTTTTAAGCTCAGGAAATTTAACAACTTGATGCTTTCTTCCCGAACCTTTTCCTCATCCTCCCCTGTTATTAAAAGATCATCTACATACTGGACTAGGGTAAGGGTATCTCCTATCTGGTAATTCTGTAAAATTTGTTCTAAAGCTTGCCCAAACAGGTTTGGGGATTCAGTGAAACCTTGGGGTAGGACTGTCCACCGGAGTTGAGTTTTCTTGTGGGTGTCTGGGTCCTCCCACTTAAAAGTAAAATAGTTTCTACACTCCTCTTTTAAGGGACATGCCCAGAAAGCGTCCTTCAAGTTTATTACACTGTACCACCGGTCGTTCGGGCCTAATTGACTTAAGAGAGTGTGTGGGTTAGCTACTACAGGGAATCTAGTTACAGTCCTTTTGTTAATTTCCCTTAGATCATGGACTAATCTGTACCCCCCATCCGCCTTCTTGACAGGTAAAATGGGAGTATTAAAAGGGGACATGCAGGGTTCCAATAATCCCTGCTTTATTAATCTCTGAATTTCTGGTTTTAATCCTTGCCTTCCCTCCAGAGGTATGGGATATTGCTTAATCCTCACCGGTACTTCAGGATTCCGGATGGTTACCATAAAAGGTTCAACATTCAGTTTTCCCACCGTATCCGGAGTGTACCACACTTCAGGGTTGATTTTAGTCTCATCTTTAACCCGTAGGGGGCATAGTTTGATTTCAAGTTTGTGTTCTGTTACTTCCAAACTAATTCCTAATTCAATCATTAGATCTCTCCCCAGTAGGTTATAATCTGCCTCAGGTACTAACAATAAGGATCCCATCCCCACTTTAGAATCTGTTTCAAGGAGTACATCTTTAATTACCGGTACTCCGAATGGTTCTCCTTTCGCCCCAACTACTTGTACTTTTTCTGATGAAATCTTACATCCTTGGGGTAATGATTGAACAGTAGATCTCTCCGCTCCTGAATCTACTAAAAATTCTACCTCCTGTTGCTGAGGACCTACTTTTAACTTTATCAAGGGCTCAGTTCGTTCTTGGGTCCCCAGCAAATAGAGTCCCTGACACCCCTAATCTTCTTTAAACATTCTCTCATCCATCATTCTCCTTCTGCAGCTCTTCTTTGTGTGACCTTTTCTTCTGCAATAAAAGCAGACAATACTCCCTTTTTCTCTCTCTCTCTCCGGTTCCTTTGATCTATAGCCTGTTCTTTGACCTTCTTGTTTTCTCCCAGCACTGTTCACTCTCTGTCCTTCCCTTATCGCAGCTACCATCATTCTGGTATGTTTCTTTTGAGTCTCGTCCTCCCTTCGGACATAGACTTTCTGTGCTTCTCTCAGTAATTCATCCAACCCCCGATCCTGCCAATCTTCTATTTTTTCTAGCTTCTTTCTAATATCTATCCATGCTTTTGCCACAAATTGTGTCTTTAACAATGTCTGTCCCACTGGGGTATTAGGGTCTAGTCCTGAGTAAAGCTGAAGATTTTTCCTCAGTCTCTCTAACCACTCAGTAGGAGTTTCATCCTTTTTCTGATGTTCACTAAAGGCTTTGTTTATATTTTGTCCTCTAGGGACTGATTCCCTTATACCCTGGATTACAATCGTCCTCAGGTCTTGCATATGACCTCTATCGATTTCATTTTGATTATTCCAATTAGGTCGATT
This sequence comes from Strix aluco, assembly GCF_031877795.1. NCBI lineage: Eukaryota > Metazoa > Chordata > Aves > Strigiformes > Strigidae > Strix > Strix aluco. Next base: position 39,259,092 of record NC_133970.1, read on the forward strand.
TAGAGGTCATTTTATATCTGCTGCCGGACCTTGCTGATGCTGTTGATCCCAAATTCTCATTCCTGCTCTCCTGATCATATCCCTTTCTTCAACAGTGAATAGTATAGCCATTATGGCTTGTATTTCATTCCAGGTATAGATGTTTGGTCCTAAAAACTGATCCACCCGCTCCGCCACACCTAAGGGATCCTCCAATAGATTCCCCATCTCTTTTTTAAATTCTCTGACGTCCCCTGAATTAAGAGGGACAGTCACATATCCCATGCCAGGCTGGGGTCCCCCCATCGCAACCTCCCTTAGGGGGTACAAGCCACTATCACCCCACCCCATTCTAGTTTGACTACGGGTTATTCGTCTCGGTTCTTTCGGGGATTCAGGTGGGGAGTCTGAATTCTCTGGGTCTTCCGGCGCAGTCGGAGGAGGTGAAGGCGCCGGAGGTGGGGGTGGAGGTATGTAAGGAGGAGGAGAGGTGGGAGGTTCGTCCTCATCACGTACCTTCTTTTTCTTAACTTTTTCTTTTAGAGGATATAGATTTATTCGGGTATCTGATGCTATCCATACCTGTGCATATTCACTCTCCTCTAAATTAAAGGGTTCCCTTGAGTTGACATAAATGTTTAGGGCTTGGCAGACCCATTCTTCAAAGGACCCAAAAACAGGCCAATAGAGATGATCGCCTCTGATTTGTTTCCCTCCCCAAACTTCCATACAATAATAAATCATTTTTGCTTTGTCCTTACCCCGCCTAGAGGGGTAATCTTCCCAATGGTTTAACATCAAGCCTAAAGGGCTATCTGGTGGTATTTGGGGGTACCTCACCTCGGGTCCCAAATCACCCATGGGATCAGAAGGCTTGCTTTTCTTCTGTCCCATCTTCCGGAGCGTCTTCACACACTCACACAATTCGCTTCCCCCTTTTCGTGACCCAGTCCCTCGCGGGATATGGGAACTGCACTACCGAGGGGTCCGCACTCGCTTCGCCCTGCTGGGCGTCTCACACACCACGCTCCGGGAAACCCAACCCCAACCGAACGGTAACCGGCCTATACTCACGCAACCCTGCGTCTTCGTCCGGGGCTTCGTGCACAAAGATTACGGGGTTACCGGTATTTTTTTTGCTTGTTGCCGAGTTTTGGAGTTCGTCGGTAGAGGGCGTGATGTGATAGCACTCAGCCGGGGCCGCTGAACTCAGCGGGGCGCGCCTCCCCGTATGGGGCTTCCCACCAGATTGCCTCTATCCGAGTCACGGCACCAATTTTGTTATAGACTATCTTGCCAAAATGATGCAAGTTAGGACAAATTAAATTTCAATTATTTATTTTAGCAAGCGGCAATAAGCAAAACAGCGCTGGGCGGCCGGGGAGTCCCTGCTCCACCAACGGCGCGCGCCCACTTCCCGAGGGTCCGTCTTTTTTATATCCTCCGCCTTCCGGTATCGGGTCTCTCTGAGAGGTGTATCCTGCGTCTGCGCACTTTGCAGCTAGGGGGTCGCTCCATCCGGGTCTTCCTCACGTTACCAGCTTCTCGTATTTCCTACTTTCCTGAGAGTGGCTCACAAAGTCTTTGTTTATATTTTACAGAATATAGACACTACCCCCTTTTTTTTTTTTTTTTTTTTTTTTTTTTTTCTTCTCCCCTTTGTCTTTCTCCCCTTTGTCCTTCTTCCCTTTCTCCCTCTTTTCAGTCTTTTGCCTAGTAGGAGTCCTTGCTTCAGCATTTCAACTTAGATAAGCACTTACAGTCAGTTAGTCGTTACACAGTGTAATAGTTAAGATTAAGCTTAGGCCAACATAGTTTATGGAATAACATGTCACGAGCTCCCAGTATCTTCAATGGAATTTGATGAACAAACAGTTTACTGTCTATCACACTCTGAAGAGTTCTAGATGGCACAATGCTTTTTTTGCTTCAGTTATATTGACTTAAATAATAAATTTTCACTGCATCTTTGGGGAGAACATCCTACTTAAGGATGGATTAAAAGTTCATAAGTTCATACAGGGGCAGTGATGACAGAACTGGCAGTTTTTAGAGTCTCAACATTTGCTTAATTTTTTGCAATATATAATTTTAATAGGAACAACAATAGCAAAAATAAAAGTAATAATAGAACTTTTATCCTTGGAGATATTCAGAACCCAACTGGACAAGGTCCTGTGCAACCTGATTTAATTAAGCCTGCATTTAACATCAGGCTAGATTAGATAACATCCAGAGGTCTATTCTGACTTTAGTTATTCTATGAATCCATGATTAGTAGGTGTTAATAGCAACAGCCCTGAAAATGAAGATTTGAAAGATGCACAGGGAATGAGGTGATTATTTACTATAGCTTTTTGTGGGTCTTGAACTTAAAATAATTTTTTTACCAATATGTAGGCATGATGTTTTTTAAATTGGGACAATTTCTTTTCCCAAGGGGGAGAAGGAACTATAATTTTACTTTAAACACATGCTTGAGTGTCAATGGGATTTGAAAATGTGTCTAATGTTAGACATGTGTTACATATTTTCTGGAGTTACATATTTGGAGTTCTGGAGTTACATATTTTCTGCCTATGGTGGGGAAGCAATATTAATAACAGAAAAAGGCAGTTCCTAGAGATTAGAAAGAGATTATATCTCTCAGTATTTCACCTTGGAAAGTCTTTTACCATTCCTCAGAAAACAAGACCATTATAATGAAAAGTCTTCCCTTGGTGACCCTTGAAATCTTATTAGTATATGGGATCTTTCCTTCCCCAGGAGCTTGATTGACTAACAGCAATGGAGCAATTCCTGCAAGGTTCACAGGGAGGGAGCCTAACTCCTGTGTTGCTACTTGTGTTGTGGGCAATAGGAAAAAAGAAGTGCCTGTGGGTTTATGTCCTGGGTTTCACTTTATGCTCCTCCTTTTCCAACCAGATTCAAGAGATGTTTCTCTAACACTGGAAAAACTTTAAGCATCCTACTTTGTAATTGAAAGAGAAAACTCACATCTACTATCATTAAGCAATAATTATTTTGTTTTTCTAGGGAGGATTCAGTAAGATAAACATTTCACAGATAAATAAAGTTCCAGGGCTTCAGGCCAAGATATTTATTGAATTAGAGGGTACTTTTCTCTTAGTTCACTCCCACGTAAAAATATAATGATAGTAATTATGTTAAAAACCAGATCACTTCTTAAAGTATTTAAAATTGCTCTTCCAGAATTTAACAGGATGATAATTGCTCCAGCAGCTTTTATGACCTGTGGGGAAAAAATTAGCCACGGGGAAAAGGAAGATCCCAACGTGCTCTTTGTATTTAATCCTTACTTACTTATTTAATCATTTTTAGTATGGCATCTTCATTTCAAATACACCTGGCATTGGGGGAAATAGACTGAATTCTGAGGACAAGAAAAGATTCAAACCCCTTGAAAATGACAGTTACTCTAAAAGCCCCAAAAGAGAGAGATATCAGAGAATTGTCAGACTGAGTACCTAGATAAAACATAGACATAACTAATACTTGTAGCTCAGAATCTCAGTATCGCAGAGAAATTCAGACATCTGATTTTTTTCTTGTCATTCCAAATAGAACAAAATGTCACATTATGAAAATTCTCATAATGTTTTTATGCACAATTAAAATATTTCCTATTCTGATTTTTGTTTAGCTGCTCCATATTGTCATTAATAGTATAAAGTAAATCTTGAAACAAAGATCATTATGTTCTTTGAGCTTGCCTTCCCAAATCTAATACTCAAATGTTCTGGGAAGAATGAAACAAAGTGTTATGCTTTTATTTTTATATATCTGGAAAATAAAAAGTAATCCATATGAACATGTATAGATAGGGAAGACATCAGAAGATCAACCTGATAGAAATTTCCTCAAAGGGACTAGAAAGCCCGTAAACTACCCCTTTCCCAGGACACCTTTCACATCTCTCCCTAGGTTTTATGAATTCCACCTGTGCTTATATGAAACATGTTCTACAAGTAATTTAATCAGTTTATCTCAAGTTAATGTAAATACTCAGCCTGAACCAAATTATTTCGATTTGCTGATCATTATAAATAAATAAATAAAAATGCTTATCCTAAGTGATGTTTACTGTTCTGATTTGATTTCATTTCTGACCTGAAAAAATCAATTACTTCCACAGCCCTTCTCCTCAAACTTCATACTTAAGTTAATGGACTGTTGAGTCAGAAGGGACCAGTGTGTTAATGTAATCTGACTGCCTGTGTAGCACAGACCATGGGATTTCCTTGCACTAATTCCTGCCTGTACTAAAATACTTCTTTATTAAAAAGGGAAAAAACAAACAAACAAAAATCTAGTCTTGATTAATTTTTATTTGTTATTGTAAGAAACTTACTACTACTCTGAGTAACTCATTCCAGGCACTCTATTGAAGGCACTCTATTGAACAGAAAGATCTGGGCTTTTGAAACAATGACCAATATGTATGTGAATTAAACATCTGGAGACAATATAAAAAAATAAACTCATTTTGAGGGAAATGAATCCCCTATATAATGTGTGTTAGTCATAAGGACAGAATGTAGTCTGTAACTCATGCTGAGGAAGGGATACATTAAAACATTAATTTTAAGAGTGTCAATCTCACTTTTAATTATATTTAAGTTTTTAATACTTGAATAATTAGTCATTGCTAGTATTTAATGACTGGTTTGCTAATTGGGCATCCCTAGATGGAACTAAAGGCAGTTAAACCCTAACAAGCTGGTCATTAACTACAGTAATGATCAAATTCTCTGGGATTATTACTATTATAAACCATAATTAACAGTTTATAACAGCTATATTTTATTTTGTATTTTGTTTCCTCTAAAGAAAACATCCTGGAGTACTGCTGTGAGGCTGTTTTAAAATTCTCACTATTGGAAATGTTGTGGTAAAAGCACCCATTTCCTCCAGTTACAGGGGGAAATATTTAAATGTTTTCCTACAATAACTGTTATAGTAGGTGGTTTGTTGTTAGATGCTGGCTGAAGAAGACACCAGTGATACATTCTAGCAGTTGGGGAAAAAACCAAAAAAACAACTCAGAAGATGAGTGAATGAAAGTCTGACTCAGATTCTGTAAATTTGCAATTAACCTTTAAAATGGGTCAAGTCTCAAAGTCCTTTAATTTTTGTCCTGTTTCCTACCACAAATAGCTCCTCTTGCAGTTTGCCAGGGAGCATTGAACCTACTGCTTTCAGTGCCAAGCCATCAGACCTCAGGAATGGAGCTGACTTGACTCTTTTGCCAGTATTTGCAGTGAACTTTTCTTTTACAGGGATGGGATAACAGTGAGGAGAACTAGCTCCATTAGCTCACCCAACCAGCTAGATAACTCATTTTTAGTTTTGAACAAAGATGGGCACCTTTTCTCTTAAGATATCCTCAGTCAGAGTGTGCATTATCAGAAACGTATGGGTAACTTGCGTTCTGGGCAGAAAATCAAAGTAGACACCTAAATTCGACCAGCTGAGTAGCTGTCTGTATTTAATATTATACATTGACTTGATCTCCATTGATGATAATGGCAGTTCTGATACTTAACTCATACACGGACAACTCTTTGTAAATAGGTGTCTACTTCTTTTAGATGCATGTATTTGAGGAATTAATCTCTCTATAGGTGAGTGATCTGCAGACCTTCCATGAAGGACTAGCTGATCAATAACATCTCACCCTTTCTTATTCACTTGCATGGTCGTATTCACAACTCAGCACCATGTGTACTATTTGTTAGTCTGTCTTCCTCATGTTACTTCAATACCTGTTGTGGTTTGAACTCAGCCGGTAGCAAATCACCATGTGACCAGTTGTTTACTCCCCCCCCCCCAGTGAAATAGGGGAGGGACAAAAGAATAAATTTGTAGGTTGAATTAAAAAAAAAATAGTAATACTAACGAAAACAACAGTAACAATAGTAGTCCAAAATGGGTAAAATGCAGTAGTGGCTCACCAAGCGGCGACCGGTACAGAGCCTGTCCCCAGCAGCAATTCGACCGCACTAGAGAATCCCGCCCAGCTGATCCGGAAACCAAAACCAAAAAAAACGCGCGTGAGAGAGCACGTGCCCGCCTATATGCTGAGCTTGACGTCACATGTCATGGAATACTCCAATGATCGATTGGGACCCAGCCCTTCAGCTGTGCTCCCTCTCAGTCCAAGAAAAGTTAACTCTATCCTGTCTGAAACCAGGACAATACCTCATGTTGTTGTAATTAAATTCATCTAAAATGCTTTGACATAAGCCTCTGAGCTCCAAAGATCTATCAGTTCCTTAACATATTCACTTTCACATTTTCTCTAGCAAAAAACAATTGCTGACAGAATGCCAGAGTCTTTTTCTGCCCCTCTTCTTGTTTCATGTCCCAGGTACTGTGTTCCCAGACTTTCTGAACATAAATGGCTTGAAAGCAAGATGTGATCAGTTTTTTTTTTTCATTTATTTAGGTCCTGATTTTATTTCATCATTCAAGAGGAATTGTATCTGCTTTTCAGTTCTGAGGTGTAACCTACATTAATACAGACTCAATTCCTCTATGTTATCTAAGCAGTCTAGTCTTGCTCCATGATTCACCTTCCCTATTCCTCTTCCACTCCTCACATTTTACTGTGTATTTCTGCTACCTAGTAAAGGTTAACTCTAGGAGTAATACAGATTTTTTTTTAAGGTCCCCAGGCACTTCAGTTGTCCATTTTGTCCACAGCTGTCTAGTTTACCCAGGATTTCTCTCTCTGCCAGTTTAGAGGTCTAACCTTAACCTATGTCAAACTACAATTCACTAGCTTTTTCCCAGACAGTCATGTCTAAGTGTAGTGGACTCTGGACTATGACAAATGTGCTCAGGCAGTACAGAAAAAATCGAACCACAACTTGTCTTGTCACAGAAATACAAAAACACCAGTTTTACTCATTAGCAGAAATCCTGAAGAGAAAGAAGTGAAAATAGAGAGAACAGAGCAGGGGGTGTCTTTCTGTTCTTTTATTTTCATGGTAACAATTTTGCTTGGCTTCTTAGGTAATTTAGATTATGAAATAACTTAAAGGGGGATAGGCTGAGAAACAGAGTAGGGGTAATGGAGGCTTATTGTGGTGGGCGGAGTAGAGAGGGACCAGGAACAGGATGGAAATATAATTCAAGCGAGAAGCTTAAGGTATATGGGTGTCTAGGATGATTTCAAGGATGTACTCTAGGACCTCACACTATCAGTACAGCCTGAATTTTGATACGAGAACTGAACAGATGCATCTCCAGGAATCAGTCCTGAAATAAGAAGGTGCCAAGAATGATCCATAGGAGACCTGCAGGTCTGTGGGTTTCTCTGATGTGAAAGAGGTTGCTGGAGTTCTCACATTTAATCCTCATTACATCAGAGGAGAATAACACAATGCAGTCTAGTAGGTCCATTTTCCTAAATGAAGGATATATGTTACAAAAGAGAAGGGTGAAAAGTTAAAACCAAGCAAAGAAATTGCCTAGGTTTTAAGGTACATAGAAGTTGTAAAAAGCAGAGAAGAAGTATTTGTGACCATGTGAGAGACTGACATGTCAAATGACTGTCTCAAAGCTTGCTTGTGTCTGTGCAAACCTCGAGGACAAGCTGCGGCCTTTGGATTACTCTAAGGAATGTCACCCAAGGAAGCAGGAGTGTATCGAAGGATGCACCCCCCCACTCCTTTGCAGTTGCATTGTCAAACCCCTTAGATAAGCCTCAAAGGGGCAGACATGGACTGAGCAAAACCAAATGTTTATCACTGGCTCCATCATGTAGCCATTTGTGGCTCTATTGTGTACGCCAGACACCATGCATGCATTGCTGATGAACTGATAAGAGTTGAGCATTTCTGCCCCAGAAGTGGGATGCAGCAAGAACCTGTGGGACCAGAGAAAAAAAAAACTAAAGGTGGGCAGATATGCTAATCAGCAGATATGAAGAACATAAAAGGCAATAGAAAACTTTGCTGCGTGTGCACCCACCACCGAAGAACTGAAGACTGAGGACCAACGGGACGCCGCTGGATCCATGTGGTGACTATTCTTGCGACTCTACTCCACATGCTTGCTTGATTTCTGTCTTTTCCTTCCATTCTGTCCTATTTCTACCCCTCTTCACATTTAATAATAAAACCTGGTTTGAGTGTACAGCATTTGACCTCGTTTGTGTCTTAATCTCGCTCTTGGGATCATATCGAAACCTCCCCTGACATTGGATTGGGACAGACCAGAGCCCTAATTTTTCATAAGGCAGTTGTAAGAGTAACAAAAAATGACTGAGTGTGGCAACCAGTGGCGTAGCAACCAGAAAAGCATGGTTCAAGGAGACAGTGTAGTAGTCATGCCCTAAAGAATACTGTAGCCTTCAGGTTGCTGAGCCATTCATGCTTAAAGAATAGCTCAGCAACCACAGGAACAACCCACAGGGAGAATTAACTGATCCATTAATGGGTTTATAACCAGAAATCAGTTTATTTGAGAAAATATTCATGGCTAAAGTAAAGAAGAGGAGAAAACACAACTTTCGGTTTTATCCTGGAGTGTCTCTCTGACCTCAGATCATCAGTTTGTTTCACACTGCTCAGCAGGTGATGGTACAGATGCCAGTAGCAGTTCCAGAAGCAGCGTGGGGGAATCAGTGAAGCACTTCAGAGAAGTTAACCCTGTCAGAAGGTCCTAACTATCCAAGTACAGATTTGAAACATCAGGATCGGAACTATAAACTCTGAGTACCTCACTTGATTTCATAATTATATCAACTTGTTCAGTATAAGGTGAGGCAGCTGATTCAGATAGGGTGACACACGGTGCAGCATCGCTGTCTCATGTATTACAAAATCCCAGACCAGATGTGGAGCAGCAGTGGTATTGGAGGTAGCTCAAGCCATCTCCTCAGTTTTCCCCCTTAAGTCAGGATGCTGTGGCTCATGGGGACAGCACAAAATCTATGGTGAAAAGCTAATTTTCAGCAGATAACAATCTGCCTAACTGTCCAAACACAGAATGCAAATTCTGTTGCACTTAATTTACTGTGGGATTATGCCTACATGAGTAGCCCACCTGTCACAGTGCAACCGCTGATTTTTTTGGGCATGTTTCTGATTCCATAGGAGCTAACAGCAAAAGCTGCATGTTTAGAGGGTAGGAGATAAGAAGCTGTGTGAGAGCACAATATTTTCCTCAAAGTCATAAGGCAGTCCAAGAGTTTATTGAATCAGGAGAGTTTCTTAATCTAACTTTACAAAAAATTTTAGGTACCACACACAGACTGCTGATAGCTCAGTCTAAGATGCTTACCTTAGCTAAAATAATTCTTCCTGTTGGAAATTTAATGTGCAGTAGTATCAGACAGGAAAAGTAGCCCAGTGCCCTAACTTCTACCATTATGAAGCAGTTTGTCAAAATCCTGAGTGTTATAAGTAAATTCTCAAATTGATGTGAGACAGGGCCAATCAAAATTTCAATTGTTTATTTAGCAAGCGGCAACAAGCAAAACAGCGGTGGGCGGCCGGGGAGTTCAACTCCGCCAATGGCGCGCGCACACTTCCCAAAAGCCTTTCTTTTTATATCCTCTGTCTTCCGGTATCTGTGTTTCGTCAAAGGGTGTATTCTGCGTCTGCGCGCCTTGTTGCTAGGGGGTCGTTTTCTGCCTCCCGGTGGTCGTGGGGATGAAGGCTCCATATTTCTTGCTTTCCTGAGGGTAGTCTCACAAAGCTTTTGTTTATACCTTATAAGGTAACACAGAGTACAGACACTTCCCCTTTGCCCTTCTCAACCCCCCTCCTTTTCCCTCCTTTCAGTCTTTTGCACAGTAGAAGTCCTTGCTTCAGCATTTTAATTTAGATAAGCACTTATAGTCTGTTAGTCGTTACACAATGTAATAGTTAAGATTAATCCTAGGCTAGGTTTACATAGTTTATAGAATAACATAACACAAGCTTCCAGTATCTTTGACGGGATTTGATGAATAAACAGTTTACTGTCTATCACAATCCCCCCTTTTTCTTTTTACCATTTTGTTCATCAAATCGTTGCAATTCCTGTTGACTTAACAGGAGAGTTTTTCTCAATTTAAAGTCATCATCCAAAACAGACGTCAGATATGTTACCCGTTGCATCATTCTCCAAGTTATGACATATAGTATTATTGATAAAGTCAGACTAATCAGAATTAATATCATAAGAACCACAATGGGGTGACACAACTTATTTAAGATGCCTGTAGTAGTGGGTGACCACCCAAAAAGGGTGTCCCACCAGTTATACTCTGTATCCTTTTTTGCTCTTTCCAAAACTCAGTGTATTTTTTCCACATTGTGATGGACAGTTATTAAAGTTTTCTGTCCGTTTTCCCTCACTTTATCTAAAATCCTAACTAAGTCTTTGTGTTGAAGTAATTGCTTAACCAAAGTGAGATTCATTCCAATGGGTGTTGGCAGTAGGTTATGTAATAACGTATAATTGGATTGCAGGAGTTGGTGAGACATGACCGGGGCTAAGTAGGAAAAATCGCATCCGATTATCCTTGTAAAATTGCAAACACAGAGATTTGAATAATTTTTAGTCTCTACTATGACTTTATCCACGGATAAAAATTCACAAACCGTCCTCAAACATACACAACCTTTGCCGATATATATAAGTACTGTTTTAGGATTTTCATTGGGATAGACCTCAAAGTGGCAAATATTTTGTTTGGTATCTAAACAAATATCTTGTGCCTCAATTGCATTGCCTTCACAAATAAATCCTTGTTGTCCCCGTACAATGCAAGGCTCTAAATTGACGGTTTGCCATCTTTCGTTTACTTTTCGGGCCCATACTCTATGCTCAGAAGGATAGAGTATGGTCCCGTTGTGATTTAGCTCTAATGCAATGACAGGGTAAATTTGGTATATGGTGGCATTGTAAACAGTGAGTACAAAGGCCGTAGCTGTATTTGTGATGGGGTCATAGGTAAAGTTTACCAGATTCCACCAGGATTGGAGTTTCCTTTCAAAATCAGTGGCACTGTCCCAAATTATTCTTCGAATTTCAGTAGGGAGGGTTCCTTCTTCACCTTCTCTTATAATTGTAGCAGCTACCGACTGCATCCATATTTGGGCCTGGATACAGCTGAGAGCCAAAGATAGGTTATTTTGGAGTATACCAAGTGCATCTGTAATCAATTCATGATCTTTGAAATTTACCTTTTCCCCTTTTGGTAATACATTTGACAATAGCCACTGATTTGTCCCCAAAGCCAATAAGGAAGATCGCAAAGGTCGTTGTAAATGAGTTAAATTATTAATTGAGGTTGCCAATTTGTTCATTATTACCTCCGAGTCAATACTATTTAAAACTCCCAATCCTGTTCCCAAAACGCGGGTTAAGTGTCTCTGTATTCTTTTCATATGAGGAGTTCGTTTTTGTAGCCAGGTTGTCCATCCCTTATAAGAGGTCTTTAGGAAAGGTGAACAGGCTGGCTGAATATTTGAAACATTATTTTGCATTAGCAATTCAACTCGTTTGAGAGACCACGCCGGGTTGAGCAACATTTGTTGTTGACCTGTATTTCTAATTGCATATGGTCCAATTCCAGAGATTTTTGGGTTAAACACAGTAGTTGGTTGTGTTGGATTAGTATGAGCAGGGGTAGTTGTGGTTTCTTCCTGTATGTTCAATGGAAATCGGAAAGATACAACTTGATCTCCTGACCTGGTTCCCCCCAAACAAACTATGGACACTGGTTGGGTTGCAGTAAATGCATACCAACAGGCCTCAGCCTCACAATGGGTTTGAGCTATTTTAGATTCCGTCCTGTCTCTGATAACGATTTGAGTCAAAGGGGGTTGACGTGTTATCACACTTACATTGAATACTCTGCAGCCTATCTGTATCTCATCTCCTTTTTTAGCTGTCCAGGTATGGGATGAATCTTCCCATTTATATGTTTGGAGTGTTAGGTTATTATTTATTATGGTGGTTGCTAACTCTGTCCCATACAAATCTGCACCCATATGTCCTGTATGTCCATAATAAGCGTCTGACCAGGGCCATACTATTTGGTTAGTTAGGGTATGTTCAAAAGGTTGGTGGAATTGATTAGTCGTTCTAGCCCACCCTAGTGGTGTATTCATTGTAGCTAATACACCTAGCCAGGCTGTCCAATAGCTCTAATAGAAGGCTGGTGGGATTCTATAGATTTGTGTAGTTTTTCTTAATCTCTTTTGTATCAGGGTGTTTGGCACTCCTATTTGGCCCTTCAATCTCAGGGGCCCTTTTCTCCTCAGAGTAGGGCAGCAAAGTTTTCCCCACTTTAGTACGTCTCGGCCTCCTCTGCCTACTCTGTTGCTTAGAGCAGCAGGGTGTTCCATCTTCTCGGCAGCAGCCGTATTCTTCAGGGGTACGCTTACCTCTGCTCCGGGACACGTAGGCCTCCCAGTTTTTAGCTTTGACTTCGGGTCCATGGCAGGGGACCCAGGGGATCTGCTTTCTACAGATCACCCTTAGGATCTGAGGGTGATATTCAGTAGGCCAATTAGGATGAGTGCACTCTACTTCAGGATTTATCCCTTTGGTAAATATTTCCCACCAAATTCTCGAATCCTCAATTATTTTTCCCATTTTTACTCCAATTTTTAGGGCCTGATTAGTTAATCTTCGTTCTCGTTGATAACACTGTTCGCAACTAGACCGAAGATTTATTCTATGTGCATTATGAACCCACCAGTCTTCTTTACATACATTACACTTTATGCAGATAAAGGGAAAACAAATACAAGTTTCAATTGGACAAAATATTAGGGTCTCACTCATCGAGTCCTTTGTAGGTTCTTTCAAGTTTTTCGAAGGGTGACTCGTAGATCCCCAGGAGGGCTGGTCACTTTCCAGGCCGGATCCTGTATAGGTCCTTTTATGCGACTTGCGTGTTTCCACCCCTTCTCAGCAGTTCGAACAGCAGTTTCTGTAGTGATAAGAACAACATAGGGTTCTTCTCAACGGGGGGTCAAAGAGGATTCTTTCCATGATTTGATTAGTACTTTATCTCCTGGTTGGATTTGATGCATGGCCACATCCAATGGAGGACTTTGTACTACCATCCCCCGGGCTTGCGGTTGTTTTCGCCTTGCCATTAGCTGTATCAGATAGGATTTTATCTTTAATTCTTCAAGTTGGGGTGATCTGGTGGCATTTCTAAATCATAGGGCATCCCATATAACATTTCGAAGGGAGAAATGCCTACATCGGTTCGGGGCTGAGTTCTGATATTTAGCAATGCTAAAGGGAGACACTTTACCCATGACATTTTGGTTTCTAACATTAGTTTGGTAAGTTGTTTTTTTATTTCTCCATTCATACGTTCAACTTTTCCTGAGCTCTGTGGGTGCCACGGGGTATAGTATTGCCACTGTGTACCCAGGGCAGCCAAAGTCTCTTTGGCTACTCTAGATACAAAGTGCGGATCCCTATCTGAGTCTATTGCTTCTATTGCTCCATACCGAGGTATAATTTCTTCAAGTAATATCCTTGTTACTGTGTGAGCTGTGGCTCGAGCTGTGGGAAAGGCCTCCACAAATTGGGTTAAATGATCTATAATTACTAGTAAGTATTTGTACCTCCCCACCTTTGGTAATTCGGTGAAGTCTATTTGTATTTTCGCAAAAGGTCTATGAGCCAATTCTCGCCCCCCATATACTCGTTTCCTTATTTGGTGTTTATTTACTTTTTTACAAACCAGACATTCCCCTATCACTCGTTTAGCTATGTCATATATTCCAATGCACATGTATTTAGTTGCAAATTGATCCACTAATGCCTGAGTTCCCCAATGAGTTTTCATGTGGAATTGCTGCATTATCTTGGTAGCTATGGGTTTTGGGAGAACTTCTCGGCCGTCCGGGAGTTCCCATGTTCCACTAGTTTTCTGTTTAATCCCCATTTGATTTAATTTTGCTTGTTCTTGAACAGTAAAGCTTAAAATTTCATAGGGTTTTCCATGAAAAAAAAACACCACTTAAAACCTGGTCTTTCACATATACATCCTATGCTGTCTACCCTGAAATCTTCCCAGCTAGCATTACAGGGGAGGTAATCGTCTCCACAATTAACACACCGCTGTCTGGCCTCTATCGGATCATTCAAGCGCAGTGTTAATAGCGCTGCTCTCTTTGCCTCTTGATCAGTAAGATTATTCCACCGTACTAAAGGATTTAGCCCCCTCTGGTGTCCCTTTAAGTGTACTACCGCAATTTCGCTGGGCCCTCATATAGCTTGCAAAATTTGTAATATTAACTCCTGATGTACTAGGTCCTTCCCCCGAGAACTGATTAAGCCTCTCTCTTCCCATATTTTCCCAAAGGTATGTACTACTCCGAAGGCATACCTAGAATCTGTATATATAGTTCCCACTTTTCCTTTTAGTAATTGAAAGCCTTTAATACTGCATATAATTCGTATGCCTGTGCATATTCACTTTCCTCCAAACTAAAGGGTTCCTTTGAATTGACATAAATGTTTAAGGCTTGACAGACCCACTCTTCAAAAGACCCAAAACCAGGCCAATAGAGATGGTCGCCCCTGATTTGTTTCCCTCCCCAAACCTCCATACAATAATAAATCATTTTTACTTTGTCCTTACCCCGCCTAGAAGGGTAATCTTCCCAATGATTTAACATTAAGCCTAAAGGGCTATCTGGTGGTATTTGGGGGTACCTCACCTTGGGTCCCACACCACCCATGGGATCAGAAGGCTTGCTCTTCTTCTGTCCCATCTTCCGGAGCGCCTTCACACACTCACACAATTTGTTTTTCCCCCTTTTCGTGACCCAGTCCCTTGCGGGATATGGGAACTGCACTACCGAGGGGTCCGCACTCTCTTCGCCCTGCTGGGCATCTCACACACCACGCTCCGGGAAGCCCAACCCCAACCGAACGGTAACCGGCCTATACTCATGCAACCTTGCGTCTTCGTCCGGGACTTCGTGCACAAAGATTACAGGGTTACCAGTATTCTTTTGCTCATTGACGATTTTTAGGGTTCGTCGGTCGGGGCTCTGGCGGAGCAATCCTCAGGCGGGGGCCTCTATTCAGCGGGGCGCCTCCCCCATATGGGGCTCCACCAAAAAGCCATGATCCGAGTCACAGCACCAATTTTGTTATAAGTAAATTCTCAAATTGATGTGAGACAGGGCCAATCAAAATTTCAATTGTTTATTTAGCAAGCGGCAACAAGCAAAACAGCGGTGGGCGGCCGGGGAGTTCAACTCCGCCAATGGCGCGCGCACACTTCCCAAAAGCCTTTCTTTTTATATCCTCTGTCTTCCGGTATCTGTGTTTCGTCAAAGGGTGTATTCTGCGTCTGCGCGCCTTGTTGCTAGGGGGTCGTTTTCTGCCTCCCGGTGGTCGTGGGGATGAAGGCTCCATATTTCTTGCTTTCCTGAGGGTAGTCTCACAAAGCTTTTGTTTATACCTTATAAGGTAACACAGAGTACAGACACTTCCCCTTTGCCCTTCTCAACCCCCCTCCTTTTCCCTCCTTTCAGTCTTTTGCACAGTAGAAGTCCTTGCTTCAGCATTTTAACTTAGATAAGCACTTATAGTCTGTTAGTATAGTCTGTTAGTCGTTACACAATGTAATAGTTAAGATTAATCCTAGGCTAGGTTTACATAGTTTATAGAATAACATAACACAAGCTTCTAGTATCTTTGACGGGATTTGATGAATAAACAGTTTACTGTCTATCACACTGAGGGAAGCCTTGTGCTTCTCACCATAACAGGGAATGCTAGCAATATAACTCTCAGTTCACAACTAGTACATAAAGGATGCATACTTTAAAATGCATTTTATATATGTGAAATGCAACTGTTTAAGTGATACAAATTGGCTAGCTCTGAGGTTTTATTAAAGAGAACTTGATGCTTGACAACAGACTTGCATTTAAATAATTAAGACAGATGTTACCACTGCAATAGGCTCTCTGATACATTGTTATTTTTTGTTATTTTATGATTATATCAGTTTGGAAAGTCTAGAGGTTTTTTTTGTTTTTTTTTTTTTTAATCCTAGTACACAGTCATGGCCAAGTCTGGGATTGTTTCTTTCTTATTTTACTTTTATTTTAAACCGTGTCCTAGATCCTGCTGTGCACTACGAACTTCAGGAAGAGGAAGACGGTTCTAAATTAGGAAGGAAATAACCGATTTACATGTTAAAAGTCCTACTTTTAACACTGCAGTTTAAGGAACAATAACTGACTACTGGGGTATTATCCCAAATGGAGCATCTTTTGTCATTAAATGAGCGGTTCCTTTTCAGTCCAAGTCAAACTAGACTAAACATCATTGTCAGCATCAAGACTGGTTCACAGCTTTGCTAGGAAGGTCATACACTCAGTGACCACTTTTTCGTTATTAGTAAACCTTTATCATATCTAAACCCACATTAGATTCAGCAGTGAGAATTAAATAGGCTTCTAGCAAATTGCCTTGCTTTTGCTGATGGAAATGGTCTTTTGGGAGCTAATAAGCTGCTGATAAAGGATACACTTTCTCTGTTCAGGTTGTATGCACTTGCAAATACTTGAACCTTTTTTACTAGAAATTGGTAACAAACGAGTTTGGTTTGTTGTGCAGCAGCAAGGGTTCATGAGCAGGACTGCTCATTTAGTATCACGTCAAAATTAAAGTTACATAGGAGCTAAAAGCCACTCTGAAATGCACAAACAAAACCCTCCAGCTTTGCTTCTCCTACTGCTTGCATTTTTATCCCCACAGTCCCAGAAGGAAGAAGTGCAGGGAAGGAACTGTCAGTGGATCTCACTGCAGCTCTGACACTACATCCAGTGCAGAGGGCTGAAACATTTGGAGTGTGGGGTAAGGCTGCGCATGGGAGGGCACTTGAAGTGCTAAGGCTTGGACAATAGGCCCAAGCCAGAGTTGACCTATAGATGAATCCTGTATATTTTATAACTGATAACCATTGTGCTAACAGGTGTTATACTAAGTTATAACAAACCACCTACTCTGATGTAAAAGGTGGAAGTGTTGAAGCCTGAGCAACAGGCCCTGCACCGAAACTGTTAACTCAGTATGTAATCCCTAATGAAATATGCATGGAGGATGCAGCTACCTTGAATGTATCTTTCCGTTCCTTGTATGTGAATAGAACAACAGAGTCACGGAGGCAGGTGTCTGTCTCCGAGGCCTGATGTGATGTAGCCATCTTGAATGTATCTTCCCCTTCCTTGTATGTGAATAGAACAACAAAGTCATGGAGGCAGGTGTCTGTCTCCAAGACCTGATGTGAGACCTTGTGCATAATCCGATCAGATAAGCAGAGAAATTCCCTTAGTTTCTTCCTTGAGCCCTGGCCAGGCTCTGGGGGGAACATAATGTAAAATTTAAACCAGATATTTCCGCTTAAAACAAAGGTGCCAGCTATTCTGGCTTGCTGATTTTTGGTATATAAGGCTGGGCCCGCTCACAGCGACTTTGGAAGCCTCACCTATGGGTGGACGCACCACGTAGGATTTCCCACTTGCAGGGGAAGGTTCTCCAAATCCTCGCTGTAACCGGGGTTCCCCAGCGACTGCGGATCTGGATGATGGTAACGTATGCAAGTGGTGATGGATCTTTCTTAATCACTGTTCTCCCTATCATGTAGTAATGATTTGATGCATTACCCTGTATTTTCCTATTTGTTTAAGCGCGCTACTTTGTCTTTTCTTACTGTATGTTTTCTTTATTATTCTGTTATATTATTTAGTTATTTCTAGTAAAATACGCCTGCTCTTTTCACTCTGGTGTCTGAGTTTAATTGATATCCCTGATCAGCAAAACAGCACTGTGCCCTCCTGCAGAACAGTAAACCCTATATTTAATAGGAGCGCTTTTTCCACAATGAACCTGCAGAGCTGTGTAGAACACCTCTTTGCCTAGCATGAATTCTCATTACGAAAGATAATAATTGAAAATGTTATTAATCTATTAACTGTCTACAAGGTGATCATGCTGTTGTAATCACAAATGTTTTCTGGGTAGAGGTGACTATTTGGTATCAGGATGTCCTATGTTGTGTATGTTAGGTTGTCTCTTTAAAAGCTAATCAAAGACCTGGTGAGGATCAAAGTAGCAATTTCAGGGTAAGGATGCCTGTAACTTTGTCAGTGAAAAAGGAGCACCCAGAACCCCTCACTCCCTGAGACCATCAAAAGGCAGTGAGTAGACAATTGTCTCTGGTGTGACAGAAACAAATGTGAGAATCTGCTGTTATGTGGAAAATGGAGATGGAAAATGGTTGCAGATTAAGACAACTGTATTCAGTGTTCTTCATATGTGTGTTATAATCACGCAAAGCCAATTCTTAAAAAAAATATAATTTTATTTGGGTCCATTTAATTTAGGGTAGGAAGCAATAGGCAAAGCAGCGCTGGGTGCGCGGAGAGCCCTAACTCTGCCACACACACACACAAGTTCTAAAGGCAGCGTCTTTTGTACTCTTTTCAACCAATCCTTTTCCATCAGGTACTCGTCCTGCTCCTCTTCTATTGGGTCATTTGAATTGTTGAAGTCATATTCTCCTCCCATTGGATCCTTTGAAACTCTGGCGGTTTCCATCCCTTGGCGCGCTTTCCTCTCATTGGGTCCTTTAAAAGTCTCAGAGTCTTATTTTTTGGCGGGCTCTCTCTCTCTCTCTCTTTAAACCGCTATTGATTGTAGGGAGTGGCGTTCGGAAGATCTCGCGATGTACGGAAGGAATAGCTGTAGCCCTCCCTTGTTACGAGGTAAGGTGATGGATAGGCTTGTAATGTTAAGGGCACACCCACGAAGGAGGTACTTGGTGAACGTATATAGGTGAGATACACAGTTTAATAAACGGACATTTTGTATCCATCATATTGGTGTTTGTACTGATGTCCCCGTGAAGGTCTTAACCTCCTGCAGCATTAGTCTGCGATCTGAGCGCCACTGACATGTGGATTGGCAGGTTTAATGAGGCAGGCTAATTGCGGTGTTGCAGTATTAGTCTCTGCGACCTGAGCCCCACTGACACGTGGAGAGGCAGTTTCAAAGAGGCAGAGCTAACTGCAACAATTGATCAGCGTCACGAAGGGGGGGGGGGGGGGAGGGGGGGGGGGGTTTCCAGGTAAAGGCACATCTTTTTTTTTTTTTTTATCCTTACACATTCTCAATTTGATTCCAACATTCACTACAATTACTGTACATATCATAGTGATCACAACTCGCCTCGGATCCACACAGAGTACAACGATTACATTTATCACACCATATTCTATTTTGACACAAATCATGCCTATGTTTTTCACATGTGCTTGGTTTCCAAGCTGCTATTACAGTAACCAAAGCTTCTATTAAAGTCACTTCAGGGACAGGGAAGTGATCTTACCTCTGTACTCGGCACTGGTGAGGCTGCACCTCGATTACTGTGTTCAGGTTTGGGCCCCTCACTACAAAAAGACATTGAATTACTCGAGCGTGTCCAAAGAAGGGCAATGAAGCTGGTGAAGGGTCTGGAGCACATGTCGTACGAGGAGCGGCTGAGGGAACTGGGGGTGTTTAGTCTGGAGAAGAGGAGGCTGAGGGGAGACCTCATTGCCCTCGTCAACTACCTGAAAGGAGGTTGCAGAGAGCTGGGGATGAGTCACTTTAACCAAGTAACAAGTGATAGGACAAGAGGGAATGGCCTCAAGTCGCATCAGGGAAGGTTTAGACTGGATATTAGGAAGCATTTCTTTACAGAATGGGTTGTTAGGTGTTGGAATGGGCTGCCCAGGGAGGTGGTGGAGTCCCCATCCCTGGAGGTGTTTAAGAGTAGGGTTGACATAGCGCTTAGGGATATTGTGTCATTGGGATCTGTCAGTGTTAGGTTAACAGTTGGACTAGATGATCTTCAAGGTCTTTTCCAACCTAGATGATTCTGTGATTCTGTGAAAGAGATGTAGGACTTGATTAAGTGGCTTTAATATGGGTATGTAATACAACTTGAAAAGACTTAACATGTTAGAGGTATCTACTTAAGGCAAATAATAGCCCTACATAAGTCCTACCTTTTCAGAAGGGCAGCAAGGATACATCAAGAATGACACTAGGAACCTCTGCTTTGGTAAATGCTTTGAGTCCCCAGTCCATGGAAGCTTGAACTGAAAACAGTTGAGCCTCTACAGAAAACCCTTCATGGTAGAGCAGCTGAACCCCAAACTCATTTCTGTGCATGTCATGACAGTGGGAAGAATTTTACTGCCCAAACATTTCCATTTTAAACACCTTAGTGCAGATGTTAGTGCAGCCTAATTATTATATAGCCTGCCTCCAACCACTCCTCCCGAATAGTGCTGCTCCCTCATAGACCACAGGGCCTGTTTGCCCTGTTGTTGGGATACTGTAAATTTTCTTAAGTGACACTAAGGTGCTGTGTTGGCAACAATGTGGGCTTAGACCCTAAACCTACATGTAATCTTGGGGCAGACATTTACAGGAAGATGTCTTAATCTGGGACTGAATCCCAGCCAAACTTGCTGTTCTACCAACTCAGTACATGACGTGTTGGACCACCAGCCAAATAAAGCCTTATGTGTGTGTATATGTATAGCACTAAATGTAAAGCATTGTACCTTTGGCTAAATAATAGCAGGTTAGCAGGATCTCCAAGTTCAGCTCAGTTCACTTCTGATTTTCAGCTACAGGAAGGGTCCTGTTCTAATTTGAAGGAGTAGTAGAAATAAAATGGAGAAACAGAGAGCAGAGTAAGTAATATGGGATAACATACCTTGGGAATTCAGTACTAACTTGGGAAAATGGATGCAGTAATGTCAATGTAATTGCCCCAGTAAATCAAAGCCATAAATACTCAAAATTGTGTTTTGGGTGGGTTTTTTTTTTTTTTTTTTTTTCACATGGTTTCAGTGTGCAGTCAGGTCATACTTGGTTTTCCCTGCTTTGAAAGTTTGAGACCACAGGAGTCTGCAATTCAGAGCAAAACTCAGAACTGTGAGGTGTTGTGTACCAAATCTCAGAAAGTCTTTGCATTATGTTTGTAAAAACATTGAAGCCTGACCTTATTTTTGTTATCTTGATACATTTCTCTCATATGCAAAGTTTGAATTAATCCATTTATTTAAAGCTTTTCTGTGAAGATTGAAAAACTGTAATTAATTATTTTTACTGTTGTTTTTCCTTTTGAGGTACATTATTTCTTGCTTTATACTGCATCATATGGGATAATTCAATCTTTTATCCCTATTATTTAGAAAACAACCAATTTCACACTTAAAGCCTTTAGTAAATGAGTCTTACAGGAGATGAGAAAGAGGACTGGGTGAAATCTATTAAATCCTTCTGATAATGTGAACATTTCCCTGAATTCTTTATCATCATTAGCTATTAGAGCCATGTTCACAGCACCCTTTTGATTCATCACTTAAGTATAAATTACGTTCTCTGGCTTTGTCTCTTTACAAAGCTTGCAAATAAAAACAATTCTCATGTTTTCCAGTGGCTGAAGTCACTTACATTTGGCCTTTGGCCTTATAAATCTTCATGAGGGGCATCTTTTGGTACAATACCTAGTGTATCTTAGACTATCATATGACCTTTAAAATCATATGAAAATCAACTGAGGCATTGGAAATTATAATCATATTTAAGAAAGAATGATGAAAATTTACAGCATTTAATTCTAGGCACTTAATTTATGTGTTTGTGTTAGGTGTCTAGTAACCATTGGTTTCACAGATATATGATGGGTATCAAAAGTCTAATTTAAAGTGTCTGAATTGCACTGTGAATTCTTTCTCTTTATTGAATACATATAAAGGCTATGGAGACCAGTCTCCAAACAAATATATCTAAGTAAAATTTTCAAAGTTAAGCAGAGCTAGTAGTCTTGTTTTTTCCTCCATCCAACATGAATTCCAGTTACAAATCACTTTTACAGAGAACTTTTAACTGTTTGGAAATGTGTTGATACATCTCTCTTACTGAAATATAATTACTTACAAAGGAAACAGTATATGTACGAGCATTCCTTTCAGTCAATATGATATTCTGAAAAGCAAAACAAAAAGAAAGACCTAATTTTTTTTCTCTCCCTACTCAAAATACAGTTGCACAAATAAGTTTGGAGTTTTGTTTGGTTTGATTTTCCAACCTTGGACATTTTACCTAGGCAACAACAAAAAAAGAACCAAAATATAATAAAAATTTGATGTAATTCAAACCTCTTCTCCAACTAGTCAGAAATCTCTCAGGAAAGGCTTCTCTTATCTTCCTCCCATAGGTTTTGTTTGTGTTTCTTTTTGTCATTTTGATCTCTCATCTATAAATAAACATGAAATTGTTTCAAAGACACCACAACAAAAATTAACAAGTTGGACATATGGAGTTTTAATTGGTTGCCAGAGACAAACTGTAAGCACTGTATCAATGAGTATGGAAAAATAAAACTTCAAGATCAGCCAAGTCTGTTTAACATATATTATGCATTTATTATTATGGAAGCTATTGAACAAGCAAGGGACACAGAGAAGTCAATACTGTTCACCACTGAATAACTACAAATCATTTTATTAAAAAATGGTATTCCATTTTATAAAATGGTGGCAGTTGAAGCTATTAGCTGCTCAAGTCTTTTGTTTAACTAGGAACTGTCTGGCTTCTGAAAGAAAAGCCAGTTTCAGGAGTAATTTGTAGATGGAGTAGTAGAAATTCCCAGCATTCGTATCTTACATGTAAAGAGGGGTGAAGGAAGGGCACCATGAATTCACAATGAGTACGCTGGTAAGGACTTTCTAAAAGACCTATGGAGACCACCAGCAAGGCTGGAAGACTCTCTGCAGGTTCAGAGCCTGCACCCGTAGGAGTGTAACAGTCAAACTACAGCATTCAAAAAAACCACACAAAAAATCCTCCTCTATTATAAACCTAAGGATGTTTTGGTTTTCTTCTTCTTTTGTATTTTCCACTTGTGTTTTTAAAATTCTCTGTTGAGAGAGTCCAAGCAGCAGCGATCTTGGATCAGTCCAGTGACTGCTTCATATTAAAATCATGACCTAATTTTCAGTGATGGCATGACTCCCTTCAAGTATCCCAAAGCCCAATCATTTAGGAAAGCCCAAAGTAATTTCATTAACTTGAATTACCTTCTTTTAACTTCCTTTAATTTACTAGAGTACTCTGAAATCCAGTTATGTCAGAGATCACAGCAATACAATATTACTTACCCTCTGTGAGGGATATACTGCACTAGTCTCTTAAGTAAGAATAATTCAGCCACTGCATTACTGATGATTATAAATTCCATTGTGGAAAATATAAATTTAGCTTAGGAAAAATAAATCCCAAAGCCCTAGAGAGTCTATACTGAACCAATATGAATCAATATAAACTGAAGTTTTTGCTAGATAATCCTAACCAAGATCCCTGCCTTTGAGAGCTTTCAGTCTGACATAAACAGATACAGATCTGGTGGAAAGTAAAGCATCTCACAGCTCAGACTCCCAAAGAGATTTCATCGTTGCCAAGAGAACATAACGTGTGGTAGAGCAAAACTTCACAAAACACTTGATTTCAGTTACAGGGGTGGAAAAATAGTAATTCTCATTTAATGCCAATGGTTTAGAAGTCTGCCCAGGTAAAATTAACTTTGCAATTAGCATTATGAATCAGCACTCTAACAAATTCCAGTTTGTATAAACCACTGGAAGAAAAGAGATGGCTAATTATACTTGATGGGGGTGAAAGACCTTAGCAGCCTGCTTTCTTAAGAAACTATTGCAGGAACCTAGCTGTAAGAGAGCTGTGGTTTTTCTAGCAATTGCTGTAAGCAGATGTGGAAAAATAGGTGAGCTGTGAGTAAGTGAACTCATATTCTAACAGCAGGAGATTGCATCTAACCTTAATATTCATGCCATGTGATGATGATTGCACACATCCTTGCATTGAAGTAAAAGTAAAATCAAAGGGTTTAAAATTAAATTGTGTGCCAAACCGCTTTCCATCATTTACCAGCAGTCCTGGCTGACCGGGGAGTTCCTGACAGATTGCAAATTGGCCAATGTGACGCCCATCTATAAGAAGGGTCGGAAGGATGATCCAGGAAATTACAGGCCTGTCAGCTTGACTTCAGTGCCTGGGAAGCTGATGGAGCAGCTCATCCTGAGTACCATCACACAACACATGTGGGACAACCAGATGATCAGGCCCAGTCAGCATGGGTTTATGAAAGGCAGGTCCTGCTTGACAAACCTGATCTCCTTCTACGACAGGGCGACCTGCTTATTGGATGAGGGAAAGGCTGTGGATGTAGTTTACCTTGACTTTAGGAAGGCCTTTGACACCGTTTCCAACAGCATTCTCTTGGCAAAACTGGGTGCTCGAAGCTTGGATGATTGCACACTTCACTGTTAAAAAACTGGCTGGATGGCCGGGCCAAAGAGTTGTGGTGAATGGAGTTAAATCCAGTTGGCGGCCGGTCACGAATGGTGTCCCCCAGGGCTTGGTTTTGAGGCCACTCCTGTTTAACATCTTTATTGATGATCTAGACGAGGGGATCGAGTGCACCCTCAGTAAGTTTGCAGATGACACCAAGTTGGGTGGGAGTGTTGATCTGCTCGAGGGTAGGGAGGCTCTGCAGAGAGACCTGGACAGGCTGGAGCGATGGGCTAAGGCCAACTGGAGGAGTTTCAATAAGGCCAAATGCCGGGTGCTGCACTTGGGCCACAACAACCCCCAGCAGCACTACAGGCTTGGGGAGGAGTGGCTGGAGAGCTGCCAGTCAGAGAGGGACCTGGGGGTGTTGATTGACAGCCGGCTGAACATGAGCCAGCAGTGTGCCCAGGTGACCAAGAAGGCCAATGGCATCCTGGCTTGTATCAGAAATAGCGTGGCCAGCAGGGACAGGGAAGTGATCTTGCCCCTGTACTCGGAACTGGTGAGGCCGCACCTCGATGACTGTGTTCAGTTTTGGGCCCCTCACTACAAAAAGGACATTGAATTACTCGAGGGTGTCCAGAGAAGGGCAACAAAGCTGGTGAAGGGTCTGGAGCACATGTCGTACGAGGAGTGGCTGAGGGAACTGGGGTTGTTTAGTCTGGAGAAGAGGAGTCTGAGGGGAGACCTCATCGCCCTCTACAACTACCTGAAAGGAGGTTGCAGAGAGCTGGGGATGAGCCTCTTTAACTAAGTAACAAGTGATAGGACAAGAGGGAATGGCCTCAAGTTGCTCCAGGGAAGGTTTAGGCTAGATATTAGGAAGTATTTCTTCACAGAACGGGTAGTTAGGCATTGGAATGGGCTGCCCAGGGCGGTGGTGGAGTCCCCATCCCTGGAGCTGTTCAAGAGGCGGGTTGACATAGCGCTTAGGGATATGGTGTAGTTGGGATCTGTCAGTGCTAGGTTAACGATTGGACTAGATGATCCTCAAGGTCTTTTCCAACCTAGATGATTCTGTGATTCTGTGATTCTGTGAATTAATTAACAAGACCATAAACAAAGGTTGCATCTAATATATCACTAGGACTATGTCTGTAACAGAGCTACGGCTTTGACTAACTCACTGGTATTGCAGTTCTCCATGGCTAAATTCTTATCAGGATGTGGGCAAACCTTTTTCTTGGAGGTCCAGCTCACAGTCTGATTTAAGTGTGAAAGAGTAAGGGGCATGTCAGAAACTGTTCATAAACAAGAAAATGTTCATAAAGAGGATGTCTCAAACAACTCCAGTGGGATGCCCTGTGGGGGAGAAGCGGAGCAAGCTCTGCAGAGGTGGAGCAGTGGGCCGTTTCTCTCTCCCTCCCTCCTGTGGTTGCCCAGAGACCAAACTTGCCTAACTGAGCAGGTACAAGCCAGAGAAAATGAAAACCTTCTGGAACTACCTACTGCACATGCGTAAGAAAGACTATATGAAGTCAACACCCCACGTGTGTCTTGGTCAACCCACCACCTACGGACCAAGCTGGCTACTCTGTGACAACGTGGGATCCAAGGGTGGTGATTTCCCCTTTTCCTGTCCCCTCCTCCTCTCTTTTCTCTTTCCTCTTTCTGTTCTCTCTCTCTTACATACATTCATGTGTATAAGTTTTGTAGGAGTTGAATTGTGATTGACTGATCATTGATGGGTTATTAGGAAAATAGTCTCATCACCAAAGTGCCTTTATTCGTTCCCCAGACGGTTATCAGTTGATTGTTGCCAAATTGTCTCCATTGACTACTAAAGTAGTCAGTTAATAAAGTCACCAGCCCAATTGTTCCTCTGAGTCATTGTGGTGACTCGACCCGCCCTGCGGCTCTGCCAAGCAGAGACTGGCTCTTCCACCTGCCCACAGGCTCTTGGGGAATTCAAAAGATTCACCCCCCTCATAATCCACCGCATGGGACGAGACAGGACGAGGAGGATTCATGGATTTCAGGTAAGAACAGTGTTGGAATCCAGTCTGAATGTGTTGATATTAAAGAGTGCCTACATTTTAAACACATATATAAAGCTCCAGAGTACTTTAACATTACATTTGTGCACTAGAGAACTAACCTGCAATTATCCTGGTTGTTATTTTTTTTCTATTTAATTCCCAAATATAAGTAGAGTCTTTCACATGTTCCACACAATTCCCAATCAGTCAGTAAGTTTTCCAGGAAGAATACTTTTTCTTTTTTTTTTTTTTTTTTAATTGGCTACACGAAAAGGTAGCCAAGAGTCATTAACACAAGTTCTCCTTGTAAGGGGAAGGTTGGTACAAATGTTCTGAGATCCAAAACAGAAATAAGAATCTGAAGAAATCAATACCTAGTATTTAATGTGTGGCAATTGAGGCACGGACTCTCCATGAAGTGCAAAAGGAAAGACCCTTTATTATTACAATAGTACATATTTATGCTATGGTTAAAGCTCTTACTTCATAATTAGCAAATCAGCAATTAGACAGCTATCTACCTTTTCTCCTATCGGCATAAGACCACCTAACACGCGCTGTGCAGACCAATCAACTTCTCATTCACGTGCTGTTCACGCAGCGGTAGCTTCTCACAGTTCAGTGTTGCAGCTGTCCGTTGTTTTTCCCTGCCACCTTGGCACAATTCGGCAGTTTCTTATCTTTCTCCCAAGACCTGTTTCTCATCAAAGCCTTGCTGCTTCTCAGGGGTTGAGCATGACAGGCCGATGTTGACTTGCCTCTCTCCCACATTAATGCAAACCCTTCTAATTAGACGTGAAAAAATCAGTTGGGATAGATTGGGAAGACTTTCCTCTCAAGGGTTTTTCCCCCTATGGAAACCACTGCAGACATCAGAATAAAGCTCCCTGCCTTTTCTGTCTCTTTTGACATTATTTTTTGGGGAGTGGGTTGTTTTGTGATTTTTTTCTTGTTTATTATGTGTCCTTGGGCAAGTAAACTAATTTATATCCTAGTTTCATCTTTGTGCATGTGCTGGAGAAAAAAGACTTCCCTTACCTACCTCTTTTCCCAGAACTAAGAGTTGGGTCCTTGTCAGTTCATCCTCTCTCCTAGGGAATGAGTATGAGAAGGATATAAATAATATTGACTAAAACCATAAGGCTATATAAAGTCAAACTGATACCTACAGCATATTCTAAAATCCTTAAAAAGCCAAGTCTTTTTTTAAGAATTCAAAAATGATTAGCTGCACTTGAATGACGACAAAGACAGTTTGGTAGAAGCAGCATCTTGCTGAGTAAGTGGAGGGGCCAAATTCCCTACCAGCACTTGAAGCAACTACAGAATCTGTTGAAGTTAAGGAAAGTTCCCCAAAATCATCCTGCCTACTTCTGCACTGTAAAGGAAGCAGCCTCCTGTCACCTCATGCTTCTACCACATAAGTGCTCTGTCTTTTTTTTCCCCTGCTGGAGATAGCTAAGTGTGGGATATAGATCATCACGATACTGACATTTTTTTAAATATTCTTTTCCTGAAGACCTTTAAAAATTGTGAAATGAAGGAAATTCAATAGATGCTTCAATCTCCTCTGAGAAAGTTTTCTTGATTTTTAGGCCAAGGATTTCCCTCACGGAAATGTAGGGTTTCCTTTTGCTTTCAAAACTGACCCCCTAAGTGACTTTCATAAGTAATTTCTTTTGTGTTTCCTCCATTTTCCTCCATAAAAGTAAATGTTTGGAATGAGATAGAATGAGTCCTATGAAGCCTTTATAGCATTTCTGTTGATCTAGAGTTAGGAGTGAGGACTGCCACCCTCCATATACTGCTCTGCTCCCTCTCCTGACCTCCCACCCAAGTATTTGCCATGACTTGAAGAACAGAACATTCCTTTGAATGGAAAACAAATCAGAAAACTGTACCCTTGAAAGGTGATCCCATCTCTCAGGATGAGATAAAATGTCCAGACCTGGGTGCAATGATGAGGAAGAAAGAGACGCACAAAGACCTACACAGTTTTCCCAGCTAGGTTTATAGAAGATCTGCCATGCTCTTTGTTCTCTCCTCTTTCACGTTCAGCCAAAGAACACTGATTATTCCCAGCTCAGTGGCAGTGCCCTTGGCAGCAGCCTAGCAAAGGCTTTTTGCCAAAGGCAGCTGAAAATTACTATCCCAGGTTCCTATCTCTGTAATGTCAGTGCAGCTTCTAAATTTAGCAAACTCCATTCCTCCATTCCCACCTAAACTGTCTGCTTTTGTGGCATCTACTCATGCCATGTCCTCCAAGACACTTGATGAGAAGCACTCCTGGTAGTAATTGAGGCTTTTCAAGCTTCCTACTTTATCACTTTCTCCATTTACTGTACACTTTCTCTGGGGTAAATATAACTAACTAGTTTTCCACCGTAAGCACCCATATGGTTTAGGAATCATAATCCAGTTCAACATACTTCTGGGACAAACATATTAGCTCTCGGTGACTTACAGTAGTTTTGTTACAAAATATGCTAGCATCATCATGGGAAAAAAATTGCATCAGGAGATGGGAGACTGACAATGCTACATGAACATAGATGCAAGAAATATATAGGGTATGGTGTTACCAACATTGCTCTGGTAAAAATGTAAACAGCAACATTCAAAGAAATAAAATATTCTACCAGTGTGATCATGCTAAAGCAATACTGTGAAGAAATAGATGGATAGGGAAAGATCTATACAAATTGTAACGTCTTGAAAATCTCAAAGCTCTGTGCAACACAATTTAAGTTCTCAACTCACTTTAGACAGCTGAAGGACAGACATCTAAAATTTAGCTGTTATCTTAAAATCCTGTTATAGGGGATATGATTGCAATACGGGTACCTCCAGAGGATGATCATTCTCACCTACCTTAGGCTCCTGGTTTAGATAAATCATTATCTATATCTGTTAACTGAGCCTAGGGTGAAGATTTAGTTAAGCTGGATAAGACTAATTTCACCCTAACAGCTCACTTCAATTGGTCATATTTAGTCATCTGCTCACTTTTTTTTAACTTTTTTTTACATGTGAATATCTGATGCAGAGAGATAACAAACATGACACAGGATCTGCAGAAAACCTGCTGTCCACTGGAGCATCAGCTAGAGGCCAGGCAGGATGACAGTCATCATCCCAAACGGCACTAGACATCCTTGTGTGGTAACTGAATTGAGCTTCAAGTGTCACTGTGTTTGACAGTTTTTGCACTGTGGTCATCGTGTTTTCCAACACCAAGCAATGTAGTTTGCTGCCAGACAAAATGGCAAGTTTTTGCAGCTGTTTTTAGCACATGTGAATTTCCAAGCTTGCAAAGTGGCAGGAAGTTAAGGTCAGACTTCAAAGCATTACTTTTATACTTAGATGAAGAGTCTCTGCCCTGAGCAATTTGGTAGAAAGAGGGAGGCAGATAAACTGGACAAGTCTTCAGAGGTTAATGCTTTGCTCAGCTGAATTTATGTATGGAGCTTTGGTAGTTGTGTTAGGTAGACTGTATAGTACTCTGAAGGCCAGAAACTCATAGAGCTGGTGATGTGGCATCTAAATTAAGCAGAGTTTCCTCTTTTAGTTCTCAGGGGCAAAAGATACTCAGTTTAGTGTCAATTTCAGTATTAACCTCTCAAAGAAGAATAGAAATAACTTCATAGGTTATATTTGTGGCTCAGCTACAGATTAATGTTCTGATTTAGCTTCTCTGTTCTTGCAATTGCCTGTGATGTGCATGTAGATAAAAATACTTAATTATTTTCCAGGTCTGTTTGGAAGCTTAATTACTAGATATTTCTTAAGAGCTTTGATGCATTTATGAACATAAACTGAAAATGCACTCTCTTATCCTGCTACTTATTAAGGGTTATTATTTTCTTACAGCTGTTTGGCTTGTTTGGTTTTCAGAATGTTGAATAATCTCCTAATAATGGCATTATAAATGAAAGACAGACTAGAGACATTCTTCTTTGGTGACATTTACAAAGAAACTGTAACTCATTCTGTTTAAGAACATAATCTTGTCTTTCTTCATCAAAGATCAAAGCAACATTCTGCCTCAAGGTCTGGTCTTTCTACAACAGCAAGACATTTAACATCTGCTTTTGTCCCTCAAAAAGAGATTTGCTTTTACATACATTCTCTCTCTTTCACTCCCTCTCTCCTCTCTCCCCCTCTTTTCCTCCCCACCTCTCTCCTCTCACACTTCCCTCCCTCTCCCATACACATGCACACTCATACAGCTATGCAAATGCATGGTTTTAGAAATAAATCCACATATCAATATAAAAGTAAACTTGGAGAGAGGTCCCCTTTTGAGTCCACCACATGATCCTCCTATCTGTCTCACCAAGGGACGTAAAGCATAGCAAGAAAATATGGAGTTCCTATTTTAGGACTTAGAGACCAGGTAGCTCATAGTGGGTAAATGATGGGTTTGGCACTAAGTTAACTGTAATTATGTTAGTGTGTTGTAGAAAAAGCAAGCTTTTTCTTTTGTCATCAGCAGGGATCTAGAAACAGAGACAACAAAAGGCAAACAGGTAGAAGGATAACCTATAAAATTACAGGGTTAAAATATTCTGCTCTCTTGGCTACTTGATTATCTACGGGGCAAGCATATTAGAATACTTCAGGGCTTCCTCCCAAAAAAGCCCAAATCTTGGTGTGATTCCAGGGCCAGTTGAGTCCAGCAACCCTTCCTTATTAATTATCCTGTTGAGTCAAATATAGAGCTGACTTCCCTTACCCTGGTAGGAAGAAATTGTTGGGCTGTGTGGCTGGAATATCTACAGAAGAGAGGTTGGAATCTCTTAAGAGTGATATTTAGATGCATTTAAAAAAAAATCTATTGCTGAATCAGACATTTTTGTGGAGGATGGCAAGTCTTGGCATAAGAGGCATCAAGGAGATCTGCAGCTTCATGAACATGAGTGCAGCTTTGTTATGTGAGGGAGTGTGCCTTCACATGCCCTGGACTTTTGCTACACTGACTGTTGTCTAAAGCAATAAATTGAACATGTCAAAAAAAGTTTCCAGGCAATTCACTTGTCTGTACACTAAATTTTTAGGACAGTTGTACTGGGACTGGCTGAGCCGGAATTGGTTTTCCCCCATAGCAGCCCTCATGGTGCTGTGTTTTATGTTGGGAGCTGGAAGGGTGTTGATAGCACACTGGGGGGGAGGGCAGGGCTGGAAGTGATAGAGCGACTTGGTGGGTACCTGGCATTTGGCCAAGTTCAAACCACTGCAACAGTCCCTAATACATTTTTGATCTGCGCCAACAAGTACTCTCCCAAAATATTTCTAGGCATAGTACAGTACCTGCAGAAGACCAGATCCACTTCCAACAGGCAGTCTGAATGCCATCACCTGTCTGACACTGGGAGAGCTCAGTGTTGTAGATTCAGGTCCTCCCATGTCAATAGACCTCAAAACCAGGGAGTGGTCTGGGATACATGCAATTTTTAACATAGATACAATTGCACTGTCCAATGTGGAACTTGCTCTTTTCTAGTCCATGCTCCTGGGAATCATTTTCATGTGAGTGAGGATATATGAGGCAGAAGGGGACTAATACATACCTCTACTTTCCATTTATAAAGAACTGGGATGCTATCCTTGACTGGTATAGGTTGACGTGCCAAAGCGGTTAGGGAAGGTTGCACCAGATGAAGTGTCAGTATTTCAAGAGGTTCTCAATATTCAGGGTGGCAAATGGGTGTGGTGGTTTCGTCCCTGCCTGGATCTGAGACCACGCGGCCGCTGCCCATCCCCCACAAAGGGAGTGAAATACAAAGCCCCGGGGCTGAGATAAGGAGAGGTTTAATACAACAGTGCAACAGCAACGCAACGAACAACAACAATAACAATAACAGTAACAGTAATAACAATGAACAGAGCAAAATATCTACCGATACAGCAGTGGGAACAGAGCGATGGCATAACACACGTGTTAACCGACTGTCTCACGCTGCAGCACTTTGGTGCCAGGATGTGAGGTCAGCATGGTATATGAATAACCCGGCTAGAGCTTCCCCCCACTGCTGGGGAAACGTAACCCTATCCTAGCTAAACCAGGACAATGGATCAGACTCCAAAAGGAGGAGAAGGCTTCTCCAAACATGAGGATTGCTTCTAAATGCTGGTTAACAAGTGCTGGTGTGTTGGGTGGCTGACAGCAAGAAGTGTCCGGTAACATTAGACCAGCAGTAAGTAAAATTGGACTTGTGAAAGATGAACCTGATGTCAGCATGGTATCGAATAACCCGGCTAGAGCTCCCTCCCCACTGATGGGGAAACTTAACCCTATCCTAGCTAAACCAGGACATAATCCACCCCTTTATTCTATACCATCTGCGTCACATCCTGCTGCCATTTAGCAATTAGCATTGACAAAGAAAAATTAACAAAAGCACAGTATAATTCACGGTGTGTTTTCACCCACAATCAAGTCCCCTTATTGTACGCATCGGACCTCTCCATCCTTCTGCATCACCCACCACGTGCACCCAGGTCCTTGAGCAAAAACAATCCCGTGGATGGGTTTGCCTTTGCCCGGCGCAGGACTAACCCAGACCATTTTTCCCAGCAGGTCCCTCATGCGCACCACAGGGACTTTATCCCCGTCTACAACACGTGGAAGTTTTGACTGAGCCGGGCCAGCTCGATTGACAGATCCTCTTGTGTTGACTAACCAAGTGGCCTTCGTCAGATGTGTGTCCCAGTGTTTGAAGGTTCCACCCCCCATTGCTCTCAATGTAGTTTTTAACAGTCCATTGTAGCGCTCGATCTTCCCAGAGGCTGGTGCGTGGTAGGGGATGTGGTAGACCCACTCGATGCCGTGTTCTTCTGCCCAGGCATCTATGAGGTTATTTCGGAAGTGAGTCCCACTGTCCGACTCAATCCTCTCTGGGGTGCCGTGTCGCCACAGGACTCAGTCTTCAAGGCCCAGGATGGTGTTCCGGGCGGTGGCGTGGGACAGTGGATAAGTTTCGAGACATCCAGTGGTTGCTTCCACCATTGTGAGCACGTGGCGCTTGCCTCGGCGGGTCTGTGGCAGTGTGATGTAGTCGATCTGCCAGGCCTCTCCATATTTATATTTCATCCATCGTTCTTCATTCCGCTGGGGCTTCACCCGTTTGGCTTGTTTGATTGCAGCACACGTCTCACATCTGTGGATGATCTCTGCGATGGTATCAATGGTGAGGCCCACCCCTCGATCTCGAGCCCACCTGTATGTTGCATCTCTGCCTTGGTGGCCCGAGGTCTCATGGGCCCACCGGGCTATGAACAGTTCACCTTTACGCTGCCAGTCCAAGTCCACCTGAGCCACCTCGATCTTAGCATCCTGGTCCACCTGCTGGTTGTGTTGCTGTTTATCAGTGGCCCGACTCTTGGGTATATGGGCGTCCACATGGCGCACCTTCACAACGAGGTTCTCCACCTGGCCTGCAATGTCCTGCCATACTTCAGTGGCCCAGACAGGTCTGCCCTTGCGTTGCCAGTTGTTCTGTTTCCATTGCTGCAACCACATCCATAGGGCACTTGCCACCACCCACGAGTCAGTGTAGAGATAGAGCCTCGGCCACTTTTCTCGCTCAGCAATCTCCAAAGCCAATTGGGTGGCTTTCACATCTGTGAACTGGCTAGATTCACCTTGTCCCTCGATGAAGTGCTAAGGCTTGGACAACAGGCCCAAGCCAGAGTTGACCTATAGATGAATCCTGTATATTTTATAACTGATAACCATTGTGCTAGTAGGTATTGTACTAAGTTATAACAACGTATTTATGCTGGTGTAAAAAGTGCTAAAGCATTGAAATACTGCAGCCTGAACAACAGGCCCCAAGCTGAAGCTGCTAACTTAGCATGTAGTCATTAGTAAAATATGTAAACTCGCTAGTGAAAGACAAAATATAATCAGTAGAGGGGAGAGAATGTACCCAACTTTCCTTTCGCAGCCTTGTTCAAGGCTGAGAACCTAAGTATTTGGCCTTGTTAGAAACTCCCTTGGTTCCCCTGCCGAGCCCTGAACAGGCTTTGAGTGGAATCCAACAGGAGAAAGAAACCAGAAACTTTCCGCTCAAAACAAAGGTGCCAGCTATTCTGGCTTGTCGATCTCTGGTATATAAGACTGTGCCCGTTTGCAGCGACTTTGGATGCCTCACCTATGGGTGGACGCACCGCGTAGGATTTCCCACTTGCCGGGACAGGCTCTCCAAATCCTCGCTGTAACCGGGGCTCCCCAGCGTCTGCGGATCTGGATGATGATGATAATATATGCAAGTGTTGATGTATTTCTCTTAATCACTATTCTCTCTCTCTCGTGTAGTAATGATTTGATGCATTACCCTGTGTTTTCCTGTTTGTTGCTTTAAGTGCACTGTTCTGCTTCTTCTTACGCTGTTACATTACTTGGTTATCACTAGTAAAGTACGCCTACTCTTTTCACTCTGGTGTCCGAGTTTAATTGGTATCCTTAATCAGCAAAACACTCAAAACCCTCAGTGGTTTGTCATGTGGGATGCCACACCGCAGCCTTCCATCGTCGATGTTTTCCCACAATGCGGCAAGACCCATCAGTGAACAGGGCATATTGTTTTTCTTCCTCTGGCAGCTCGTTATATGGTGGGGCCTCCTCAGCACGTTTCACCTCTTGTTCTGGTGACATCCCAGCATCTTTGCTCTCTGGCCAGTTCATGATCATTTCCACTAATCCTGCGGGGTCGAGGTTCCCTATTCGAGCCCGTTGTGTTATCAACGCAACCCATTTACTCCACGTGGCATCTGTTGCATGATGTGTGGAGGGAGCCTTTCCTTTGAACATCCATCCCAGCACCGGCAGTCGGGGTGCCAGGAGGAGCTGTGTCTCAGTGCCGACCACTTCTGAGGCAGCTCGAATTCCTTCGTACGCTGCCAGTATCTCCTTCTCAGTCAGGGTATAGTTAGCTTCAGAGCCTTTGTATCCCCGGCTCCAAAAGCCTAGAGGTCGGCCTCGGGATTCCCCATCTGCTCTCTGCCAAAGGCTCCAGGAAGGAACCATTCTCCCCGGCTGCGGTGTAGAGCACGTTCTTAATCTCCTGCCCTGTCCCGACTGGCCCGAGGGCCACTGCCTGGGTAATCTCCTGCTTAATTTGTTCAAAGGCTTGTTGTTGCTCAGGGCCCCATTTAAAATCGTTCTTCTTGCGGGTTACGTGGTAGAGAGGGCTCACAATCAGGCTGTAGTTTGGGATGTGCATCCTCCAGAACCCCACAGCGCCCAGGAAAGACTGAGTCTCCTTTTTGGTGGTTGGTGGGGTCATGGCTGTTATCTTGTTTATCACCTCCATTGGGATGTGGCGATGCCCATCTTGTCATTTTATTCCTAGGAACTGAATCTCCCTTCCAGGCCCCTTAACTTTCTGTCGCTTGATGGCAAAACCAGCCTTCAGGAGGATTTCAATTATCTTCTTTCCTTTCTCAAAGACTTCCTCAGCTGTGTCCCCCCATACAATGATATCATCAATGAACTGCAGGTGTTCCGGAGCCCCACCTTTCTCCAGTGCAGTATGGACCAGTCTATGGCAAATGGTGGAGCTGTGTTTCCACCCCTGGGGCAATCGATTCCAGGTGTACTGGATACCCCTCCAAGTGAACGCAAACTGTGGCCTGCACTCTGGTGCTATTGGAATGGAGAAAAACGCGTTAGCGATGTCAATCGTGGCGTACCACTTGGCTACCTTTGACTCCAGCTCATACTGGAGCTCCAGCATGTCCGGCACTGCAGCACTCATCGCTGGCGTAACTTCATTCAGGCCACGGTAGTCCACGGTTAGTCTCCATTCACCATTAGGTTTTCTCACTGGCCATATAGGGGTGTTGAAAGGTGAATGAGTCTTGCTGATCACCTTCTGGCTTTCTAGTCGACGGATCAGCTGTTGGATGGGGACCAGGGAATCTCGGTTAGTACGGTACTGCCGCCGGTGCACCGTCTTGGTAGCAATTGGCACTCGCTGCTCTTCAACCTTAAGCAACCCCACCACCGAGGGGTCCTCTGAGAGGCCGCGTAAGGTGGACAATTGCTCAACCTCCTCCAGGGCAGCTATACCAAAGGCCCACCGGTACCCTTTTGGGTCTTTAAAGTACCCTCTCCTGAGGTAGTCTATACCTAGGATGCACGGGGCATCTGGGCCAGTCACAATGGGGTGCTTATGCCAGTCCTTCCCAGTTAAGCTTACTTCAGCTTCTAATAGGGTCAGCTGTTGGGATCCCCCGTCACTCCAGAGATGCAGATGGATTCGACCCCACTGTGGCTTGATGGCATCAGGGTGCACTGTGCGCCAGTGTCTACCAAGGCCTTATATTCTTGTGGTTCTGATGTGCCAGGCCATCGGATCCACACCTTCTAGTAAATCCGATTATCCCTTTCCTCCACCTGGCTGGAGGCAGGGCCCCTCTAATCCTGTTCACCATCACTCACTTGATCTAAGAATGACTCCTGCAAGAAAGACTTCCTGGTCCCCTCAAGAGGGTCAAGCATACTGTTGGCCATTGTATTCTGTCTGGGGGATTTCCGACTGGACACTGGAGCTGCGTCTCTCTTGGAAGACTCCCCTTTCATGGTGGTCTTCCCTTTCAGCTGCTGTACTCATGCAGCTAGGGCAGGAGTGGGCTGTCCATGCCACCTCCTCATGTTTTCCCCATGGTCGCGGAGGAAAAACCACAGGGTGCCCCGTGGTGTGTGTCTTGCACTGCCCTTCTCTTGGGTGGGGAAGCGCTTGCTTCTAATAGCTGAGACATTGGCCCGTGCAGGTGGAACATAGGACATGTCCTGTTCCACTTTCTGGAGCCTCTGAGATAGTTCCTCTACAGCTGAAACCAAAGCATGTTGGGAGGAAGGGAGACTTCCCTCATATTGCCGGAGCTGGATAATCACTTCATCCACAGTTTGAGTCTGGGTGTCTCGCCACCAGGACGCTACTGCTAATGCTTTGGAATGTCCCTCTGGTCCACTTTGCAGGAACTTCCGCCACATCAGCTGTGTGCAAGGGGCCTGATCTGGATCCATTGGTGACTGCTCATCATTCAGATCACCATAGATCATGTCAAACACAGCCATTTCCCTGAGGTTTTGGATGCCTTTCTCCATGTCGGTCCAGTTGCCTAACCAACATATAACATCATCCTTGTAGGGGTACCTCTCCCTGACAGCGAGCAGGAGTCGCTTTCAAAGGCTGAGGGTTTGAGCCTGTTTCCCTATTGCCTTTTCAATACCAGCCTGCTTGGCTAAAGGTCCCACCTGCTTGGCCTCTCTCCCCTCCAATTCCAAACCAGCAGCTCCAGTATCCCAGCACCGGAACAGCCAGGTGCAAATTTGCTCGCCTGCAATGCGGCCTAAAACCTTCCGCATATCTCGCAACTCACTGAGGGATAGAGATCGGATGATTACCTCCGGCTCTTCCTCCTGCTTTTGTGATGGGCCTGGTTCATTATCACCCTGTGCACTGCGAGGGGATTTTTTAGTATATTTG
Organism: Strix aluco; assembly: GCF_031877795.1. Taxonomy (NCBI): domain Eukaryota; kingdom Metazoa; phylum Chordata; class Aves; order Strigiformes; family Strigidae; genus Strix; species Strix aluco. Next base: position 39,296,992 of record NC_133970.1, read on the forward strand.
GTTTTCCGTATCGGGGCAATTGATATTGGTACTGCCTGTCCCTCGGGCTCAGCTGCTGTGCTGGTGGAGGCGACTGGTATTGGCGCTGCGTGTCCCCCTGGCCCAGCTGCTGTACCAGCAGGCTCACTTTCAGACCCTGCAGCTCTTTCACCCCCTTGAGGGCAGTGATCAGTGTTAAGGGCAATGCGGTAAGCATGGGCAAGCCCCCAGCACATCGCAGCAAGTTGCATCTCCCGGGGTTTGTCAGATTGGCAGCACACCTTTTCCAAACTCTCCACCAGTTTATCAGGACTCTGCACTTGTTCGGGAGTAAAATCCCAGAACGTTGGGGGTGACCACTCACTCAGGTACTTGCCCATCTTCTCCCACACACCTAGCCATTTATAACTATCTGCCCTCGGGGCAGGTTTCCGGGTGGTGCCATTATTGGAGAAGTACCGCATGGCCCAAAACAAGATCTGGCAGACATTTAGAAAGCACAGAGCCGCAAGCACAGTGGCCTGGGTGCTCCAGGGAAAACTGAAACTCTCAAAAACCCGAGAGAATCTCTTCCCCTGGCTCACCCACAGAGGGGGTGAGACCCTTAACAAAAGCCCAGGCAGCAAACAGGTACCGGTTCACCCCCACAAGCAGTGATATAAGCCCATTATAAGCAGACAGTAGCCAGTACAGCAAAACAAGACCCTTGATACATTTTCCACCGAGAACAAACACCAGCACTAGGAGCATAGAGTGGATATAAGGATTAATCCAGCCCCACCACGCAAGCAAGTTGGCCAGCATTGCAAACGTTTCTTATCAAACAATACAAGTAAAACCACAAAAATTACACCTAACAGATTGCTCTAAAACACCTTCTCCTTTTGTCCTTATTTCAGTCTTCTCCAGCCTCACGTTGGAGCGCCAAAGTTGTAATGGTTTAGCCCCTGCCGGGGTCTGAGACCACGCGGTCGCTGCCCCTCCCCCACAAAGGGAGTGAAATACAAAGCCCCGATCTGAGATAAGGACAGGTTTAATACAGCAGTGCAATAGCAACACAACAAACAGCAACAATAAGAATAACAGTGATAACAATGAACAGAGCAAAGTATATCTACCAATACAGGAGCGAGAGGAGCAGATGTATAAAACCACGCCCCCCGCGCTCCCGCGCCAGGATGTGTCGCGCCAGGATGTGACGTCCGCATGGTATCTGAATAACCCGGCTAGAGCTCCCCCCCCACTGCTGGGGAAACTTAACCCTATCCTGGTTAAATCAGGACACTAATAATGGACCAGCCTATACCTCTCAAAAATTTGCTTTTTTTTTTGTCAACTCTGGGGTATACGTCACATCACAGGTATACCACAATCTCCCACGGGGCAAGCTATAGTGGAGAGAGCACATCAAAACTTTAAAAGCGCTTTTGCAAAAACAAAAAGGGGGAGAGGTCTTGGCTGTTGCAGAATGACTTGCAAAAGCGGTGTATGTGTTCAATTGCTTATGGCTCACAGGTGATAGGGAGGAACCACCAGTAGTAATACATAGTATGGGTCTGAAATCTAGTATAAGCCAGTGTGGAGATAGTGCTTTTGCTCAGTACAAAGATGTTGCTATAGGAGAGTGGAAAGGACCTGTGGAACTAAAAATGACGGGTCAAGGCTATGCCTGCGTTATTACCGATACCGGCACTAGATGAGTTCCGAGTCGATGGGTGCGACCCTGGAAAAAGGAAGTTAAGAAAGATGAAACAGAAACCGAATGAGATATTAACTTGGAGCAAGGGTTATGTTTGTGTCTTCATAGATGCCGGTTCTCGCTGGATTCCTGCTCGGTGTGTTTGGCCTGTATTGGAACCTGCCTCAGAGTGAAGGATGGGTGGTCTCACAATCAAACGCCACTGCAAGCCCTGAAAATCCGTTCTCTACATGCTTGGTAGAAATACCTGTGGATACATGGCCGAACCCACTGCAGTTTTGGCTTAGCAAACAAACTAATGCTACTTCTTTAGCTTTAAGTGGTCTTTTAACTGATGCTGATAGTGTTAGACATGCTATGTTACAAAATATAGCTGCGATTGATTTTTGCTTTTAGCACAAGGGCATGGATGTGAAGATCTTGAAGGAACGCCTTATCTGAATGGTTTGACTCCCTTGGAATTACAGGATGGTTAAAAGAATTGTTAAAAGGAGTAATCATTGTAATTATTGTGATAATTGTGCTTGCTATTATTTTGCCATGCTTAATTTCCTGTATTGGACAATCGTTGCAAAAAGGCTTACAAGGAGTTTGGATTGCTCAAAACCAAAAAGAGGGATATGTGGGGATTCTGAAGGAGTCCCTGCAAGAAAATGGACGTGTGAGCAATCCTGCATATGAGCAAGACTGGTAAAGCCTCAACATCGGCAAGGATATGATGAGGAAATGACCCTGAAAAAATGAGGAAGAACACAGGAAGTTAAACAACTTCAGGGTGTGGGTTTGGGCAGAGAAGGAAGTTTGTACAATGTCAATGTGGCAGTTTTCATCCAATCAGAAGAGAGAGCTTAAGGAGCATGTGCAAAGCTAACTGTCCAATCAGAAAGAATTATACCATGTGATTATATCATGTGATTCTCACTAGCATTCTAAAAGGCTTGCTTCACCACAATAAAATTGGCATTGCTAAATCATGTTGATTGTCTACATGCCCATATCTCCTGCACTTCATTACTGTATTTAAAATATACACCTCTGCAGTTTGTTCATTGTTCTGAACCTCATTTCCACAGGGATTGTCAGAAATTTCCCACATGAATAATTAACACATTTCTCTCTTTGAACGTGTTATATTAAACCCTTATTTAGAGGGATATAACAGAAAGATTTACTTAATTATGATCTCTGCAGAACACACTGTATTTCCTACTCTGCGCACAGAACAACTATACTATCTAAGCTGTCTAATCTGGATATTTAATCATTAAAGGTAAGAGCCATGATACTTTTATTAATTTTCCACAACTTTTTTTTAGTTTCTGAAAGTCTGTTTCACTTCCTGGTCTTAGATTAGAAAGTTTGTGCTTGTGTGTTTGTGTGTAGGCACATGAGGAACAGACAGAGAGGAAGAGGAAGTTTTTTATGTATGTGTGGATAGATAGATAGATACGTTATGCAAAACATACATAATTGCATTGAGCAGAGGGTAAGACCAGATGACCCCCAGTGGTCCCTTCCACCCTAAATCCCTGTGTTCTGTGATTCAATCCACTGATCATTAACAGAATATCTGAGTGCTTCACATACAACCACAAATAGATATTCACTACAGCTCTATCAGATTATTTCAGTCTTCCTTCCTTCCTTCCTTCCTTCCTTCCTTCCTTCCTTCCTTCCTTCCTTCCTTCCTTCCTTCCTTCCTTCCTTCCAACCTATAGATATATCATTCAACACATGAAGACAGTGAAAGGCAAAAATGAACCAAGTTCTGCAATGTATATTGACTCACTTTCTCAAAGCCTTCTTGACAACAGTCACATCTATCCACTTCATATACTTCTGTGGAGTTCACAACATAAAAATGAGATTGAGATTTACTGCTTATTGTTAGGGCATGGTGTTGTCAGTTGACTTAGACAAAGAACCATAGAAAGGGGAGTGGTTTCTTTAATTTTTTTATTTTTTTTTTTACTTTATGGGTGAACATTTATCTTTCACAGAAAAATTCTAAATTAATTTGCTATAGACATACATGTTTTCCTTTCCAAATACTATTGCCAGAAGCAGAAGAAAATAAATAGTTCATATGCATCAGTTGGTCCTTGTCCTGGTTTTGGCTGGGATAGAGTTAATTTTTCTTGAGCTGGGAGGGCGCACAGCCAGAGCGCCATACCCAGATTGGCCAATGGAATATTCCATATCATGTGACGCCATGCTCAGTATATAAAGGAGGGGCGGCCAGGAAGGAGATGGGTTCTCTCTCGCTTCCAGGATTGCAACTGTGGGATCTTGTATTTTTCAGGATAGTTAGCCAGGAACAGGCTGGGTATCAGTCAGCGGTTGGTGAGCAATCGCATTGTGCATTACCCATTTGTACTTTCTGTTATTGTTTTATTTTATTACAATTACTAAACTGTTTTTATCTCAACCTATAAGTCTCCCTTTACTTCTCCAATTCCCTACTCTATCCCCCAGGTTGAGGGAGGGTGAGTGAGCGGCTGCGTGGTGTTTGGCTGCTGGCTGAGTTCAAACCATGACAGTCCTAAACTGATTTAATAGGAATGGCTTGTTCAAGTTCTAAGTGTTTGAAGGAATATGGCATCATACATTATCAGTAGCATCACAGCTACTGTCTGCTGCATTATTTTTTTCCTCAGTAGAGAAACTGATATTGATTGTCCTTGGCTCTGCAGAAAAGCTGATCCTTAGAAGGTAGAAAAGCTGTTGTGTCCTACTTTCAAAAGATTGGGATGTTGACATGTCAGAAATTGCTTCATAAGAGTGTCTTCCTTATAAGATTAATGACAAAACTTAAAAACATTACTTCACATAGGGAAAACGTGTTTTTCTACTAAAAGTATATATAGATATGTGAGTGAAAAGATAACGGAATTGCTAAGAAGATTCTGTGGGAAGAGGCTCATTGGAAATATATTTTGCATAGTGTGAATGTGCATGCATTTTTTTCTTTTACTGCTTGTCTATTGTCTTCAGCTGACAATGGTTCGACACTATTGTTCTGGTTTAGATCAGCTGGAAAGCATGCAAAATACAACTACAATATTTAAGTAAATAAAACTCCAGATTCTTCATTTCAAATATTTTTTTAAATTAATATGGACAATTAAATAAAATGAAGAGAAAAAAATTGTAAAAATCATTCATAGGCCATTTATGTTAGGAAATCATTGGATGAATTAGAATTTAAATAAAGACTGAGATTTGTCCTGGTATAATAGCATGAAATTAAGACATAGTTTTACCTGTGTTGTTACTAATAGACAATATATTCAATTACATACCAAATCTGAATTACTTGTCTATGCAATTAAAATGCAAATGTTCAGGTCATAATATTAGAAGCCTCCAATTTTGGTTGTATCATTATACAATATTGTTGCTGCTGCTGTTAATACTTCATACAGAAAGGTATCATAGCTTTAACTACCAACATGTGCCATCCTGAAACAGGGCTTTATGTGTCCTACATACAGGTCTAAACTGCTGTAATGAAGCTCTAACACAATGCATCTTGGTGAAAGTCTTTAGTTGCTCCACAGACCTCTATTTAAACTATGCCAGTGCCCTCTTTAGCCAGCCTTGTAGAGAAATGTTTCCAAGTAATGTGTTATCTTGGATCTCTTCTTAGCTTTATTCACCTCAATGACTTGTGAATTTGATTTCCAAGATGTTCTTGCTTAACAAAGTGTGAACATTAAACATTAAGTGGGATTGTATCCATGCTGACAGGCCCAGACAAACTGAGCACAAACCAAAGGTGAAATAAGTTTTTAGAAATAAAAATACTCCGTCTATGATACATTTTAATTACTGAAGGCTTTTAGGATCTATAATAGTCAAAGAACATTTGATTACTGATTAGAACATACCACTATTTAGAATCATATGAGCAAAGCTAGTAAACCCAGAGGTCTGGCCAGTGTTCACGACTACTGTCCATCCATGCTGGTACCAGCCTCCAGGTCAGATGGACTCTGTGCAGCAAACAGCAAACATCATCTGCATAAAAGGCAGCCAGGGATAGATGTCCTCTGTTGTCACACAGAGTATTGATAAAGGTGTATTTTATTACTTCAAAGACGTTACAAGGAAGAAAAATCTCTTTTATGCTGGCCTGTCTGAAGAGCTTAGGAATCCCCAGTGTCAGCCTTATGGGAGGCTAGAGGAATGTTTTATTGTTACTAAAGAACATACAGAAGACTCAAAACTGCCACTTTATTATGGCCCAAGAACTCTAAAATTGCAAAATAAAGAAAGTCTGTGATTTTTGTAGCTGCGAACTTTGAGTTTATTGACCTCCAAAAGTGAGGAATTAGGTGTGTATAAGATTGTCCCCTGCCCTTGAAGACAAGGAATTACTCTGGTTTGGGGGTTTTTTATCTACACTTACTTATGGGCTATCATGCCTGCTGACTACAACATCCTCTTGGGAGACATAATAAAAGAATGCAGTTATGTTTTATTACTGATATGTGATATAGGAGGCATCTTGGCTTCACCCAAGTACTTGAGATTTTCAGATTTTAGAAATGAAGCTATCCTGTATCACTCCACTGCTTTTAGACAGAAGTAGTGTGATAAGTGTAGACAACTGAGTCAAAGACTGGACGATCACTGGACTGTAGAAACTAAATTGAAGTAATCTATTGGCTCATGTCACTGCTGAGCTGCAGGTGAAGTTTAAAAAAGGAAAGACGACGGGTCAGGTGGGCCTGGACAACAGGTTTGTTCTGACCATGTCTAACTTCAATCCATACACTACACATTTGTTCAGCAAGAGGAAGTCTTGCTTAAGTTGAATTGATAGTGTTACAGCAAACAGTGTCTCTCCAGAAACCTCACCATCTTTCTCAAGTCCAATTTTACTTACTGCTGGTCTAATGTTACTGGACACTTCTTGCTGTCAGCCACCCAACACACCAGCACTTGTTAACCAGCATTTAGAAGCAATCCTCATGTTTGGAGAAGCCTTCTCCTCCTTTTGGAGTCTGACCCATTGTCCTGGTTTAGCTAGGATAGGGTTAAGTTTCCCCAGCAGTGGGGGGGAAGCTCTAGCCGGGTTATTCATATACCATGCTGACTTCACGTCTGGGCGCCAGAGCGCAGGAGCGCAAGACAGTCGGTTAACACGTGTGTTATGCCATCGCTCTGTTCCCACTGCTGTATTGGTAGATATTTTGCTCTGTTCATTGTTATTACTGTTACTGTTATTGTTATTGTTGTTGTTCGTTGTGTTGCTGTTGCACTGTTGTATTAAACCTGTCCTTATCTCAGCCCCGGGGCTTTGTATTTCACTCCCTTTGTGGGGGAGGGGCAGCGGCCGCGTGGTCTCAGACCCCGGCAGGGACCAAACCACCACAACTTTTGGCGCCCAACGTGGGGCTCGAGAGGGCTGAGATAAGGACAATAGGAGAAGGTGTGTTAGAGCAATCTGTTAGGTGTAATTTTTCTGTTTTTATTTGTATTTGATAAGAAACGTTTGCAATGCTGGCCAACTTGCTTGCGTGGTGGGGCTGGATTAATCCTTATATCCACTGTGCATTCCCAGTGCTGGTGTTTGTTCTCGGTGGAAAATGTGTCAAGGGTCTTGTTTTGCTGTACTGGCTACAGACTGCTTATAATATGCTTGTATCACTGCTTGTGGGGGTGAACCGGTACCTGTTTGCTGCCTGGGCTTTTGTTTGGGGTCTCACCCCCTCTATGGGTGAGCCAGGGGAAGAGATCCTCTTGGTTTTTGAGAGTTTTAGCTATCCCTGGAGCATCCTGGCCACTGTGTTCGTGGCACAATGCTTTCTGAATGTCTGCCTGATCTTGTTTTGGGCCATGCGGTATTTTTCCAATAATGGCACCACCCAGAAACCTGCCCCAAGGGCAGATAGTTATAAATGGCAAGGTGTGTGGGAAAAGATGGGCAAGTGCCTGAGTCAGTGGTCACCACCAATGCTTTGGGATTTCACTCCTGAACAAATGCAGAGTCCTGATAAACTGGTGCAGTATTTGGAAAAGGTGTGCTGCCAATCTGAGAAACCCCAGGAAACACAAATCCTTGCGATGTGCTGGGGGCTTGCCCATACTTACGGTGTCATCTTTAATGCTGTTCACTGCCCTCAAGGGGGAGAAGGGGCTGCAGGATCTGAAAGTGAACCTACTGGTACAGCAGCTGGGCCAGGGGGACAGGCAGTGCCAGTACCAGTCGCCTCCACCAGCACAGCAGCTGGGCCAGAGGGGCAAACAGTGCCAGTACCAGTCATTTCCACCAGCACAGCAGCTGAGCCCGAGGGACAGGCAGTGCCAAAATCAGTCGCTCCGATACGGAAAGCCAAATATACCAAAAAATCCCCTCGCAATGTACAGGGTGATGATGAACCAGGCCCATCACGAGAGCAGGAGGAAGAGCCAGAGGTAACCATCCGATATCTATCCCCGAGTGAGTTGCGAGATATGCGGAAGAATTTCGGCCGCATTGCAGGCGAGCAAATTTGCACCTGGCTGCTCCGATGCTGGGATAGTGGAGCTGCTGGTTTGGAATAGGAGGGGAGAGAGGCCAAGCAGCTGGGACCTTTAGCCAAGCAGGCTGGTATTGACAAGGCAATAGGGAAACAGGCTCAAACCCTCAGCCTTTGGGGGCAACTCCTGCTCGCTGTGAGGGAGAGGTACACCTACAAGGATGATGCTCTATGTCGGTTAGGCAAGTGGACCGACATGGAGAAAGGCATCCAAAACCTCAGGGAAATGGCTGTGTTTGACATGATCTATGGTGATCTGAATGATGAGCAGTCACCAATGGATCCAGATCAGGCCCCTTGCACACAGCTGATGTGGCGGAAGTTCCTGCAAAGTGGACCAGAGGGACATTCCAAAGCATTAGCAGTAGCGTCCTGGTGGCGAGACACCCAGACTCAAACTGTGGATGAAGTGATTATCCAGCTCCGGCAATATGAGGGAAGTCTCCCTTCCTCCCAACATGCTTTGGTTTCAGCTGTAGAGGAACTATCTCAGAGGCTCCAGAAAGTGGAACAGGACATGTCCTATGTTCCACCTGCACGGGCCAATGTCTCAGCTATTAGAAGCAAGCGCTTCCCCACCCAAGAGAAGGGCAGTGCAAGACACACACCACGGGGCACCCTGTGGTTTTTCCTCCGCGACCATGGGGAAAACATGAGGAGGTGGCATGGACAGCCCACTCCTGCCCTAGCTGCATGAGTACAGCAGCTGAAAGGGAAGACCACCATGAAAGGGGAGTCTTCCAAGAGAGACGCAGCTCCAGTGTCCAGTCGGAAATCCCCCAGACAGAATACAATGGCCAACAGTATGCTTGACCCTCTTGAGGGGACCAGGAAGTCTTTCTTGCAGGAGTCATTCTTAGATCAAGTGAGTGATGGTGAACAGGATTAGAGGGGCCCTGCCTCCAGCCAGGTGGAGGAAAGGGATAATCGGATTTACTAGAAGGTGTGGATCCGATGGCCTGGCACATCAGAACCACAAGAATATAAGGCCTTGGTAGACACTGGCGCACAGTGCACCCTGATGCCATCAAGCCACAGTGGGGTCGAATCCATCTGCATCTCTGGAGTGACAGGGGGATCCCAACAGCTGACCCTATTAGAAGCTGAAGTAAGCTTAACTGGGAAGGACTGGCATAAGCACCCCATTGTGACTGGCCCAGATGCCCCGTGCATCCTAGGTATAGACTACCTCAGGAGAGGGTACTTTAAAGACCCAAAAGGGTACCGGTGGGCCTTTGGTATAGCTGCCCTGGAGGAGGTTGAGCAATTGTCCACCTTACGCGGCCTCTCAGAGGACCCCTCGGTGGTGGGGTTGCTTAAGGTTGAAGAGCAGCGAGTGCCAATTGCTACCAAGACGGTGCACCGGCGGCAGTACCGTACTAACCGAGATTCCCTGGTCCCCATCCAACAGCTGATCCGTCGACTAGAAAGCCAGAAGGTGATCAGCAAGACTCATTCACCTTTCAACACCCCTATATGGCCAGTGAGAAAACCTAATGGTGAATGGAGACTAACCGTGGACTACCGTGGCCTGAATGAAGTTACGCCAGCGATGAGTGCTGCAGTGCCGGACATGCTGGAGCTCCAGTATGAGCTGGAGTCAAAGGTAGCCAAGTGGTACGCCACGATTGACATCGCTAACGCGTTTTTCTCCATTCCAATAGCACCAGAGTGCAGGCCACAGTTTGCGTTCACTTGGAGGGGTATCCAGTACACCTGGAATCGATTGCCCCAGGGGTGGAAACACAGCTCCACCATTTGCCATAGACTGGTCCATACTGCACTGGAGAAAGGTGGGGCTCCAGAACACCTGCACTTCATTGATGATATCATTGTATGGGGGGACACAGCTGAGGAAGTCTTTGAGAAAGGAAAGAAGATAATTGAAATCCTCCTGAAGGCTGGTTTTGCCATCAAGCGACAGAAAGTTAAGGGGCCTGGAAGGGAGATTCAGTTCCTAGGAATAAAATGGCAAGATGGGCATCGCCACATCCCAATGGAGGTGATAAACAAGATAACAGCCATGACCCCACCAACCACCAAAAAGGAGACTCAGTCTTTCCTGGGCGCTGTGGGGTTCTGGAGGATGCACATCCCAAACTACAGCCTGATTGTGAGCCCTCTCTACCACGTAACCCGCAAGAAGAACGATTTTAAATGGGGCCCTGAGCAACAACAAGCCTTTGAACAAATTAAGCAGGAGATTACCCAGGCAGTGGCCCTCGGGCCAGTCGGGACAGGGCAGGAGATTAAGAACGTGCTCTACGCCGCAGCCGGGGAGAATGGTTCCTTCCTGGAGCCTTTGGCAGAGAGCAGATGGGGAATCCCGAGGCCGACCTCTAGGCTTTTGGAGCCGGGGATACAAAGGCTCTGAAGCTAACTATACCCTGACTGAGAAGGAGATACTGGCAGCGTACGAAGGAATTCGAGCTGCCTCAGAAGTGGTCGGCACTGAGACACAGCTCCTCCTGGCACCCCGACTGCCGGTGCTGGGATGGATGTTCAAAGGAAAGGCTCCCTCCACACATCATGCAACAGATGCCACGTGGAGTAAATGGGTTGCGTTGATAACACAACGGGCTCGAATAGGGAACCTCGACCCCGCAGGATTAGTGGAAATGATCATGAACTGGCCAGAGAGCAAAGATGCTGGGATGTCACCAGAACAAGAGGTGAAACGTGCTGAGGAGGCCCCACCATATAACGAGCTGCCAGAGGAAGAAAAACAATATGCCCTGTTCACTGATGGGTCTTGCCGCATTGTGGGAAAACATCGATGATGGAAGGCTGCGGTGTGGCATCCCACACGAGAAACCACTGAAGCTGTTGAGGGACAAGGTGAATCGAGCCAATTCGCAGAGGTGAAAGCCATCCAATTGGCTTTGGAGATTGCTGAGCGAGAAAAGTGGCCGAGGCTCTATCTCTACACTGACTCGTGGGTGGTGGCAAGTGCCCTGTGGATGTGGTTGCCGCAATGGAAACAGAACAACTGGCAACCCAAGGGCAGACCCATCTGGGCCGCTGAAGTGTGGAAGGATATCGCAGCCCGGGTGGAGAACCTCGTTGTGAAGGTGCGCCATGTGGACGCCCATATACCCAAGAGTCGGGCCACTGATGAACATCAACATAACCAGCAGGCGGACCAAGCTGCTAAGATCGAGGTGGCTCAGGTGGACTTGGACTGGCAGCGTAAAGGTGAACTGTTCATAGCCCGGTGGGCCCATGAGACCTCGGGCCACCAAGGCAGAGATGCAACATACAGGTGGGCTCGAGATCGAGGGGTGGACCTCACCATTGACACCATCGCAGAGATCATTCACAGATGTGAGACGTGTGCTGCAATCAAACAAGCCAAATGGGTGAAGCCCCAGCGGAATGAAGATCGATGGATGAAATATAAATATGGAGAGGCCTGGCAGATCGACTACATCACACTGCCACAGACCCGCCAAGGCAAGCGCCACGTGCTTACAATGGTGGAAGCAACCACTGGATGTCTCGAAACTTATCCAGTGTCCCACGCCACCGCCCGAAATACCATCCTGGGCCTTGAAGACCGAGTCCTGTGGTGACACGGCACCCCAGAGAGGATTGAGTCAGACAATGGGACTCACTTCCGAAATAACCTCATAGATGCCTGGGCAGAAGAACACGGCATCGAGTGGGTCTACCACGTCCCCTACCACGCACCAGCCTCTGGGAAGATCGAGCGCTACAATGGACTGTTAAAAACTACATTGAGAGCAATGGGGGGTGGAACCTTCAAACACTGGGACACACATCTGACAAAGGCCACTTGGTTAGTGAACACAAGAGGATCTGCCAATCGAGCTGGCCCGGCTCAGTCAAAACTTCCACGTGTTGTAGACGGGGATAAAGTCCCTGTGGTGTGCATGAGGGACCTGCTGGGAAAAATGGTCTGGGTTAGTCCTTCTGCTGGGCAAAGGCAAACCCATCCACGGGATTGTTTTTGCTCAAGGACCTGGGTGCACGTGGTGGGTGATGCAGAAGGATGGAGAGGTCCGATGCGTACAATAAGGGGACTTGATTGTGGGTGAAAACACACCGTGAATTATACTGTGCTTTTGTTAATTTTTCTTTGTCAATGCTAATTGCTAAGTGGCAGCTGGATGTGACGCAGATGGTATAGAATAAAGGGGTGGATTATGTCCTGGTTTAACAAAGATAGGGTTAAGTTTCCCCAGCAGTGGGGGGGGAGCTCTAGCCGGGTTATTCAGATACCATGCGGACGTCACATCCTGGCACGTCACATCCTGGCGCGGGAGCGCGGGTGGCGTGGTTTTATACATCTGCTCCTCTCGCTCCTGTATTGGTAGATATACTTTGCTCTGTTCATTGTTATCACTGTTATTCTTATTGTTGCTGTTTGTTGTGTTGCTATTGCACTGCTGTATTAAACCTGTCCTTATCTCAGATCGGGGCTTAGTATTTCACTCCCTTTGTGGGGGAGGGGCAGCAGCCACGTGGTCTCAGACCCCGGCAGGGGCTAAACCATTACAATTATTTTCACCGGTCAATTGAACTAATTTCACATATTCCCTGGCGCATTCCGCCCTACCGCAATGGTAACTTCTCACAGCTTAGTGCTTTTTTGCAGTTCAGTGTTGCAGCTGTCCGCTGGTTTTGCCTGCTAGCTTGGCACAACTGAGCAGTTTCTTATCTATCTTCCAAGGCCTGTTCTTCATCGAACCCTAGCTGTTTCTCAGAGGCTGTGTAAGGCTGACAGGCCAATGCCTCCCACATCTCCCCTTTCTTTGTTTTGCAGCTGCACCTGCAAGACTTATTTCAAGACTTTATCAATTAAGGGTTAGGCAAACTTCAAAAAAACCACAGCATACTTAAAATAGTTTCACAGAATGCTAGAAACAATACAGCAGTTACAGTTACTAGTTAAAAAGAGTAGGTTAATTTCATTACCCATAATTAGGGGATATGACTAAATACTACAAAAGTAAACAGTAAGGAAAATACGGAATAGCACATTTACTTAATGGGGTGCTAACATTCAGATCCGCAATTGCTGGGGAACCCTGGATGCAGCGAGAATTTAGAGTACCCTTCCTCGCAAACCGGAAATCCTACGCGATGCGTCCATCCATAGGTGAGGCATCCAACATCGCTGCAAGCAGGTCCAGCCTCTAAATCAACAGGCCAAAATAACTGGCAATTTTCTTTGAGCAGAAACATCTGATCTCATCCTCCTGTTGGGTTCCACCCAGAGCCTGGCCACCACTCAAGGGGGAAAACCAAGGGAGTTTCTAATAAGGTTAAACACTTGAGTTCTTAATTCTTAATATTGCTAAACAAAGAAAGTTAAATACAGACATTCTTATAGCATTTCATCCTTATTAATAACTACATTTTGTCTAAGCTACATCATATTTCACTAGTGACTACTAAGCCTATATATTTCATCAAGGAATTGCAATTACTGTTAGCATTTTCTCTTAAAAGAGTTGGCAACTGTAGTGTGATTAAGGACAGAGATAGTGTATTTTGTCCTATTGCAGTAGCAAGCATTACCCATCCATTCTGCTTAAATGATCAGTCGAAGAGACCGCAAACTGTTGTCACAGGGGCATTCACAGCACCCACAGCTGGCTCCTGAGTGTCCACCAAAAGCTGCCTCTCACGCCTCAGGTGTGGTTGCACACACCTTGCTGGTAACCACCGGGGACCATGACCTGTGGAGACACAAGCATAACCTCTTCCCCAGGTTATTAAAGGATATGGTCCTTCCCAGTCAGCACTTTCCAGGTTTTTTGCTAACACTTGAGCCTTGCCCTGGACTTTCGAAGTGATGCAACATTGATGGTGTCTATTTTAACAACTCAAATGCAGCAAAGTGAGTGACGTCAGATTGCCATAATTCTGAGGAGGTGAGTCCCCGAGTGTTGACACCACTAGCTGTTGAAGAGAGGGAGTCCTCTGGTATTCAGGGCAAGTCGCAATGATGTCTTTAACCTGAGGCCTTGATAAAGAAAACTGGTTTTGTATTGCTCTGGCATTTTGGTGGAAAGAAAAAAATGCATGTGAAGGCCGTGCTTGCTGTGTTTCTGAGATGGCATTAGTTACACGGTGGAGATCTTGTTTCATTTTCTCTGTGAGTACTCTGGGTGATGTCAATGAAGGATCTCTTCTTAAAATATAAAGCAAGCTATGCAGATCATCATTAGTTAGGCCCAACAACAGCTGTATCCAATTTATGGCTCCTAACAATTTCTGTAAATCATTTAAAGTCTTAACATCAATTTTAAGTTTAACTTGTTGCGGGACAATGGTCTGTTCACAAATTCTTCACCCCAGGTACTGCCACGGTGATGATCGCTGTACCTTTTCAGGTGCTATTTGTCACCCCATTTGAGATACTGAGTCTTTGGTTAAAGCAAGAGCCTTTTCCATGATCTCCTGTGTTTCTGCTGCTATAAGGATGTCATCCATATAATGAAATATAACATCCTGGGGGACCTGCATTCTAACAGGGCTCAAAGCCTTTGAAACAAACCACTGACACATTGTGGGACTATTTTTTATGTCTTATGGTAAAACAACCCAGTGGTACCATCTTGCAGGTTCACTAACATTAATACTGGGAACAAAAAGGTAAATTTGGGTGCATCATCTGGATGCAAGGGAATGGAAAAAAAAACAAAAAATCCTTGAGATGCAAGATGCCAGTTTCGGAGAATCATTGTTGGGGAGGGCATTGCTGTCTGTAACGTACCCATATCCTCCATGGCATCATTAGTGTGTCAAAGATCATGTAAAAGTCACCATTTACCACTTTTCTTTAAAATAACAAACACCAGGGAGTTCCAAGGACTGGTGCTAGGTACGAGATGTCCTGCACTTAACTGTTCATGAATTAAATCAGTAAGGTGGCACAACTGTTCCATTGGTGAGGGCCACTGACCCACCCGCACAGGTGATTCTGTTTTCCAGGTTAGTTTCAGGGCGGGTTTAGGGGTGGGTTGTGCTGCAGTGGCGATTAAGACAACTTTGATCCAATTTGAGTTCCCCATCGAGCCATACAGTCACGACCCCATGATGTAATAGGGGTTTCCAGTATAAATGGATGAATATTTGCTACCCAGTTTTCTGGGCCCCTTACATGAATGAGTTATTTGCTTTGAAACATTATAGCATTCCTTCTCAGATAGATGGTACAAAGGTGCGCTCTCCCCACAGAGTACGCACCTAAATTCAAGACAACAATTAACACAGAATTACTGCCTCCCGCTAGAGGAGATATTTCACCTATGACACTTAAAACACTGAGCACGAACAAACAGGCGGCACCAGTGACCCAGCGGGCGGACACTAGGGCCCTCTCTACTAAGGAATGTTAACTGGTCCTGCACTACTCCCCCACTGGTACAGAGTCTACCCTGTGCTTCGTTCCTCTCCAGCTGCTTCCCTCACGGGACAACGGAACTGCGGGTCAGAGAACTCCGCACTCCGCAGCTGCAGCTGGGCTGCGTCTCACACACACAAAACAATCACACAACCACACAAAGAGGCCCCTTACACTTATTACTCACACAACAAAAAATGACAAATACTACAAACATCAAAACACTGGTAAGAATATATAAAGCCATTGCTAGTTGATTATGTGGTGCGTCCAGAAAATTCCCCCTTCTTGTTTTTAAATCAAGGCCTTTAGTGCACTGACCATCAGAAAGGTTTAAAGTTAGTCCTTTTAGAATGGACAAGGGACTCGGCATCACAGTGTCAGCACCTTCTGTAAAAACTGCCGCTTTTGGTGTTCGGGGGAGGCAGGACGGACGATCGCGCGGTGCCAGATGGCCGCAGGCAGTCGCTCCGCGGTGGGGGGGCTCGGGGAGGTCCGGGGCTGCCGCCACCAACTCCGCACTTTAAGAGTGTGCAAAACCAACTTTCAAGTGGTCGCTAGCTCACTGGCATGCTGATCTCCCTTGGAAATAGCATCCCACAGCTGTTCACCTGTTTCAGCGCATTTTGCTGGTTCAAAGGCTGTGAGGGTATCGGCAGGATAGCCGTGGTTTCTGCACCATTTAAGTAACCTTTGTACAGAAGTTTCATTATAAGTTATCCCTCTCATAGAGAGTATATGCAGCAGGAGTCTGACAGTGGCCGTCTCCTCTGCAGTCTTGTTCTGCCCCATGCTCTTATCTGCGTCCCGCCCACTACTGGAGTCCTTTGGCTCTTCCGGTTTCTCCTCAGTCCCTTTCCAGTTGGCATCAGATACACTTCTGCTATTTCCATCCCCTGATTGCATAGGATCTAGCTCCTGTTGCTCGCCGCGGTCCCGGCGGCACAATCGATGAGGCAAACAGGTTTTTCAGCTGACCCAGCATGGCGGGAGCCGCAAGCAGCGTAGAGCACCGCCCTCCCTCGTCGCTCCGGGGCGAGGGGATCGGACCGTCCCTCCAGCCGTGGCCGGGGCAGTGCGGTAGTGGCAGCAGCGGCGGCGTGGCTGACATATCAGAGTTAGAAGCCGCTGCGAGAGCTGCAAAGGCAGAAGCCGCAGCCGCACACTCACTACTCATCTCCTGTAGTGTCTCTCGGATTAATTTCCATAGCGTGGTGTAACCGCTCACTTCTTTTGCCGACTTTCCTCCCTCACTAACCGAGTCCCATAGCTGTTTCCCTATGGCTTCCCAGGTAGCAGCTTCAAATGCAAGCCCTACACTGGGGATAAGTCCCTTCTCTCGGCTCCATTTTAATAAGCCTTCTAGAGTGGACTTGTCATATTTTATCCCTCTCATGGAGAGGATATGTTGGATGACTTTCACCACTGCTTGCTCATCTTTAGTAAGCGTGGACCCCATTCCTCCCCGGCCGCCGCCTCTCGCGGAGCCTTAAAGTTACAGCGCGCTGATTCTCACCTTCAGACACCGGGGCAGCTTCTGGATCAATTTCGACCGGCTTTCCACCCGAGATCGCACATCACCGAGTCCTAAGACTTGTGCCAATCTTCGGGTCCCTGTTCGGACGCCATTTGCAGGAGATATGGGCATGCAGACAATCAACATGATTTAACAATGCCAATTTTATTGTGGTGAAGCAAGCCTTTTAGAATGCTAGTGAGAATCACATGATATAATCACATGGTATAATTCTTTCTGATTGGACAGTTAGCTTTGGACATGTTCCTTAAGCTCTCTCTTCTGATTGGATGAAAACTGCCACACTGACATTGTACAAACTTCCTTCTCCGCCCAAACCCACACCCTGAAGTTGTTTAACTTCCTGTGTTCTTCTTCATTCTTTCTGGGTTATGTCCTTGCCGACGCTGAGGCTTTACCAGTCTTGCTCATATGCAGGATTGCTCACACGTCCATTTTCTCGCAGGGACTCCTTTAGAATCCCCACAACGAAGTAACAGAATAATTCATTTGGAAAAACATTAATTCCCTACTTTAAATCTTGATATAAGAACTAGATATTTTCAGAAAGATATTCTGTAATTCTTGCAAGAGCTGTGGTCATGATGCAACATTTACCAGGTGATGCTCCCAGCCCCATACTACCTAATCATTTGAACTAGATTACTGAAACAGACTCTTCTGGCTTTGAAATCTATTAATCCATGAATATTCTTCAACAGCGGAGGTCAGCAGCCGCTCAGAATATAGAGTTTAATTGCAAATATTAGATAAACGCCCCTCTCCCCACCATGCCATGCTCTGGTGATCTAATGTAATAGATTCATATCCAGTAATGAAGTTTTCTCCCATGACAGTGAACTATGAAGTTATATCACGGACTTTTAAAAAAATAGAACATCAATCAGCCTTACAAATTAGGGTAGCAGATTTGTCCCAAGTTTTATCCTGTATAGCTAATGTTGTCTAAGAATAGCAGAAGTGAATTTTTGCTGCCACCTTTTAAAGTCAAATTCTCCATTCTAAGAAATGAAAAAACCCCTCAAACAACCCAAAAATTACTCCTACAAAAAGCAAAATGAAAGGTTCCATATGATGCTGCCCTTAGTCACACTGAGTAATAGCTTAGTTTTTTTAATACTTCCTAATGCATGTCTATGCTTGAATTTGAATTTACAGACTATGCGTGCAGCTCACTGCATGGGGGAAACACCACCGTCACCTTTTTTTTTTGGATTCATGCACATACATGTACAGTGCAAATGGTTTAACCTTGCTATGTCCAGTCATCACAGTGTAGTCATTCCGTCCTTGCAGCTGTATCATGTGGTCACAGCTGAGCTGAGATTTTTCTGAGAAGAGTTTGACATTGCCCACTGAAAGGGTAATTGGGTTTTTAGACCCTCAGAGCTCATGTTGCCTTACTTTGGGCAGAGTAATTCAAGCCATGATCATCCTGTCAGTGTTGATATGAAAAAGCACTGCTGGGTTGGGGTTAAAAGCAGGGGCTATATCTGCCCAGATACACATTTCAGTGATTCACTTTAACTGCCATACACGTGCATCCAAACAATACATATTATGCAGAACAAACTGATTCTTTCGAGCTAACCTTCCACTTCTCTGATTCCTTTCTCCACAGTAAATTTCTGATAAGTCTTTTTTTCTGTCTTTAAAAGAAGATGAGATCAAATATAGATGAGAAAGAGAGAAAGAGGAAGGAAAGTTCAAGATAAGGGAAAATGGCTAAATCCAATCCAATGGCACGTAAATCACTCGAGGTACATACACTTCAGGTGTCATCTATTTCCATCTTACAATGGAGAAACTGTGACCTGGAAGAGTGTTTTAAAAAGTCATGATAATCCAATAGCAAGACCAGGAAGAGCTATAGAGAAATTCTCTCTTACCTGGAGAAGCCATTTATTACAGTACAAAATCAAAACAGATCTGATCTAGCTGCATTTTGCCAAAATATGCACTGGTACAAATAACTATGTAAAACCAAGTAATAGTGCCTTGAAGCAGCATGAATTCACATGAGATTTCAACACTGATAGATGGCAATGCCAGTGAAGTCATAATTACAGCTATGGAAAGGAATACATTATAATTAGCAAAACTATGTTTGGCCATCATAGCTCTGCCTCTGTTTCTGGAACTATACATGTTTTTTTAAGCAACCACATAGCTCATTAGCTACAAATGCACGAAAAATTTGCATCCTCAATGTCCACAAGGCCTTTAGACTTCCCCCTTAACTTACTCATCAAATTTCACATCTTTCAGACAAGATGTATTGAATCTCAGGGCCTGGGATTTGATTGAACCCATTGTAGAGATAATACGTTATCTTGTTGCAGTAATATCTGACATGCATTTATTATGGATTTTAAAAGAATAAGGAGTTTCACACAATAGCTACAAAAGTCTGTGAAATCCCTAAAGGTCATATCTGGAGAAGCACTTTGAAACAGAAAAAGCCATTCTACTATTAAAAAAAATGATCTGTTGCAGAACAGAAAATACAACATATGGTCTCATCCATAGCTCACTGAATGGGATGGGAGTCAGATAATTATGAATTTATATTATGTCACAAACAGTTCATAAACAAGAAACTGTTTGTAAAGAGGATGTCTCAAAAAACTCGAGTGGGATGCCCTGTGGGGGAGAAGTGGAGCAAGCTCTGTGGAGGTGGAGCAGTGGGCCGTTTCTCTCCCCCTCCCTCCTGTGGTTGCCCAGAGACAGAACTTGCCTAACTGAGCAGGTACAAGCCAGAGAAAATGAAAACCTTCTGGAACAACCTACTGCACATGCGTAAGAAAGACTATATGAAGTCAACACCCCACGTGTGTCTTTGTTGACCCACCATCTATGGACTAAACTGCTACTCTGCGACAACGCGGGATCCAAGGTTGGTGATTTCCCCTTTTCCTATCCCCTCCTCCTCTCTTTTCTCTTTCCTCTTTCTGCTCTCTTTCTTTCTTACATATATTCATGTGTATAAGTTTTGCAGGAGTTGAAGTGGGATCAGTTGATCATTGACAGGTTATTAGGAAAACAGTCTCATTGCCAAAGTGCCTTTATTCGTTCTCCGGATGGTTATCAGTTGATTGTTGCCAAAATGTCTCCATTCACTCACTAAAGTGGTCAGTTAATAAAGTCACCAGCCCAATTGTTCCTCTCAGACATTGTGGTGACTCGACCCGCCCTGCAGCTCTGCCGAGCAGAGACCGGCTCTTCCACCGGCACGCAGGCTCTCGGGGAATTCAAAAGATTCACCCCCATCATAACTCACCGCATGGGACGAGACAATTAATATAAGGAGGGCATCAGAGGGATTCAATTATTATGCTTAATTGTTTAAGGAATATCAGAAAGTGTTGTATTGTATTGGGAATAGTTTTAAATAAATATTAAGTGTGGTGGTTTGACCTTGGCTAAATGCCAGGTACCCACCAAGTCGCTCTATCACTTCCCCACCTTCCCCTTTTTTTTCTCAACAGGGCAAAGAGGGGAAAGAAAAGAAGATAGGAAAAAAAACCAACCCTTGTGGGTAAAACAAAAGCAGTTTTAATATAAGCAAAGCGAAGCAAAGGTCCGCGTGTGGAAGCAAAAAAAAAGAAAACAGATTTATTCTCTGCTTCCCATGAACAGGCGATGTCGGGCCTTCTCAGGAAGCAGGGCTCCAATACGCATAGTGGTTGCCTCGGAGGACCAAGGGTGACCCCACCCCCTTCCTCCTTTCTCCCAGCTTTATACTGAGCAGACGTCATATGGTCTGGAATATCCCTTTGGTCAGTTCGGGTCAGCTGTCCTGGTTGTGTCCCCTCCCAAGATCTTGCCCACCCCGTCCCACTGTGGGGGGGAAATGTCAGAAAGAGCCTTGGTGCTGTGTAAGCACTACTCAGCAGTAGCCACAACACCAGGGTGCTATCAACACCCTGCCAGCTCCCAACATAAAACACAGCACCATGAGGGCTGCTATAGGGGAAAACCAATTCCAGCTCAGCCACATCCAGTACATTAAGAAAAATATATTCAGATGAGAATCAAGAGGGCAGAGAAAAGAACATATCTGGTGAATTGGAAGACAGTGATTAGTTATTCATGTGAGATGCTAGGGGCAATTAGCCTGAATGACCTGTCAGGTTTCCTTTTCAGATGGTTACATTTTGCTTAGTTCAAGTGTTAGCCTACTTATCAATTAGTTATGACATTTCTTTTACTCCTTCTCCTAAGATGTTCTGTAGTTTTAATGTCTTCTGTAATAATGAATAAAAAGTAAGTAAGGAAAAACAAGCACTTGGAGTATAGAAATATATAAGTAAATGCTGTATTACCTGTACAGGAATGAGCAAATTTGGATTACTGAAATTTAGCCTGAATACTGTTTTTTTACTGTGTTTCTGTTTTCTCAAGTAATAGCTTCATTTCAGTTATAAGTGAAATTATTACTAGATGAGCATATTTCTTATGCCACTTGCTCACTGTATGTCTCCAGATAATAAGCTTTGAACTGTGAGTTAACTAGTATTTTGGGTCACTGAGAAATTTTCAGTTTGAAAGATTCTGTAAATTATATTTAAGGATTTCAAATCCACCTTAAAGATGCAGATGCAACAAACCCATTCATTTCTGGATAACAACCTTTCCAGATCTTCTCAGCAGCATTAAGATTTCAGTATATATTCAAAACAAGTTTTTAACTAAAACGGCACTTCATAGACTGAAATGTGCATTAATTAAATCACAGCCTTATTTCTGCTCTACATAACTCATACTGATTTTTCTTCTCTCTTCTTGTGCCTGAAATAAGTTAGGTGCCAGAAGCTGTTTAATACTGATACTAAGGCTGATCTGGCTGACTTTGTACTGGAACAGATGAGGAGTGCTTACACCCCCATCCTACCAATGTGGTGTGCAAGTGGTAACCTCCACCTGAGCTGTAACAACACCTCCAGGATACATCTGGGAAGAATCTAATATCATATGCCATCATGGCTCTATCTCCAGTAATACCCTGATATGAATTTTTACCAATTAAGGACCTAAACTGGTTTGAAAGTAAATAGAATTCTTGCTCCAGTGTCTAGATTTCTGAACATATTAGCTATCTGAAGTGTCTGCTTATGAAGTGCTAAGGCTTGAACAACAGGCCCAAGCCAGAGTTGACCTATAGATGAATCCTCTATATTTTATAACTGATAACCATTGTGCTAGTAGGTATTGTACTAAGTTATAACAATCCACTTATGCTGGTGTAAAAAGTGCTAAAGCATTGAAACACTGCAGCCTGAACAACAGGCCCCAAGCTGAAGCTGCTAACTTAGCATGTAGTCATTAATAAAATATGTAAACTCGCTAGTGAAAGACAAAATATAATCAGTAGTGAGGAGAGAATGTATCCAACTTTCCTTTTGCAGCCTTGTTCAAGGCTGAGAACCCAAGTATTTGGCCTTGTTAGAAACTCCCTTGGTTCCCCCGCCGAGCCCTGAACAGGCTTTGGGTGGAATCCAACAGGAGAATGAAACCAGAAATTTTCCGCTCAAAACAAAGGTGCCAGCTATTCTGGCTTGTCGATCTCTGGTATATAAGGCTGGGCCCGTTTGCAGCGACTTTGGATGCCTCACCTATGGGTGGATGCACCGCGTAGGATTTCCCACTTGCCGGGACAGGCTCTCCAAATCCTCGCTGTAACCGGGGCTGCCCAGCGTCTGCGGGTCTGGATGATGATGATAATATATGCAAGTGGTGATGTATTTCTCTTAATTACTATTCTCTCTCTCTCTCTCATGTAGTAATGATTTGATGCATTACCCTGTATTTTCCTGTTTGTTGCTTTAAGTGCACTATTCTGCTTCTTCTTACTGCATGTTCTCTGTATTACGCTGTTACATTACTTGGTTATCACTAGTAAAGTACGCCTACTCTTTTCACTCTGGTGTCCGAGTTTAATTGGTATCCTTAATCAGCAAAACAACTTCTGAAAATAATTTCAATTTTTTTGCTGAAGTGCTTTACTGAGTGTGCCACAGAATATCTTAAAGAACTTAAAAATCTGTTCCCTAAACTTTCCTATGTTAAGCAAAGAACATTTTGAATATAATGAGAACTTAAGTAACCTACAGTCAGCCAACGTGGATCTTTGATGCAACATACAAATCATAGAATCGTAGAATGGTTTGGGTTGGAAGGGACCTTAAAGATCATCTAGCTCCAACCCCCTGTCATGGGTTGCTCAAAGCCCCATCTAACCTGGCCTTGAACAATTCCACAGAGGGGAACTCTGGGCAACCTGTTCCAGTGCCTCACCACCCTCACAGTGAAGAATTTCTTCCTTATATCTAATCTAAATCTATATCTACCCTCTGTCAGTTTAAAACTGTTGCCCCTTGTCCCATCACTACATGCCCTTGTAAAAAGTCCCTCTCCAGCTTTCTTGTGGGTTCCCTTTAGGTACTGGAAAGCTGCTATAAGGTCTCCCTGGAGCCTTCTCTTCTCTAGGCTGAACAACCCCAACTCTCTCAGCCTGTCCTCTTAGGAGAGGTGCTCCAGCCCCCTGATCATCTTCGTGGCCCTCCTCTGGACCCGCTTGAGCAGGTCTATGTCTTTCATATGTTGGGGGCCCCAGAACTGGACACAGTACTCCAGGTGGGATCTCATGAGAGAGGAGTAGAGAGGGAGAATCACCTCCCTCAACCTGCTGGTCATGCTTCTCCTGATGCAGCCCAGGATACTGTTGGCTTTCATTGCTGCGAGTGCACATTGCTGGCTCATAGTCAGTTTTGCATCCACTAATACCCCCAAGTCCTTCTCCGCAGGGCTGCTCTCAATCTACTCATTGCTCAGCCTGTATTTGCTCTTGGGATTGCCCCAACCCACATGCAGGACATTGCACTTGGCCTTGTTGAACTTCATGAGGTTCACATGGGCCCACCTCTCCAGCCTATTAAGGTCCCTCTGAATGGCATTCCAGCATGTTGACTGCACCACGCAGCTTGACGTCATCGGTGAACTTTCTGAGGATGCACTCAATCCCACTGTCAATGTCGCCAACAAAGATATTAAACAGCACTGGTCCCAATATTGACCCCTGAGGAACGCCTCTCATCACTGCTTTCCACTTGGACATCAAGCTGTTGATGGCAACTCTTTGAGTGCAAACATCCAGCCAATTCCTTATCCACTGAGTGGTCCATCCATCAAATCCATGTCTCTCCAATTTAGAGACAAGTATGTCATGCGGGACAGTATCAAAAGCTTTGCACAAGTCCAGGTAGATGGCATCAGTTGCTCTTCCATTATCCACCAATGATGTGACCCTGTTGTATAAAGCCACCATATTTGTCAGGCACGATTTGCCCTTAGTGAAGCTATGCTGGCTGTCAGCAATCACCTCCTTATTTTCCATGTGCCTTAGCACACTTCTCAGGAGGATCTGCTCCATGATCTTACTGGGCACGGAGATGAGGACTGGCCTGTAGTTCCCTGGGTCTTCCCTTTTTCCTTTTAAAAATGGGGGTTATGTTTCCCCTTTTCCAGTCAGTGGGAACTTCACTGGACTGCCACAACTTCTGAAATGTGATGGATAGTGGCTTAGACACTTCATCTGCCAGTTCCCTCAGGACCCATGGATGCATCTCATCAAGTCCCATGGACATGTGCACCTTCAGGTTCCTTAGACAGTCTCAAACCTGATCTTCTCCTACAGTGGGTGGTCCTTCATTCTCCCAGTTCCCTGCCAGTGAAGACTGAGGCAAAAAAGTCATTGAGTACCACACCCTTTTCCATTTCCCAGGTAACCAGGTCTCCCATTTCTTTCTGGAGAGGGTCCACATTTTCCTTAGTCTTCCTTTTATCACCAACATACCTACAGAAGCTTTTCTTGTTGCCCTTGGTGTCCCTGGCCAGATTTCTTTCTATCAGTGCTTTGGCCTTCCTAAGCTGATCCCTGGCTGATCGGACAGTTTCTCTGTATCCCTCACAAGTTATCTGTCCTTGCTTCCATCCTCTGTCAGCTTCCTTTTTGTGTTTGATCTTGTCCAGGAGCTCCTTGCTCATCCATGCAGGACTCCTGGTGTTCTTACCTGACTTCCTCTTTGTTGGGATGCATTGCTCCTGAGCTTGGAGGAGGTGATCCTTGACTATTAACCAGCTTTCTTGGGCCCCTCTTCCCTCCAAGGCTTTATCCCATGGTACTCTAACAAGCAAATCCCTGAAGAGGCCAAAGTCTACTCTCCTGAAGTCCAGGGTAGGGAGCTTGCTGTGTGCCCTCCTTGCTGCCCTGAGGGTCTTGAACTCCCCCACTTCATGGTCACTGCAGCCAAGGCTGCCCTTGAGTTTCACATTCCCTCCAACCCCTCCTTGTTGGTGAGAACAAGGTCCAGCATAACACCTCGTTGGCTCCTCTATCACTTGGAGAAGGAAGTTATCATCAATGCATTCCAGGAACCTCCTGGATTGCTTATGCACTGCAGTGTTGTCCCTCCAACAGATATCAGGGTGCTTGAAGTCCCCCATGAGGACCAGGGCTTCATCCAAAGATATCTCCATTGGCTAACCAAAAATAGCACATAATGAGTAAATGTGGCAGTGGGCATCCTCACTTTTGGACTTTGGGGGACAGGTGGCAACATGGTAGCCAAGGGCTGTCTGGAGTGGTGAGCCAGACATCTTGATGGTATGCAAATATGACTATAAGTCATAAGACTATCTTACTCCATAAAATGTGGACAGCCCAGGGCCCATTGAGCTCTCCTGCTTGGGAGCAGGCTGCATGCCAGGATCACCCCTTGAGTAGCGATGCCTCTCAAGGTTACTACTTGAGGTTGAGAGAGTCCTTGCCACAACACATTCTTGGTAAGTGATTAATAGCATGCTAAATTTTGAAATCTTAGCTAAGTGATATAAAGGACTGATTGCGCCTTTAGACATAAATCATTGATGAAGTCTGGGACTAGGAGTGGATCCAGCTGCACCTAGACTCCTGTCTGAGAAGGAGTTTAGAAAGCAAGGGGGGTCCTTTTCGAACCTCATGACTCAATGGGAGGGTTTCCCTGACAGTTTTGTCTGGCCCTGTCCTCTGTGCAGTAAATAATCAAGTGAACCTTTCCATCGAATCTTGTTAAACCACTGTTGCATTTACCATTGAATTTTGTTAACTCACTACTTTATATCAATAAAGTATATTGTTGCTTCTCTCTTATGAGTGAAGTGCATGACTCCATCTGTGACACTAGATCCTAAATATTTAGATCACCTTTTTGTAGACATTTTTCCCTCCTCTAGCAGTACACCTCTTGAAAATCAGTAGCAGTATTCAATGACTGAGATGTACTTCAACCCCAAAACCCATGAGCAGAGCAGCAGGTGACAATTGTATAAACCTACACTAGACTCTCAGCAGATGTGCAAAAAAATAAAAAGGGATACACAAACAAGTGCTGGGACAAACGCTTTATCCAGTAGCTAACAGAAAAAGTCATACCAGACAGTTATTGGATTTTGTTATTATAAAAGAGCTTATTCTCTGTATTATGCTTTGAATAGTCAGAAACATGTGGAGGAAAATGCTTCTGTTAGGTTACTGAGCTGGCCATCATGCTGCTAAATTATTTAATATATTCAGTTTTATTTTTGAAGTAAGTGAGGTAAAGTCCTGCAGGGCGTGAAACAAACACAGCAGCAGCACTTCAGTTTTAATAGTGTCTGATACCCAGCCCAGCTTGCCACCCATTCTTCACAGCTGGAGATGCCAGGTGGGTTATTCTTCGGCTGATGTAACAGCAACTGTCCCGTTCACAAGTCAAGATGTGCTCTGGGATTGCCGTCGGACACGATCTCATCTAAGACAATGCTGGGCAAGTCTGAAAAATGAGAGCACAGAGACTAAGCTAAACTTTTTCATGGTTCCTCTCTAATGTTTAGGGAGAAGCTGAGGCCAGCTCAATAATGCTGTTGCTGTACATGTCACCAGCTCCCTAGGAGCTGGGAGTTTACTTTAAGCTGTGATTTGAACTGATTCATATAAGCTGCTTGAAGCCAATTAGCATGATGTAATCACTGTAGCGGTGGTAGTACTCTACCTCCAGCAATGTGTGCTGACAACTTGCTAAAGGGTTACAGGAAGGAAGGAAACCCTGGTTTAAATTTGGGTCAACTTCTTACCATCTAGCACCTTGGGCTGTGCTTCTGCAGGGTGCAGTGCTGAGGTAAGCATTTGTCTGATGTCCGTGTTGCACAGGCATTCACAGACAGAGGAGATGATAAAAAGTTTAAAAAAAATTAATAATTTATTAGGATCTTTGCACAGGGTAAAGCTCATGTGGGGAATCAAATACTTCAAGCTGTTTAGCTGCTCTCTAGCTGATGAAGTGAATTTCCATTGCAAGGGTCCTTGCAACAATATCTTCAGCTGGATTTGGGTGAGACTCCTCAATCCACTACTTTTCTCAGTTCTTACATCCAGTTGGTCCACGGTCCTGTGTGACTACTCCAGCATTGTTTTTTTCCTTGAATCAAAATATCATCTATATAGTGGCTTAATTGTGTGTGAGGAGGCAGCTGTATTTCATCTAAGTGTTCAGCTACAATTCTATAACAGATAGTGGGGCTGTGCAACCATCCTTGTGAAAGCAAATGCTTTTCTGCAATTGGGATAGTAAAAAATGCACTAGTTAAATCTATTACAGCGTACCAAGTTCCTGGATGTTTCTGAACTTCTTCTATTAAAGTGACAGTGTCTGGCACAGCTGCTGCAAGCGGTGCAGTATGTTTGCTTAGATCTCTAAAATCCACTGTCATTCTCTAGGATCCATCACTTTTCTTGACAGGCCACACCGGACTGCCACCTCAAAACTTCTACATCTAATAAATCTCTAATTGTCTGTGATATCTCTTCATGTCCTCCCAGAATTCTATATTGCCTCATTGTAACTAACTTAGTTGCAGCCAGGATCTGCTCAGGAGGCATTTTTTACTTTGCTGACCGTAACAGGTCTGGTACTAATACAGGGTCTAACTCCAAATTGATACTGACTGTCAGAAAGATTTAAAGTTAGTCTTTTTAGAATGCCTATATTAATTTTATATTCAGGAATGGGGACAATCATGACTGAATATAATCATTTTTGGAGGTTTCCTGTTTTCATTTCCATTTGTGTTTGTACAGCTTTAATTTATTTTCCCCCCAAACCTGTAATAATTATAGGTTGTCTTTTAGATTTCCTGGGATTCCCATATATTAAGGAGGCCTCTGCTCCAGCCTCAATTAGGGTATTTACAGTTTGTGGGGACTGGTTGTTCTAAATAAAAAACAAACAAATAACAACAAAAGGAAAAAAAAACAAAAAAAATCTTTATGTTCTACATGGGGCCATCGGTCCTTCTGCACCCACTGCCCTGGAGCTTGGCCATTAATTCATATGTGCTGATTATAATATTGATTCACCTCACTTGCCTCCTGCAAAGGGTACAAGTCAGAAAACGCTGCCCAATCCTCTTTCACCCCCGGAACTGGTGATCCACTCACGGGGGGCCCTCCGTGGGCAGATGGAGGGTCCTGTTGAGGTTCGAGAAGGGGTGCCGTAGGCTGAGTTGTCCCTGGATTCTTAGTTTTAGCATTCTGCACTCTCTTGCTAGGTTTATTCAGCCCTCTCTGTGTATATATTCGCCACGGCTCGTTAGTTGGAACACCATAAATTTTTTCATGAGACATGCTGTCTTTTAACAAAGCCGTAAACATTTCCTTACGAGAAATCCTGTTTTCACTGCCTTTAGGGCTGTCTCGAGTATCTCGATTCCCTGCACTCCCTTGGGGGCTCCACTCTTCAAGGTCACGTAACTGTTGCACTTTTTCTATTACTTCATCGAGGGGATCCCCCATTTCATTAATGCAAAGGGGCATAATTACATTTTTATATGCCAATGGAACGGTTTTAATCACTCTGTTTCTCATAGTGACCGACAAAGGATGCCACATCATAAAGTCAGCGTCTCCTACAAAAATAGCTGCTTTCATCCCTTCCTCTTTCATTCGCTGTATACAATCTCGCAAAGTATACCACTGCCGGTCAGATGCCAGCCAATCATTCTCTGTAGGATATTTGGTATTACATCCCAGAGCAGCCAGTGTTAACAAATTAATATCCTGAGTGTTGTTTTGAAATGCATCCTGCACAAAAGAATTTGAACTTAAAATCAAAAACTTTTTAGAATCTCCTGTGTCTAGGGTTACCCCTGCCACTCCCTGATCCTGCAAACGCACCATCCAAGAGAGCAAGGATTCCCCCAGTCTCTGCTTAAATTTTTCAATTATATCATTTACTTCATACTGTGTATAATCCTCTATCATATCCTTCCTCACAGCTTGCCCACTATTAGGATCTCTACCAGGATCCCACTGCACACCCGCTTCTGCAATCACCGCATGAACTTTTTTACAGTTTCTCCTTTTCCTATACTTATATTGTGCTACTCGCACCGCAGCTTTCTCCGCCACTGTCTGATAAGTATCCAGCTTATCAGTAAACAACTTACTCTGACATTGCAACATCACTATTTGACTCTGCAAATCACATCTCTGTCACTCCATCTGGGAGCGCTCTAACAACAGCCTCTCTTCACTCTGGTGGTGTTTTATACATGCAGTTAATGAAATCCACCCTCGTTTACTTGAATTTGTAGTTTCTTTTCCTTTTTCAATAGGTACCTTTTCATACAATTTAAAACATCCAATAGTTACTTTAAATAATGGCATTTTTGTCGGATCCCACTTCTGACACCAATTTATGTTTTGCTGATCAGGGATATCAACTAAACTCAGACACCAGAGTGAAAAGAGCAGGCGTATTTACTAGAAATAACTAAATAATATAACAGAATAATATAGAAAACATATAGTAAGAAAAGACAAAGTAGCGCGCTTAAACAAATAGGAAAATACAGGGTAATGCATCAAATCATTACTACCTGAGAGAGAGAATAGTGATTAAGAAAGATCCATCACCACTTGCATACGTTACCATCATCCAGACCCCCAGTCGCTGGGCAGCCCCGGTTACAGCGAGGATTTGGAGAGCCTGTCCCGGCAAGTGGGAAATCCTACGCGGTGCGTCCACCCGTAGGTGAGGCTTCCAAAGTCGCTGTGAGCGGGCCCAGCCTTATATACCTGAAATCAGTAAGCCAGAATAGCTGGCACCTTTTGTTTTAAGCGGAAATATCTGAAGTCAGTCTCACGTTAGATTTTCCCAGAGCCTGGCCGGGGCTCAGGGAAAAAACTAAGGGAGTTTTCCCAGCTTATCTAGGTGATTTATGAGCAAGGTCACACACCAGGTCACAGGGCCAGACAATTGTCCCTGTGGCCCTGTTATTGTGGCCTTGTTACCTTGTTTACACACACAAAGAAGGATACATGTTTTATGATGTTTAAGTCACATTTTCTATACATATCTCACTAATGACTACATACGGAGTTAGCAATTTTGGTTCAAGACCTATTGTTCAGGTTTCAATATTCCCACCTGTTACATCCGGACAGGTGGTTTGTTATAATTTTAGTACAATACCTATTGATACAATGCTTGTCAATTATAAAACATACAGGATTCATCTATAGGTCAACTCTGGCTTGGGCTTATTGTCCAAGCCTTAGCACTTCAAGCATATGCATGATCCATCACTATATGATCTTATGCTACATATAAAATATCTCCTAGCTATCTTAGCCACGTGCAAAACACTGTCCTATGTGGCCATTCCTGCATCTGCAGAAACAGTTTCTGCTTCTGACTTAGAAATGTCTTATCTAAGTACAGTCTGGCCAATTCTGCATCATGAAAAGATTGCATAGGGCTGTTCGTTCCTATTTGGATGATTGTGAACCAATGCCCAAACCTGATAGTGTCCCTGATCTCTCATTTCATTTAGTAACTGTTGTACCATGCTAACTTGTGTATGAACAGCTACAACTATCCGATGACACCAAGACTCAAACATCCAAACAAAATGCAGTAACTTCATCCCTCCATCAAGATGAACTATTCTTTGTTCCATCTGTCCTTTTTCCTTCAATATTGATCTCATGTTAACTGTTCTGCTGTGGACCTCATTCCTACTGCTGCCCAAATCTTCCTCCACCTACCTGTGAACCTCCAAGAAGATACTTTGAATATAGCTCTTATTTGTAAAATTATACTTCTGTTCCAGAGAGCTTCACTTATTCTCTTTCACCAATCTGTGTCAAAGAAATGCAGTCCCTATAGTCTAGACAGACAATTAACCCTGGTATCCCTAGAAACATATGGTTAGTATTCCCCTGCAGGAACCAAGAATAACTTAATTAGAAGTTGAGCCTAGGAAGTGGCTGCCTAATGGTAGCAATGTTAATTCTTCTTTACGGTATTTCATACAAAGTCTCTCCCAAAATAGTTTATAGAGTTGAAATATATCTATATATCCCAGAGGAAAATAAAAATTAATAGGTTTAAGTAATGATAAAAAGACATACTGAAATGAGGCTTAAAATCAGATGAGCAAGCTAATGTGGAAAGAAATATGTGAGGACTATTTTTATATGGCAAGGACTGGAGAAAAAGGGGCTTAAAAATGTTTTTTTACTTCCTACTATTAGAGCCCAAACTTAGGAAACTGCATGAAATTTCTGAAAATATTTGTTCTAATTCCTAATCAATTAATTTGGTTATATCTGTCTCCTTCAGTATGAATTTTCCTTAAGTTTGAATGCCCTCCACATGTATTTGTTTAGAAATGTTCTTGAAAAATGCTTTCAGTGTCATCAAAAGTTAAAGATTTGTCTTGAAAGACATATTCATCGCACTTAAACTTATCATGCCAGAATATTATAAACCGAGTCCCTATTTATCCTACATTTCATGTACTAGAACAGTAAGGCAAATCTGGAGGCTGATTAAGGTCTTAATCAGGCTAAATATTCCTTAAGGTAATAAAAATCTTTTGCTATATAAGGATGATGGAAGTTTACTATATAGGTACTTGAACTTAAGTAGGTGAATCTGCATAAAAGTGGTCATACATTTTCCCCAACAAATAAACCCTTCTCCCTGCATTATATGACTAATTTAAATAACCTCTCATAGCTTAGACATTACACATTATGGAAATAACCACTGATAACCAAAGCACAGCATCAAAGTGCTGTCCAAATTATTTGCAGAAAATGCAAACAGACAATAAAAAGGATCACCCAAATCCATGTTTAGGCAAGGACTCTGGTTCTCATTGGAGATATTGGATGTTATGTGTCAGTACTTTGTGCTAAATAGCATGTTAGCTATAATCAATAATATAATGCATATTAATATACCTTTAAATGTATACCTTTAGATGTACTGAGTGTAAATTAAATCATATATGTAATTAATACATGTAAGATGTCCCACCATCCATTTACAGATATTCTGACAGCAGGAAAGGTGATTAAACATATTGAACATATTGAGAGGAGAGAAGGGTTATGAGACGTGATACAAACCCTGAGCACTTATGCCATCCTTTTCTCTCTGCATTAATATCTGCCCAATTCTGCACAATGCACAAGGTGAGGAGCTGTGAAGATAAGCCTAAAGCACCAACCTCAGTGTTATTTTATCTTATGTAAAATATTGAACATGATGCTCTTAGTGAAACTCATCGAGAAACATGGGTGCCCTTTTGCTGAAGAAAGGAACTTTTACTGCCAGCCAGGTCATAAACCAGAAAATTCTTTAGTGAAAACCCAATGGACAGTCAACCACCTAATCAGCAATTTAGGATGCTACTTCAATTTTTAATCTTCCAATTAAATATTGTCTGTTTCACTCTGTCAACACTTGCAGAAGTACATAGGACACACTGATATATACCTGCACAAAGAGGAAGACAGAATATCCTCATCTATGGTGGAGATCTGCAATTATCTAATTTTCTAGGGAGACTATTACCAGCTAGTACTGTCAAAAAATTATGAGCCAAGCACTTAATAGCTTTGAT
Organism: Strix aluco; assembly: GCF_031877795.1. Taxonomy (NCBI): domain Eukaryota; kingdom Metazoa; phylum Chordata; class Aves; order Strigiformes; family Strigidae; genus Strix; species Strix aluco. The sequence goes on from NC_133970.1 coordinate 39,330,102, forward strand.
TTTGACTTACAAATCTGATTTTTAACTTAAAAGGCCCTTTTTCCTTGGGTTACTCAGGTAGTGGTCTAGCACAGGTCCAGGCTCTTCTCTGTACAAGGCTGAAAAAATTCAACCTGAATCTGAGATGTTTTACTCATCATTTGATTTCAAGAATTTCATGGTACTGAGAGCACTATTAAGAGATCTGAATTTCATCAGCTGCAATTTGAAAAAAATTGTTAAATGTCACTGCAATTCACTATGACTTGATTTTGAGGCTTATAGTACAAAGATCCTAAGACCTATATCCTTAAGGTTAATGATGCAAATTATTTGTTTTGAGACCAATACAAGGTAGCTAAATGCACAAGAACATCTGGGACCAAGTCATTTTTCTGAAGACAGGTTTATGTTCAGTTGTCACTTAGTAATTTTTCCCATCACAACAGATCATTTGGCCAGTGCTGCTCAGTATTTGTCTAACACACCTTTAAGGAAAGCCCCAAATGCCTCTAGGAAAAGGGGATTACTGATTCATTGTGAAATTTTGATCAGTTCATTGTTATCTTGTAACAGGCATTTAGAATCAAATCAGTAATGCCTACCTTAAAAATCTAGCCTAAAATCCTGTTTGACAGTAGCCAGGAACAGACATTCAGGAAAAGATGATAAGAAAAAGGCAACCTGTGTATCCTGGCAGCTTCCAGAAATCTGTTCTGCAGAGAATTCCTGACCTGGGGTTTTACCTCTTGTCATGTCCCGCTCAGACGAGGGAGACAAGTGACTCAGATTCGCAAATCCCCAATGGAGCGGACAACAAGTCTCCAAGTCCAAACATTTATTAACTACCCACAATGTACTAATTGAACACACGATAGTTGGCTAAGTATATAGCAAGTTGTGGCAAGCAATACAATATGCCTTGCATTTCTTAATGGGAAAGGGAAAAGAGGGAGATAGAGGGAATGGGGAAATACAGATCACCGGCCTGGGTTTCTGCACTGATCCTGCCAGCGAGGGTTCCAGGAGGCACAGGAGGCAGCCGTCTTTTTCGCTTGCATCCGTCTTCTTCGCTTCACTGCAGTCTCCCCCCTCCCCACCCCCCCCTCCTTCCCCCCTCTTGATTTATACACACTTTCCTTGGGTCCGTCCCCTAGGTCAACCCACATACCTACGTATCATATGTACAGGGAGGGGTAAGGTGTTTCATGGGATGATGTAATTAGCATGATCATGTTAGCCTTCGTTAGCATATTGAGGGGTGTTAACTTTAATATGCATTTTGTGGATAATGAAGCAAAGGTCATTCACCGGACAGATGGCCCTTGAAATTTGTCCAGGTGCACCAGAGCAGAGCCGTCCTGTCTCCACAGGGCTCCCTCCTCCAGCCCCATCTTGTGTTATTCGGGCAACCTTATCTGCTTCGACCTCCACACTATCCACCCTGTGACTCATAGTTTTGTCTTGCGAGTGTTTGAGGCATTTCTTCGATCAGCCTCAACTTTTGCTTTCTCAGGCTGTTTTTCTTAGTTTCTCGCAGGCCTGGTTTCTTGTCTCTCACACCTGTTGATTTTATTTTAATAGAACTTTTCTCTATTGATTTACCTAATTTCAGTAGAAGCTATGCTGCCTTACAAATGAACAAAATAAAAATGAAATTTTCAACTTGTCTCAATACACTAAGCAATAGCTCCAATTTCAAAAACATGATAATCGCAAAGAATTGCAAAACTGAAACAAGAAATGAGTATTTTGAAGGAAAATGCTTTCAGGAACCACAAAAGATGAAGATGATATGCTGCTGTCAGGTGTGTTGTCTCCCCCTTTTCTTGTATAGGCTCTGGCATCATGCATCACTATACAAGTTAGTTAACAGATGTCATCTCCCTTTGCAAAGAAAGGGAGACTGTTGTGTATCGTGGAAGATATAAAGCAACATGTGTTTCTGGACCATAGAAAAGAGTGAGAGTAACTAAGACATCAAAATAATTCCTAGACCACATTATTTTTTGTTTGTTTTGATAAAAATATATTTTTAATAGAAAAGATTTTTTTTTCCTGAGGTTGAAAATACATAAAAAGGAAATATTTTCAGGTGGGTTTACATATCACAGTACAAATGTTTCTGTGAAGATAATTATTCTGGAATTCAGCTGCCTTATTTTATGACCTGAAAACAGGCTTGCTCTGAAATATTTACCAGCATGGATCAACTGCTCTGTAATTTAAATTTTAATTTTTTAAAATTCAGTATTTGCCGAATGTATTAAATAGGATATTTTTCAGTTATAATATGGCCTAAGTACAACAAATGAGATCAAACACTTGTACAAGCATACTGGGAGAGCCCAAATGAGAAAAAAGTATTACTTAAAAGGAAAAAACCTAGCCAATATTACAGCTAGAAAGTAGGAGAAAAAAATGGAATCATATTGTCTCCACTAAGCTAACATACATAGGAATCAATCTTTCCTACTCCTTTTTTTGTTGTTATTTCCTGGAATTTTTAACTGTGGGAGTTTGATCAAGTTTAAAAAAAAACATTTAGGTGTCCTCATGTAGCTGTCTAAATGCACATTGTCTGTCTAAGCTACCATCACAGTCAGAGGAGATCTGTGAAGTATAAGTTCTGCTGCCGCTAGACCTATGGCCAAAAATAGGTCCCTACTTTAAGGTGGGTTGCACCTCCTTCCCTAGGTTCTACTGCGTGCATTAACTTGGTCTCCACTGAGTCCAATGGGAGTTTAGAATCTAATTGAATTCAGGCATTAATTAAAGTGTCTTAATCTGCAGCTAAATCCCACTATTTGGGCTCAATTCATTTGTCTAAATATCAAGTCCTTTGAGATATCTCAGCTCCTCTTTGCCTCCTGACTAGCTGAGAAGCCAGAGAGACATAAGTCCTATATCAAATCTGCAAGTCTGCTGTGGGTATCTCAAACACCCTTGTGTACCTCAGAAACCACTAGATGTTTAACCAGCTGTTCTGAGACTTAAATGTACTTATATCATAGTGGAGAGCATCCTGGAGAAGCCAGTTCATACATTGCTCCATGATAGGATGTCACAGAATATCAAAGCAGTGGGAAATGCAGGGGCTATAGTACCAGAACAGGTTTATGTCAGAAGACTTATCCATGGTATCACTTTGTGAGGCCACCATACTTCCCCCCCATCCCTTTATCATTAAAACAACATAACAGAAAAAGGAGTTGAAAAAGTCTGGGAGCAGGTGATAAAGAAGGCCCATGCAGCTTGCTTGGAAGTGTGTCTGCGTAGATTATCCAAAGATTGGAACATTGGGTCATCTAATTTACATGGTGACTCCATTTGCATTATCTCTAGGGTGTCAGGCCAGGCTGTAAATAAACTAAACAATGCAACTTTCCAGGCTTTGCAAAAACCATCTTCTTAATATCTATTTTAATGGTTTCTATTCCATTGCTTTCCTTCCCACCCCTTCCCAGGGATTGTTCTACCTAATAAATTTTGTGTAGTCATAGAAATGCTTGCAATTTAAAAATTTAACAGATTTCAGCCACAGCTGCACTATCCTGGCAATCCAGACCACTGTGAGAGACAAGAAACCAGGCCTGCGAGAAACTAGGAAAAACAGCCTGAGAAAGCAAAAGTTGAGGCTGATCTAAGGAATGCCTCAAACACTCGCAAGACAAAACTATGAGTCACAGGGTGGATAGTGTGGAGGTCGAAGCAGATAAGGTTGCCCGAATAACACAAGATGGGGCTGGAGGAGGGAGCCCTGTGGAGACAGGACGGCTCTGCTCTGGTGCACCTGGACAAATTTCAAGGGCCATCTGTCCGGTGAATGACCTTTGCTTCATTATCCACAAAATGCATATTAAAGATAACACCCCTCAATATGCTAATGAGGGCTAACATGATCATGCTAATTACATCATCCCATGAAACACCTTACCCCTCCTCGTACATGGGATACGTAGTTATGTGGGTCGACCTAGGGGACGGACCCAAGGAAAGTGAGTATAAATCAATAAGGGGGGGGGGGGGGGCTGGGGCCCGAGAGAGAGTGCAGTGAAGCGAAGAAGACGGATGCCAGCGAAAAAGACGGCTGCCTCCTGTGCCTCCTGGAACCCCCGTCGGCAGGATCAGTGCAGAAACCCAGGCCGGTGATCTGTATTTCCCCATTCCCTCTATCTCCCTCTTTTCCCTTTCCCATTAAGAAATGCAAGGCATATTATATTGCTTGCCACAACTTGCTATATACTTAGCCAACTATCGTGTGTTCAATTAGTACATTGTGGGTAGTTAATAAATGTTTGGACTTGGAGACTTGTTGTCCGCTCCATTGGGGATTTGCGAATCTGAGTCACTTGTCCCCCTCGTCTGGGAGAAGGGAGATTTCCCTCATATTGCCGGAGCTGGATAATCACTTCGTCCACTGTCTGAGTCTGGGTGTCTCGCCACCAGGACGCTACTGCTAATGCTTTGGAATGTGCTTCTGGTGCACTTTGCAGGAACTTCCACCACATCAGCTGTGTGCAAGGGGCCTGATCTGGATCCATGGGTGACCGCACATCATTCAGATCACCATAAACCATATCAAACAGAGTCAATTCCCTGAGGTTCTGAATGCCTTTCTCCATGTTGGTCCACTTGCCTAACCGACATAGAACATCATCCTTGTAGGGGTACCTCTCCCTCACACCGAGCAGGAGTCGCCTCCAAAGGCTGAGGGTCTGAGTCTGTCTCCCTATTGCCTTGTCAATGCCAGCCTCCCTGGACAAAGATCCCAGCTGCTTGGCCTCTCTCCCCTCCAATTCCAAAACACCAGCTCCACCATCCCAGCATCGGAGCAGCCAGGTGCAAATTTGCTCACCTGGAAAGCGGCTGAAATCCTTCCGCATGTCTCACAACTCACTCGGGGATAGAGATCGGATGATCACCTCCGGCTCTTCCTCCTGTTCTTGTGCTGGGCCTGGCTCATCTCCATCCCTTACTATGCGAGGGGATTTTTTTGGTATATTTGGTTTTCCGTATCGGGGCGACTGATACTGGCACTGCCTGTCCCCCTGGCCCAGCTGCTGTACCAGTAGGTTCACTTTCAGATCCTGCAGCCCTTTCTCCCCCTTCAGGGCAGTGAGTAGTGTTAAAGATGACACGGTAGGCATGGGCAATTCCCCAGCACATCGCAGCGAGTTGTGTCTCCCAGGGTTTGTCAGATTGGCAGCACACCTTTTCCAAACACTCCGCCAGTTTATCAGGACTCTGCATTTGTTTGGGAGTGAATTTCCAAAACGTTGGGGGTGACCACTGACTCAGGCACTTGCCCATCTTTTCCCACCCACCCTGCCATTTATAACTATCTGCCCTCGGGGCAGGTTTCCGGGTGGTGCCATTATTGGAGAAGTACCGCATGGCCCAAAACAAGATCTGGCAGACATTCAGAAAGCGCTGTGCCGCAAGCACACTGGCCTGGATGCTCCAGGGATAGCTAAAACTCTCAAAAACCGAGAGAATCTCCTCCCCTGGCTCACCCATAGAGGGGGTGAGACCCCTAACAAAAGCCCAGGCAACAAACAGGTACCGGTTCACCCCCACAAGCAGTGATACAAGCCCATTATAAGCAGTCAGTAGCCAGTGTAGCAAAATAAGACCCTTGACACATTTTCCACCGACAACAAACACCAGCACTGGGAACACACAGTGGATATGAGGATTAATCCAGCCCCACCACGCAAGCAAGTTGGCCAGCATTGCAAATTTTCCTTATCAAACAATACAAATAAAAACAGAAAAATTACACCTAACAGATTGCTCTAACACACTCTGGTCAGGGTTTGTCTTTTTTTTTGACCTTATCTCAACCCTCTTGTGCCCCACGTTGGGCGCCAAAAAGGTTGTGGTGGTTTAGGCCCTGCCGGGACCCGAGACCACGTTGCCGCTGCCCCTCCACTACCCTCGGACCGGACGGGGCAGGGAGTGAAATACAGAGCCCCAGGGTTGAGATAAGGAAAAATTTAATACAACAGTGTAACAACAACAAACCGAACAACAACAATAACAATAACAATAACAATAACAGTAATAACAATGAACAGAACAAAAGATATACCACATGGATACAGCAGTGAGGGGACCGACTCAGACAAAAGCCGTTCCTGCTCTTCCCACACTTGGGCACCCAGACCTGACGTCAGCATCGTATCGAATAACCCAACTAGAGCTCCCTCCCCACTGATGGGGAAATTTAACGCTATCCTAGGTGAACCAGGACAAGAGAGCATACAACATTTGAAGGAACACGTTTCCAAGTTGCAGGTTCAAGATAGTTGGCTTGATGAGTTTTTAGGGGTATGAGGAATAAGTGGCTGGCTTAAGTCTATCTTAAAATCAATTTTGATAGTTCTAAGAATATTCTTATGTATTATTATATGTATACCATGTATTTTACAATGTATGCAACGCTTGATTGATAGAGAAATACAGACCGTGTTGTTATTAGAAAAGAAAGGGGGAGATGTGGGCCTTAACAATGCTGGGCTGATGTCTGGCCTGTCAGTCCTGTCGGAAGGCACCAGTGATAACACCTGTGTGTGCTGCGATCAACTGGATGACCTGCTCAGCCTCATGGCGGAACACAAAGAAGAGGTCGAGAGATTAAGAAGTATTAGGGAGTGTGAAAGGGAAATTGATTGGTGGAGTAACACCCTAGCACCCCTAAAGCAACAGGAGCAAATGGAGGCTCCAAAAGATGCAGGCAATACCTCATCCTCTTGCTACCATGCAGAAGGAGGGGACCTAAGAGACGAGGAGGCTGGAAACAGGTCCCCGCTCAGGGAGGCAGGAAAATCCTCTCCCGACCTCCCTCACCCTCCATGGTGTCCCTTCACAATAGATTCGGAGCCCTGGAACTTTTGACTGAAGAAGAGAAGGAGGAAGAAAATGAGACAAACAAGGAGGAAGACCAAGGTCCACCAAGGCCGGGTCATTCTAGACCAGGTATTAAAACCAATTCTAAAAAGAACCCCAGAAGAGTCATTGTAGTGGGTGACTCCATTCTGAGAGATGTCGAAGGCCCCATATGCACACCGGACCCGCTTCATAGGGAAGTCTGCTGCCTCCCTGGGGCCCGCGTCAAGGACCTCAAGGCAAAACTCCCCACTCTAGTGAGACCCAAGGACTACTACCCTCTCCTGGTTTTTCAGGTAGGTAGTGACGACATTACCAGGAGAAGTCCTAAATCAATGAAGAGAGTTTTCAGGTCCTTGGGGAAAGTGATTAAGGGGTCGGGGGCACAAATTGTGTTCTCCTCCATCCCTTCAGTTGGGGGGATGGATGAAGAAGAATACCAGAGAACTCAACAGATGAACTTGTGGATCCAAGACTGGTGTTACCGTCAGGGCTTTGGATTTTTCAATCATGGGTTGGTATACAGGGCACCAGACTTTTTGGCATTAGATGGAATGCACCTGTCCCAGAGGGGGAAGAGGATCTTGGGGCAGGAGTTAGCTGGGCTCATTGACAGAGCTTTAAACTAGATCTGAAGGGGGAAGGGGGCAAAACATCAGCCCATCTGAAGTGCATGTATACCAATGCACACAGCATGGGTAACAAACAGGAGGAGCTTGACACCATGATGAAACAGGAAAATTATGATGTCGTGGCTATTACAGAAACATGGTGGCATGTCTCCCATGACTGGAGTGCGCCAATTCATGGATACAAGCTCTTTAGGAGGGACAGACAAGGAAGGAGAGGTGGTGGGGTGGCGCTGTATGTTAGGGACTGTTATGATTGCTTTGAGCACAAGTGTAGCGAAGACAGGGTGAAGTATCTTTGCGTTAGAATCAGGGGGAAGGCCAACAGGGCAGAGGTTATAGTAGGAGTCTACTATAGGCCACCCACCCAGGACAGAGAGGTGGATGAAATATTCTATAGGCATTTAGGAGAAATCTCATGAACGCTTGCCCTTGTACTCATGGGAGACTAACTTCCCAGACATCTGCTGGAAATACAACACAGCAGAGCGGGACTAGTCTTGGAGATTCCTGGAATGTGTGGGAGATAACTTCCTGACGCAGCTGGTGAGAGAACTGACCAGAGAAGGTGCCCTGCTGGATCTCCTCTTTGTGAACAGAGAAGGACTGGTGGATGATGTGGAGGTCGGAGGACGACTAGGGCACAGCGATCATGAAATAAAAGAGTTCTCTATTCTTAGAGAGGCCAGGAGAGGACTAAGCAGAACTGACATCCTGGACTTCAAAAGGGCTGACTTTGTCTTGTTTAGGCACCTGTTTGAAAGGATACCTTGGGAGACGATCGTGAAGGGTATAGGGGTCCAGGAAGTCTGGGCATTCTTTAAGAAGGAAGTCTTAATGGCTCAGGACCAGGTGGTCCCCAGGTGCTGTAAGAGAAGCCGGCAAGAGAGAAGTCCACCCTGGCTGAACAGGGAGCTTTGGCTGCAACTCAGGGAGAAAAGGAAAGTTTACAGCCTTTGGAAGAAGGGACTAGCCACTCAGTGATTACAAAGAGGCTGTGAGGCTATGCAGGGCGGAAATCAGGAGGTCTAAAGCCCAGCTGGAAATTACCCTGGCTTCAGCAATCAAGGACAACAAGAAATGTTTCTATAAGTACGTCAGTAGCAAAAGAAAGACCAGGGAGAGTCTCCATCCCCTGCTAGATGCAGGAGGAAACATGGTAACAAGTGATGAGGAGAAGGCTGAGGTCCTTAATGCCTTCTTTGCCTCAGTCTTTAATAACAAGACTAGTTGTACTGAGGGAATCCAGCCTCCTCAGCCAGAGGACAGAGACTGGGAGAATGACCCCCTCCGCAATCCAGGAGGAGATAGTCAGTGACCTACTGCATCACATAGGCACACACAACTCTATGGGACCAGACGGGATACACCCGAGGGTGCTGAAGGAGCTGGCTGGGGTGCTCACCAAGCCGCTTTCCATCATTTACCAGCAGTCCTGGCTGACTGGGGAGGTCCTGAAAGATTGGAAATCAGCCAATGTGATGCCCATCTATAAGAAGTTTCGGAAGAACGATCCATGAAATTACAGGACTGTCAGCTTGACTTTGGTGCCCGGGAAGCTGATGGAGCAGCTCATCCTGAGTACCATCATACAACACATGCGGGACAACCAGATGATCAGGCCCAGTCAGCATGGGTTTATGAAAGGCAGGTCCTGCTTGACAAACCTGATCTCCTCCTATGACAGGGTGACCTGCTTATTGGATGAGGGAAAGGCTGTGGATGTAGTTTACCTTGACTTTAGGAAGGCCTCTGACACCGTTTCCCACAAAACTGGTTGCTCGAGGCTTGGATGATCACACGCTTTACTGGGTAAAAAACTGGCTGGATGGCTGGGTCCAAAGAGTGGTGGTGAACAGAGATAAATCCTGTTGGCAGCCGGTCACGAGTGGTGTCCCCCAGGGCTCAGTTTTGGGGCCACTCCTGTTTAATATCTTTATTGATGATCTAGACGAGGGGATCGAGTGCACCCTCAGTAAGTTTGGAGACGACACCAAGTTGGGTGGGAGTGTTGATCTGCTCGAGGGTAGGGAGGCTGTGCAGAGAGACCTGGACAGGCTGGAGCGATGGGCTAAGGCCAACTGTAGGAATTTCAATAAGGCCAAATGCCGGGTTCTGCACTTGGGCCACAACAACCCCCAGCAGCGCTACAGGCTTGGGGAGGAGTGGCTGGAGAGCTGCCAGTCAGAGAGGGACCTGGGGGTGTTGATTGACAGCCGGCTGAACATGAGCCAGCAGTGTGCCCAGGTGGCCAAGAAGGCCAATGGCATCCTGGCTTGTATCAGAAATAGCGTGGCCAGCAGGGACAGGGAAGTGATCTTGCCCCTGTAGTTGGCACTGGTGAGGCCGCACCTCGATGACTGTGTTCAGTTTTGGGCCCCTCACTACAAAAAGGACATTGAATCACTTGAGCGTGTCCAAAGAAGGGCAACGAAGCTGGTGAAGGGTCTGGAGCACATGTCATACGAGGAGTGGCTGAGGGAACTGGGGTTGTTTAGTCTGGAGAAGAGGAGGCTGAGGGGAGACCTCATTGCCCTCTACAACTACCTGAAAGGAGGTTGCAGAGAGCTGGGGATGAGTCTCTTCAACCAAGTAATAAGCGATAGAACAAGAGGTAATGGCCTCAAGTTGCGCCAGGGAAGGTTTAGACTAGATATTAGGAAGTATTTCTTTACAGAATGGGTTGTTAGGCATTGGAATGGGCTGTCCAGGTCAGTGGTGGAGTCCCCATCCCTGGAGGTGTTTAAGAGTTGTGTTGACATAGCACTTAGGGATATGGTGTAGTTGGGATCTGTCAGTGCTAGGTTAACGGTTGGACTAGATGATCTTCAAGGTCCTTTCCAACTTAGATGATTCTGTGAAATTCTGTGAAAATTCTGTGATTATTTTCTCCCCTTTCCCAATGACTTCTTCTGCTGTATTACTCCATATAATGATGTCATCAATGTACTGTAAATGTTCTGGGGCTTCACCTTATTCCAGTACATTCTGGATCAGTCCATGGTCAATGGTGGGGCTGTGTTTCCACTCCTGGGGCAGTCGATTACAGGTCTATTGGACACCCCTCCAGGTAAAAGAAAACTGTGGCCTGCACTCTGCTGCCAGAACGACGGAGGAAAATGTGTTACTGTCGGGTACGACCTGAAGGACTCAGACAGAACAGCCTGTACTGCTCCGTTGTTAGACGGGACGTACTGGAACTTGTAGGCTACAAACCTTGGGAGGCCTGATAAAGGGAAGAGAAAAGCACTGAGAAAAGTGCTGATATGGTGAAGAATTGCTAACCTGTGAGTCATGCTTGATAAACGGCCAAAGACGGTGCAGACAGCAAGGAATTTAGAGTTTTTTATAGGAGCGGCTTAGTTGCTATTAGTCCAATTGCTAAATGTTAAGTAGCTACCAATTAGCGTGCGCTGATAAGAATTCTGAAGCATAGCAACCAATCAATTTAATACACGCATCTTCTGATTTTCTATAAAAATGAGTGTTACATGTAATAAAGTGGAGAACTTTGCTTGCATCAAGCCTGTCTCCCATCTCTCAATCGCGGCACATTACCAATATCAGTCGTGGCGTACCACTTGGCTTCCTTCGACTCTAGTTCATACTGAAGTTCTAGCATGTCTGGCACGGCAGCACTCAGCGGTGGTGTGACTTCATTCAGGCCACGATAGTCTGCTGTCAATCTCCATTCTACATTAGACTTTTGCACTGGCCATATGGGGCTGTTAAAGGAGGAGCGAGCCTTGCTGATCACTCCTTGGCTCTCTAGTCAACAAATCAGTTCATGTATAGGAATTATGGAGTCTCATTTGGTGCAACATTGCCATCAATGCACTGTTGTAGTAGCAATTGGCACCCGTTGTTCTTTGACCCTCAGCAATCCCACAACAGAAGGATCCTCTCATAGACCAGGTAACACAGACAGCTGTTTAATTTCTTCTGTTTCCAAGGCAGCTATACCAAAAGCCCACCGATACCCTTTTGGGTCCTTAAAATACCCTCTTCTGAGATAATCTATACCAAGAATGCATGGAGTGTCTGGGCCAGTCACAATAGGGTGTTTTTCCCACTCTTTTCCACTTAGGCTCACCTCAGCCTCCAGTAGAGTCAACTGTTGAGACCCCCCTGTCACTCCTGAAATACAAATGCTATGTGCCCCTTTAAAATTCAGTGGCATTAGGGTGCATTAGGCACCAGTGTCCACTAGAGCCTTATACTAGTATTTGCTATTGACACAGGGGTTAGTGTGGTATGCACGGGCTTCAGTCTCATCTTGGTTACTCACTTCTCGTGAATATGAATTGGAAGTTCTTATAGGATCGGGAGCAAAGTCAACCTTTCTGCTCTGTTTGTGCAACTGATTACTAGAAACTGAGCAGCATTTCTCCTGAAAGAACCCCAATTTGTAGTTGTTCTTCCTTCCAACTCACGTACACGCTCTTCTAGGAGGTAAGTGGGTTTTCCATCCCATTTTCTCATGTCTTCTCCATGGTCACGCGGGCGATGCCACAGCTTCCCCCGTGGTGTGTACCAGTTCTCTCAAGTAGGGAAACACTTGCTCCTAATAGCTGAGATTCTAGTCTGTGCGGGTGGGGAGTAGGACATATCCCCTTTAAATAGCTGGAATACTTGGGATAGTTTCTCTACAGCCATGACGAGAGAGGAAAAGAGACTTTCTTCATATTGTTGTAGTCGGCAAGCCAGTTCATTCACTGTTGGTCCCTCTTCGTCTCTCCAGTCCGTTTCTGCTAATGCTTTGGCATATGATGATGGTGTGCTCCGTATAAACTTCCGCCACGTGGGCCGGGTGCATTGGACTTCATCTGGTCTGTGGGTAGCTACGCATTGTCTGTGTCATAATAAACCATGTTCTGCATGGCTAGTTTCCTCAAGTATTGAATACCTCTCTCCATAGTGGTCCGCTTACTTGGATAACATAGAAAATCTTCCTTGAAGGGATACCTCTCCCTCACCCTTGACAAAAGTCGCCTCCAGAGACTGAGGTTTTGTGTCCTTCTTCCAAGTGCTTTGTCAATGCCCCCTTCCCTAGACAGGGATCGTAGCTGCCTAGCCTCCCTACCCTCTAATTCCACACTAGTGGCCCCGCTATCCCAGCATTGGAGCAGTCAGGTACCAAGGTGCTCATCTGGAAGGTGACTGAAATCCTTTCGCATGTCCTGCTGCTCACTCAGGGATAGAGACTGGGTGATTAACACTGGTTCTGCCTCCTCCTCCAGTTCTCATGATGGCCCTTGTTTATCTTCATCCTTTCGAATGCGAGGTGATATTTTTGTATATTTCATCTTAAGTATAGGAGCAACTGACACAGTCACAGGTTGGTGCTCTGGTTCAGCTGCAATGCCTGTTGTCAGCATTAGATTAGCTGCAATACCTCTTGCCAGAGTTGGACTGGCTTCAGTGCTTGTCACAGGGGTTGCAGTGGCTGCAGCGTCTGTCATTTTGTTACCAGATCCAGAGACCTTCTTTTCCCTTTGGAGGGTACTGAAGACTGTTTAATAGGACTCAGTAGACACGGGCCAGGCCCCAGTATGTTGCAGTAATCTGTGTCTCTCTGGAATTACCCGGGTGACAACATACTTTTTCTAAACATTTGTGGTGGTTTGACCTTGGCTAAATGCCAGGTACCCACCAAGTCGCTCTATCACTTCCCTCCCCTTCCCCTTTTTTTCTCAACAGGGCAAAGAGGGGAAAGAAAAGAAGATAGAAAAAAACCCCAACCCTTGTGCGTAAAACAAAAGCAGTTTTAATATAAGCAAAGTGAAGCAAAGGTCCGCGCACGGAAGCAAAAAAAAAGAAAACAGATTTATTCTTTACTTCCCATGAACAGGCGATGTCGGGCCTTCTCAGGAAGCAGGGCTCCGATACGCATAGTGGTTGCCTCGGAGGACCAAGGGTGACCCCACCCCCTTCCTCCTTTCTCCCAGCTTTATACTGAGCAGACGTCATATGGTCTGGAATATCCCTTTGGTCAGTTCGGGTCAGCTGTCCTGGTTGTGTCCCCTCCCAAGATCTTGCCCACCCCGTCCCACTGTGGGGGGGGAAATGTCAGAAAGAGCCTTGGTGCTGTGTAAGCACTACTCAGCAGTAGCCACAACACCAGTGTGCTATCAACACCCTGCCAGCTCCCAACATAAAACACAGCACCATGAGGGCTGCTACAGGGGAAAACCAATTCTGGCTCAGCCAGACCCGGTACAGTCTCCACCCCTTATTCCATACCATTTACGTCATGCCCAGGTCCCAGATAACACTCATTTATTCATTCCGTAAGCTTTCTTCACTCCTCCAGATGTTCAGTGATTTGGCTCCCATCTGTCAAGATGGATGTTGAGGACAGAGCAGTATGTTTGACTGTTGGACTCCAGCACCGGCTAGGTTTGGGTCATCATCGCACGTATCTGGTTCACTCTTCGTCGTTCCTACTTCCTCCATCACTTCCTGCAACATACAACTCAACCCACAGATTATTTCCCCCCCAAGGTTAAATCTCCTTGAGGCACACACTGAGTAGCCCCATTCTCCCGCATTACCCACCAAGTACATCCAGGTCCCTGAGCAAAAACAATCCCATGAGTGGGCTTGCCTTTTCCCAAGGGAGAAGCAATCCACACTGCCTTCCCCAGCCATTTCCCTGTGTGTACTACAGGGACCTTATCTCCTCCCACAGTATGAAAGGGTTTTGTTTGGGCAGGACCAGGATGGTTAACAGATCCTCTGGTGTTAATTAGCCAAGTGGCTTCTGCTAAATTTATATCCCAGTGTTTCCATCCCCCATTGTCCAATGCTCTCAACATAGTCTTCAACAGTCCATTGTATCTCTCAATCTTTCCAGACGCTTGTGGGTAATAAGGGATGTGATACACCCACTCAATGCCGTGTTTCTTTGCCCGGGAGTTTATGAGATTATTTCGAAAATGGGTCCCGTTGTCTGATTCGATTCTTTCAGGAGTACCATGTCGCCATAAAATTTGCCTTTCAAGACCTAAGATGGTATTTCGGGCAGTGGCATGATTTACAGGGTACGTCTCAAGCCAACCAGTAGTTGCTTCCACCATGGTGAGTATGTAGCGCTTGCCTTGGCGTCTTCGTGGCAATGGTGCAATATAGTCAATTTGCCAGGCCTCACCATATCGAAAACTCAGCCATCGCCCTCTGTTCCAGGGAGACTTTACTCGTGTGGCTCGCTTGATTGCAGCATATGTTTCGCATTCATGAGTGACCTGTGAGATGGCCTCCATGGTCAGGTCCACCCCTCGATCACGAGCCCATCTGTATGTTGCATCTCTCCCGAGATGCCCGGATGTTTCATGGGCCCATCGAGCTACAAATAGCTCACCCTTGCGCTCCCAGTCCAGGTCCAGCTGAGCTACTTCAATTTTAGCAGCCTTGTCTACTTGCTCATTGTTTTGATGTTCTTCGGTGGCACGGCTTTTGGGCACGTGAGCATCTACATGACGTACCTTTAGAGCCACGTTTTCCACTCGGGCAGCGATGTCCTGCCACAGTGCAGCAGCCCAGATGGGTTTACCTCTGCGCTGCCAATTGGTCTTCTTCCACTCCTTGTAGCCACCCCCACAGGGCATTAGCCACCATCCAGGAGTCAGTGTAGAGATACAGTACTGGCCACTTTTCTCATTCAGCAATCTTTAGGGCTAGTTGGATCGCTTTTACTTCTGCAAACTGACTTGACTCGCCCTCTCCTTCAGTGGCCTCAACGACTTGTCTGGTGGGGCTCCACACAGCAGCTTTCCACTTTCGATGGTTTCCTACCACACGACAGGATCCATCAGTAAACAGAGCATACCGCCTTTCATCTTCTGGTAACTTCTTGGGCACGAGCCACCTCCTCAGGCAATCCTCCAAAATCTCTACCTTCTGGCCAGTCCATGATCTCTTCCAGGATTCCTGGACGGGTGGGTTTTCCCAGTCGAGCTCGTTGCGTGATTAACGCTACCCATTTACTCCAGGTAGCACTGGTTGCATGGTGCATAGAAGGGATGTTTCCTTTGAACATCCAATGTAGTACAGGCAATCGCGGTGCCAAGAGGAGCTGTGCTTCTGTACCAACAACTTCGGAAGCGGCTCGAATTCCCTCATATGCTGCCAATATCTCCTTTTCAGTTGGAGTGTAGTGGGCTTCTGATCCTCGATATCCCTGGCTCCAAAATCCTAATGGTCGACCCCGAGTTTCACCTGGTATCTTCTGCCAGAGGCTCCATGTGAGGCCATGTTCCCCAGTTGCTGTGTAAAGTACATTTTGCACAGCTGGTCCTGTCCGAACAGGCCCAAGAGCTACTGCCCGAGCTATCTCCTGTTTGATGTGCTCAAAGGCTTGTTGTTGCTCAAGACCCCACTCAAAATTGTTCTTCTTTCAGGTTACTTGATAGAGAGGGCTCACCAGCTGACTGTAACCTGGAATGTGCATCCTCCAAAATCCCACAAGTCCTAAGAAAGCTTGTGTTTCCTTCTTGTTGGTCGGTGGAGACATAGCTGCTATCTTGTTGACAACATCCATAGGCACATGGCGGCATCCATCTTGCCATTTTATTCCCAAGAGCTGAATCTCCTGTGCTGGTCCCTTGACCTTGCTTTTCTTTATGGCAAAGCCAGCTCTTAGAAAAATCTCAATTACTTTTTGTCCTTTCTTGAACACTTCTTCTGCCTTGTTGCCCCACACAATGATGTCATCGATGTACTGTAGATGTTCAGGGGCATCACCCTTTTCCAGTGTAGTTTGAATTAGTCCATGACAAATAGTGGGGCTGTGCTTCCACCCCTGGGGTAGTCGATTCCAGGTATAGTGGACACCCCTCCACGTGAAGGCAAACTGTGGCCTGCACTCTTCTGCCAAAGGAATTGAAAATAATGCATTGGCAATGTCGATTGTGGCGTACCACTTGGCTGCCTTTGACTCCAGTTCATATTGGAGCTCTAACATATCTGGTACAGCAGCACTCAGTGGTGGCGTCACTTCGTTCAGGCCACGATAGTCTACTGTTAACCTCCACCCTACGTCAGACTTTCGCACCAGCTATATTGGGCTATTAAAAGGTGAATGTGTCTTACTGATGACACCTTGGGTCTCCAGTTGACGGATCAGTTCTTGGATGGGAGCCAGAGAGTCTCGGTTCGTGCGATACTGCCGTCGGTGCACGGTCCTCATAGCAATTGGCACCTGTTGCTCTTCAACTCTCAACAGTCCTACAACAAAAGGATCTTCGGAGAGGCCAGGCAGATTAGACAACTGTTTGACCTTCTCTGTGTTCACACTGGCCACACCAAAAGCCCATCGGTATCCTTTTGGGTCTTTGAAATACCCCCTCTTGAGGTAGTCAATGCCCAAGATACAAGGGGCTTCTGGGCCAGTTACAATGGGATGTTTTTCCCACTTGTCCCCAGTCAAGCTAACCTCGGCCTCCGGTACTGACAGTTCTTGACATCCCCCTGTCACTCCTGAGATCCAGATAGGTTCTGCCCCTCTATACCTTGATGGCATTAATGTACACTGTGCCCCGGTGTCGATTAAAGCCTGGTACTTCTGTGGATTTGATGTGCCAGGCCATCGAATCCACACTGTCCAATACACCCGATCATCCCTTTCCTCCTGGCTGGAGGCAGGGGCCCTCTATTCCCATTCTTGGTCACAGTATTCACTGTCTGACCCTTGCCGTGCCAGGCCGGAAACTCCTTCATCAGGGCCAAGGGCGGTGATCTCAGTCTTCCTGTATCTGGGAGATCGTTGATTACTTTCTTGCGGTTTCACACCAGCTACATTAACAACCTTCTTGGATGTCTTCTTCTTGGCAGGGGTCTTTCCTCGCAATTCATGTACACGAGCTTCCAATTTGAAGGTGGGTTGACCATCCCACTTCCTCGTGTCCTCCCCCTGGTCACGCAGGAAGAACCAAAGTTCGCCACGTGTCATGCGCCTAGGTTTCCCTTTCCCTCTGACTGGGGCGGAAGAGAACTGATTTCTTGGGGTGCTCCTGACATCTAAGGCACTCTCCCGTAGAGATGAGGAGGTACCAAGACTCTCTTCAAAGTTCTGAAGCCAGGAAGAGACTGCCTCCACAGTTCTTGTACGTCCTAGTCCTTCTCCCACATCCATTTCTGGGTAGTACATCGCAGCCAAGCCGGCAGAATAAGAGGATGGTGCACCTTTAATCACCTTCCTCCACATGGCCCGTGTGCACAGGACATCCTCTGGATTTTTAGGGGCTTCATCATTATCTGGATCACCATAGATGACTTCCAGCACTGCTAATTCTCTCAGGTACTGGACACCTTCATCTGCAGTAGCCCACTTCCCTGGGAGTTGTCCATAAGATCTTCCTTGAAAGGATATCTTGCTTTAACACTTGAAAGGAGCCGTCTCCACAGACTGCAAATTCCTGTTTCTTTTCCAATTCCCCTTTCAATTCCTTGATCTCTAGCAAGGGAACCCAGCCGTTGGGCTTCTTTACCTTCCAGCTGCTGAGCATCAGCCCCATTATCCCAGCATGGAAGCAGCCAGGCAGCAATCCGCTCAGCTGGCTGGCGGCTATAGTCTTTCCGCAGATCTCGCATTTCTGATGACATCAGGGACCGGGTAGTTTCTGCCTCCTGTTTGAGTTCTGTTATTCCCTCTTCTGACCCCTTTGCTGAAGGACCCGCTTCTTCCTCTTCTTTCTCCTCCCTTATTAATCGAGGGTATGGGCCTGTTGTTCTCCTTGTCCACTGTTTCTTCTTTACTACTGGGGCAATCTCTGCTGTTGTTGTTTTTGTTTGAGTTCCCATTTCCACCACAGTCCTTTGAGAGCACTGAACTGCAGCTCGATAAGCACAGGCCAGGCCCCAGTACAGCGCTAGGAGTTGCTGATTTTCATTGGGATAGGCAAGGCACCCTTCTATCAGGTGTTGTGTCAATTTTGCGGGGTTGCTTGCCTGTTCAGGGGTAAGATCCCAGGCTACAGGAGGTGATAACCGTCCTAGGAATCTGCCCAAATCCTTCCACTCCCCCTGCCACTCAGGGACACGCCGCCTCAGGGAACATTTTGGTATTCTCTCACCCAAAATTTGCTTTCTCTTAAACCAAAAACATACCGAGCTCCACACAGCCCACAATAGGCGAATAGCATTAATGAAGAATATCAAAGAGCTGACATAAGGACTAATAAGTACTTCGGGAGCCTGCAGAATAAAACCACTCATGATGTTCCCAAGTTCTTCCAGCATGTTCCCGAGCTTAGCAAAATAAAGATAAGCAGAGCAATAAACAAACCCGTGACCAGCACAAGAGCTTGTCGCTTACTAACTGCTATAGCTATAGCACAATTAATATAAAACTGCCGTTGTCCCACCCCACGTTGGGCACCAGAAAAGACTGTGGTGGTTTGACCTTGGCTAAATGCCAGGTACCCACCAAGTCGCTCTATCACTTCCCCCCCTTTCCCCTTTTTTTCTCAACAGGGCAAAGAGGGGAAAGAAAAGAAGATAGAAAAAAACCCCAACCCTTGTGGGTAAAACAAAAGCAGTTTTAATATAAGCAAAGTGAAGCAAAGGTCCGCGCACGGAAGCAAAAAAAAAGAAAACAGATTTATTCTTTACTTCCCATGAACAGGCGATGTCGGGCCTTCTCAGGAAGCAGGGCTCCGATACGCATAGTGGTTGCCTCAGAGGACCAAGGGTGACCCCACCCCCTTCCTCCTTTCTCCCAGCTTTATACTGAGCAGACGTCATATGGTCTGGAATATCCCTTTGGTCAGTTCGGGTCAGCTGTCCTGGTTGTGTCCCCTCCCAAGATCTTGCCCACCCCGTCCCACTGTGGGGGGGGAAATGTCAGAAAGAGCCTTGGTGCTGTGTAAGCACTACTCAGCAGTAGCCACAACACCAGTGTGCTATCAACACCCTGCCAGCTCCCAACATAAAACACAGCACCATGAGGGCTGCTACAGGGGAAAACCAATTCTGGCTCAGCCAGACCCGGTACAATATTTTACTAATTCTTCAGGATCCTGCACCTGTTCGGGAGTGAAGTTCCAATACATGAGAGTTGCCCACTGTTCTAGGTACTTGCCCACACCATCCCACACCCCCAGCCACTCATAACTCTCCAAAATTGGGGTAGATCTCCAGGTGATACTCTTAAATAATTGCTTAACCCTGAACAATCTATGAACCACATGCAGGAACACACCGGCTCCGAGCAGTAAGAGGATCATGTTAATGTCAACATTCCAAGGATATTCAGAATTCCCAAAATTATCAAACACAATAGTAAATAGACCCAGGACCAGTGACTTCATCGTGTCATAAATCAGCATTACATAATACAGCAAAACCAAAATCATAATCACAGAATCACAGAATCACAGAATCATTCAGGTTAGAAAAGACCCTTGGGATCATCGAGTCCAACCATCACCCCTACTCTACCAAGTTCTCCCCTACACCATATCCCCCAACATCTCATCTAAACGGCCCGTAAACACATCCAGGGATGGTGACTCCACCACCTCCCTGGGCAGCCTATTCTGCTGTCTGACCAGTCTTTCTGTGAAAATTTTTTTCCTAATGTCCAGTCTAAACCTTCCCTCTTGCAGCTTAAAGCCATTCCCTCTTGTTCTGTCACTAATTACCTGTGAGAAGAGACCAGCACCAACCTCTCTACAATGTCCTTTCAGGTAGTTGTAGAGAGTGATGAGGTCTCCCCTTAGCTTTCTCCTCCTCAAACTAAACAGTCCCAGCTCATTCAATCACTTCAAGTCTCATGGGTGTTGAGCAGCAGTATGGGAACTACATACAGCAAATGAGGTGATAAAATCTTAAGGAGCCAAGGAATTGACATTTATTATCCAATCTGTCATTATCGCAACCCTCAAGCCCCACTTTGGGCACCAAAAAGTACTGTTGTTGTTTGAACTTGGTCAGCAGCCAATCACCACACAGCTGGTCGCTCATCCTTTCCCCTGCCTGGAAAAATAGGGGAGGGACAAAAATGTAAAAAAACTCCTAGGTTGAAATAAAAAAACAGTTTAGTGATTGTAATGCAACAAAACAATAACAGAAAGTACAAATGGGTAATGGAAAATGTGATTGCTCACCACCTGCCAAACGATACGCAGCCTGTCCCTGGCAGCAATCCCAAAAGAATGAAGATCCTGCCGTCACAGACCTAAAGCAAGAGAGAACGTGCCTCCTGTATATACTTAGCATAACGTCACATGATATGGAATACTGTGAGAGACTGAAATGTCAAATGATTGTCTCAAAGCTTGCTTGTGTGTGTGCTTTGAGTCATGGGGTGGTGTCAGTAATGCCTCGAACATTCATCAAGGACCAGCTGTGGCCTTTGTAATTAGTCTAAGGAATGCACCCAAGGAAGCAGGAGTGTATCCAAGGATGCACCCTCCCACTCCCTTGCAGTTGTATTGACAAACTCCTTAGATAAGCCTCAAAGAGGGGGAAACGTGGACTGAGGGAAACCAGGTATTTCTCATCTAGCACAAGGACTGCTGATCACTGGCTCCATTGTGTAAGCCTGATACTTTGTGGCTCTACTATGTACGCCAGATGCCATGCATGCCTTGCTAATGACTTTGTGACTTCACCCGTGAGGAGGTGATAAGAACTGATAAGAGGTGATCATTTTTACCCCAGAAGCCAGATGATTGCTCAAGAAGCATGAAGTCAGCAGATCTGTGGGAGCTGAGGCAAAACCAAAGGTGGGCAGGGCGAGCATGACCACTGACTCAATTGGACAATGGGTTGTGCACCCCATTCCCCCTCAGTGTATGTGCAGAACCCATGCTCCACCTTTTTCCTCATCTCTCATGGAAATGAGTTCATGGAATACCTGCCTCTCTTTGCCTAGTATGCAAATCAGCTGATAAGATGAGCTTAAAAGGTGACAGAGAACTTTGCTGTGTGTACTCCTACCACCAAAGAACTGAAGACTGAGGACCAACGGGATGCTGCTGGATCCATGGTGGTGACTATTCTTGCGACTCTATTTCGGATGTTTGCTTGATTTCTGTCTTTTCCCTCCATTATGTCCTATTGCTACCACTCTTTTAATAACAAAAACTGTTTTGGGTGTATGGCATTTGACCTTGTTTGTGTCTTAATCTCGCTCTTGGGATCATATCAAAACCTCCCCTGACATTGGATTGGAACATTAAATTGACGTCATGGACAGGATCCCTTGAGACAAGAGTGCCATACTGTTCCCTAGAATACGTGAGACCTCTCAGGAATGTAAGGGGGCGAGATTGTGTTGTGTTTGGAACTTACGTGCTGCCTTCCTGAGACAACCGCTTCCCTGCTTTATACAAGATGAGTGACTGTAACACTGTTCCTTCAGGAAGAGAAGTGCTGTTTAATTTTTTAGAAAAGCATAATGCAAGACCCTCTGTGCCCGGAATGGACTGGGCACAGGGAAATTGGTATAATTTGCAGAGCATGGTTGATCGAATGAGTGCTTTGCTAAAGGATGCGAGAATAAGATCGCGAAAGGGAAAGTCGATTGTCTGTGCCGTTCTTGGTGCCAGTTTGGCTGCTGCGGTAGACACTAGGGACTGTCTTCATGTTGCTGAATCTCAAGTAATTGACTCCCTACAAAGCCTCATCCGGTTCCTTCAGGGACAAGTGGTGGAATTAAAAGAACAACTTGAGGGAGAAAGAAATCAGGTGAAATACCTGCAGAGCACTCTTAAGTATCAACTCTTTGAGGATATGGCCCCCGAGGAGACATCTCCGAAATCGGAAATTGGTTTCCCTTTTGGTGACTTGCAGGCAGCAAGAGATCAAGAAAAATTAGAACTAGCCTCGCTGCGACCCTTGGTTAAAACTGACTATGTTTATGATGATGAGCAAGATCAGTTTCCCCAAGTTACAACCAAGGAGGTCCCCCAAAGCGCCACTGAGTTGGCGAAATTAAAAAAGGACTTTGGCCGAATCCCTAAGGAATCGGAGATGGAGTATGTGTGGAGATTGTCGTTATCTGGGGGGGATCAGATTTTGCTGAGTGAAAAGGAGGCAGAGTGGTATTGGGGACCGGGAGTATTCTTAACTACTGGGAATTATCGTGCCCCTTGGTCTTTAACCCAGTGGGCAGCCTATTGGGCGGGTGGTTTGAACCCCTTGGAGAGGGGGGATCCCCTCCCAATTATGGGGACTGTTGATCAATTGGTGGTGAGTGTGCAGAAGGCATCTTGTTTGCAGATGATGTATGATCGAAAGTTGGAGCCTAGACAGGAGTCCCCGATGATGATGCTGGTAGACCCTGAACGAATGACTCCTCTTATAAGGGGACTCCCCAATTTCTTAAAGCTGATTGGTATACAATTACATGGGAAATTACAGGCGATGTCTCAGGGCAAAAGAGTTGCGGCTGCTTTAGAGGGATTAATGCCCGATCGGCACTGCCAGCCCTTGGATAGGAAGACGTGGACTTAGGGGGAGGTAGCCCAAGAATTGATTAATTATGGGTGCAAATATAGCACCATTAACATGTCAGCCACAAGAACAGACTCTAGTGGTCTGAGGCAAGCTGAAGTAAACATGGTTCTGTGCCCTGGGCATGGTAGAAGAATACCCCTTGCTAAACTGCCCGAAGGGAGAGACATCCCGAACAGGCGTAATATTCTGTGGGCAAAGGGATTGCAAAAGGGGATCCCATCGGATTTAATGGATGGGTTGCCAACAGACAAGCTAGAAAAACTGGTGACAGGGTGGCCTGATAAACTGACAACTAAGGAAATGGACTCTAAAAACACCAATACCTCCTGTGCACCTTATTGGAATGATTCTTTAGAGATAAATGCCCCTCAGAATCCGGGGGGAAACTAGATTCTTCAGTCTCCTGTGGTGAGCGGGGGGGCAAAGGCTGTATTCATATCAGACAGCTCACTGAAAATGGCCAGGGTGATTTATTAATTACAGGCATTGTGGGGCCAAAACAAATCCCGGTCACATTTTTGGTAGATACTGGGGCTCAAATTTCAGATATTAAAATGAGAGATGCCTAGAACTGTGGGATTAAATTTTCTAAACAAAGGCTGTTTGTAGCACATGCCTTTGGCTGCGTTCAACCACAGGCATTAGCAATGGTCAATCTGTGCTCGCCGGGAGAGGACATTGCCGTTGAGGTGGCAATGGTTGTGGGAGAATTTCCACTTCATCTCTTGGGACTTGATGTTTTGAAAAGGAGGACCTGGAGTGATAATAAAGGGAGGCAGTGGTCATATGGCTCCCCAACAATAGATATCTGGCTGTTATAAGCCGTGCCACAACTACCCCCTTCTAAGCTTACGAATGTTAAGCCCTACCCGATACCCTTGGGAGTCAGAGAGGGAATAACACCTGTGTTAGAGGACTTAAAAGAACAGTGTATTTTGGTTCCGACCCACTCCCCTTTTAATTCCCTGGTGCAGCCAGTACAAAAACCTAACGGCAAGTGGAGACTCACCATAGACGATCGCAGACTTAATGCAAATACTGGTCCATTGACAGCCACGGTACTGAATATCGCGGAGCTCATAGCTACAATCCAGGAACGAGCCCACCCAATCATGGAGATGGTGGATGTTAAGGATATGTTTTTTATGGTCCCCCTGCAACCTGAGGACCAGGAGTTTTGCTTTTGCCTGGGAAGGCCAGCAATTTACTTTTACCCAACTCCCACAGGAATATAAGCACTCCCCTACATTAGCCCACCATGCATTGGCGCAGGAGCTGGAGGAAAATCAGATAAAGCAAGGGGTCAATATTTACCAATATATTGATGATATTCTTGTTGGGGGGGATGAGGTGGAAAAGATTCGGACAACTCAGGATAATATAATTTCACATTTGGAAAGTCTGGGCCTGAAGATTCTGCCCGAGAAAATACAAACACCCTCGAGTGAAGTAAAGTTGTTGAGGATTTGGTGGAAGGGAGGAATGACTTGTATCCCACCTGACACTCTTTCCTGGCTAGATCAGATTAAGATGCCAGGGTTGAAAAAGGATTTACAACATGCACTAGGGCTACTTGTGTTCTGGAGAAAATATATTCCTGATTTTTCAATCACTGCAAGACCCCTACATGACCTGTTGCATAAAGGAGCCCAGTGGAAATGGACTGAGCTCCATGAAGAGGTGTTGCAGCTGCTAGTGTTTGAAGCAACTGCCCAACAAGCTGTGGGTCCCATTCACCCTACAGACCCTGTCCATATTGAGTGGGGATTTGTATGACCGGGCTGTCACAAACTGTTCATAAACAAGAAACTGTTCATAAACAAGAAACTGTTCATAAAGAGGATGTCTCAAACAACTCAAGTGGGACGCCCTGTGGGGGGGAAGCGGAGCAAGCTCTGTAGAGGTGGGGTGGTGGGCCGTTTCTCTCCCCCTCCCTCCTGTTGATGCCCAGTGACAGAAATTGCCTAACTGCACAGGTACAAGCTAGAGAAAATAAGAACCTTCTGGAATAATTTATTGCGCATGTGTAAGAAAGACTATATAAAGGCAATAGCCTACATGTGTCTTTGTCGACCCCCCACCTACGGACCAAGCTGTCTACTCTGCGACAACAAGGGATCCAAGGGTGGCAATTCTCCTTTTCCTATCCCTTCTTCCTCCTCTCTTTTCTCTTTCCTCTTTCTGCTCTTTTTCTCTCTCTTACGTATATTCATGTGTATAATTTTTGTAGGAGTTGAATTGCGATGGGTTGATCGCTGATGGGTCTCATTGCCAAAGTGCCTCTATTCGTTCTCCGGACGGTTATCAGTTGATTGTTGCCAAATTTTCTTCATTCACTTACTAAAGTGGTCAGTTAATAAAGTCACCAGCACAATTGTTCCTCTCAGACATTGTGGTGACTCGGCCCGCCCTGCTGCTCTGCCGAGCAGAGATCGGCTCTTCCACCTGCACGCAGGTTCTCGGGGAATTCAAAAGATACACCCCCCGCATAACTCACCGCGTGGGACGAGACAATAATTTTGGTGTCAGAAGTGGGATTCCCCGACTTGGTCAGTGAGAGGAATGTAGAAGGGATACCGACTGAGTTCGAGAACGGAGGACGCAAGATCGGCTGAGTCTGAATCCTTTGGCAGATGAACATGGCTTCTCAGGTTCAGCCTGATCTGGACTGCTCCCCTTTGCTAGAGCTGTTGAAAATGTATAAATCTTGCCCAATTCCCAGAGGGACAGCCTGGGAAGAGGAGAACTGGCAATCCCCGCTCACTGTCATGGAGCGAATAAAGGATTTGGCAAAAGAGAACAGGTCGAGACCTGGAAAACGAAAAGATGTGGTTTGCGGTATTTTGGGAGCAGCGGAAAAAGATAAATGCATAGTGAAACAGGCTGAGCAGGAGGTGAATTAATCTTTACAAGAGCTAGCTAAGAACTTAAAAGCAGAATTAGAAGCTGTCACGTCCCGCTCAGATGAGGGAGACAAGTGACTCAGTTTTGTAAATCCCCAACGGAGTGGACAGCGGTGAGACAAGTCTCGAAGTTCAAACATTAATTAACTTCCCACAATGTAGTAATTGGATACATGATAATTGACTAAGTATATAACGAGTTGTGGCAAGCAATACAGTATGCCTTGCATTTCTTAATAGTAGTGAAGGAAAAGAGGAAAAAGGAAATGAGGGAGATGAAGAGAATAGAGGAATAGAGATCACCGGTCTGGGTTCCTGAATCAGTCCTGCCAGTGGGGGTTCAATGAGGCATCCGTCTTCATCACTTCACTGCACTCTCCGGACTGCCCCCCCGATCATTCCTCCCCCTCAATTTATACACACTTTCCTTGGGTCCGTCCCCTAGGTCAACCCACATACCTACGTATCATATGTACAGGGAGGGGTAAGGTGTTTCATGGGATGATGTAATTAGCATGATCATGTTAGCCTTCGTTAGCATATTGAGGGGTGTTAACTTTAATATGCATTTTGTGGATAATGAAGCAAAGGTCATTCACCGGACAGATGGCCCTTGAAGTTTTGGCCAGCTGCACCAGAGCAGAGCCGTCCTGTCTTCACAGGGCTCCCTCCTCCAGCTGCATCTTGTGTTATTCGGGCAGCCTTATCAGCTTCGACCTCCACACTATCCACCCTGTGACTATAGTTTCATTACTTGCGAGTGTTTGAGATATTCCTTAACTCGGAGGGCCTCCACTCCCCCCACCCACCCCCCCCAATCCTTTATCTCTTTATCAGGCTGTTTTTCTCAGTCCCTGTTTCTCACAGGCCTGTTTCTTTCAGGACCTGTTTTTACAAGTCGTCTCTCACATCAACTGAGTGGGAAAAGAGGCTGAAGACAGAAGTAACTGTGAACAGTTTACAAAGTCAGTTGTGAAGCACTTTTGTTCGGGAGTGAAAGCTGGGATTGGAATTAGCCAAGGCGCAGAAAGAGGATCGTGACAGTGAGTGTGGGTGATCTAGTTTACCTGAGGAATGCAAAATGATTAACAGAGAAGTACCTGGTCATTACCCCTGGTGGGAGATGGAGCAGATAAACCTGGAAAAGAGAGAATCAATCCTCAGCTGTGCCCACTGATGAGAAAGGAATTTATGTACGATGGTGGATCTGATGCCCCACCGGAAATCATAACAAAAGAAATACCCTTTTGTTGGTCTCGGACCAGCCAGGACCAAGGCAACGCGTTAAATAACAAACTCACACCAGTTTGTTGAAGCGGGAGCATTGTCAAGAACAAATGCTACTGCACTGTCTGCAAGCTCCCAATTTCTTCCCACTTGTTTACATAGGTTTGTTTTTACTTCTACATCCTATTGACCTTCAGGTTTTATCTGTTTATTGCTCATACGCTCACCATGCATTCTGCAGGCGGTGTTCTGATCTGTTTCTGACGCTTGCAACACGGTGTTACGTAATGTTGCCTCACTTATCCATGATCATTCTTCCAACCTTAAGGTCAGTTTACATTTTGCTATCTACCATTTCTTAATTCCCACACCCTATAGTCCAATTGAACTGTCAAAACTGCAGGAAAAGTACAGTAGACACCCTAGAGAAACAGAGACCAAATATGTGTGGAGGGTCTCACTCACAGAGGGAGACAGCATTAAACTCAGTGAAGAGGAGAAGCAGGGATATCGGGGTCCAGGTGTGTTTCTGACTGTCCCAGACACTAGGGCTCCCTGGTCCTTAACTCAGAGGACAGCATACTGGGCAGAAGGGCTGGATCCCCTGGAGCAGGGAGGCTCAGTAACCATCCCCACACTGGGGCTGGACCAAATTACCGAAAGTGTGCAGAAAGCTGCTTGTCTTCAGCTTATCCACAACAGGTGTTTAGTACCCCATCAACCCTCCCCACTGCTGCTAAGAGCTGACACGAATCAAATGAAATCTCTGATGAAGGGCGTCCCTGACTCTCTAAAATTATATGCTATACAAATTCAAGACCGTCTTAGGGCGGCATTCCCGATTCAGGAGTGCTTGGCGGAAATGTTAATGCCAGTGTGTAGCCAAACACAACCCTCCCCAGTGGAATTTCCCTTCACTTGGGGAGAGATTGCGCAGGAGATGATAAATTACTGCCTAAATTAGGAATCTTGGGGGGGGAATAAAGAGGCAAAGCCACGGTTAGGAGAACAGAATTTGACAACTGTCCTTTGAAAGGCCCCCACCCCAGAAAATTCCAAAGATCAGGGATAAGGAGGAACCAAGTTTGGAAAGAGGGCCTACACAAAGAATACCTAGAGAGCTTATGGATGGGCTACCCCTTACTAACCTACAATTGCTAGTAAAAATGTGGAAAGGCCCAGGTTAGACTTTCAGACGAGAAGAAAATGCCCTAAACTCTACCTCCCTTTCTGGACCGCCCCCCTCCTCTGCTCCCCCACCAGAACACCAGGGCTCTGGAGTTAAGCCGGGAAACTGGATTTGCCATCCCTACTAGATGAGCTTGGGGATGGCTTGTGGAGTTATGTAAAACAGCCAACCAGAAATCAGCAGGGAGATCTAATGATTATAGAATCACAGTATCACAGAATCAATCAGGTTGGAAAAGACCTTGAAGATCACCTAGTCCAATAATTAACCTCACACTGTCCGTTCTCAACTAAAACATATCCCTCAGTGCTATGTCAACCCGAATCTTAAACACCTCCAGGGATGGGGACTCCACCACCTCCCTGGGCAGCCCATTCCAACGCCTAACAACCCATTCTGTAAAGAAATACTTCCTAATATCTAGTCTAAACCTTCCCTGGAGCAACTTGAGGCCATTACCTCTTGTTCTATTGCTTCTTACTTCGCTAAAGAGACTCATCCCCAGCTCTCTGCAACCTCCTTTCAGGTAGTTGTAGAGGGCGATGAGGCCTCCCCTCAGCCTCCTCTTCTCCAGACTAAACAACCCCAGTTCCCTCAGCCGCTCCTCGTACGACATGTGCTCCAGACCCTGCACCAGCTTCGTTGCCCTTCTTTGGACACGCTCGAGTAATTCAATGTCCTTTTTGTAGTGAGGGGCCCAAAACTGAACACAGTCATCGAGGTGCGGCCTCACCAGTGCCAAGTACAGGGGTAAGATCACGTTCCTGTCCCTGCTGGCCACGCTATTTCTGATGCAAGCCAGGATACGATTGGCCTTCTTGACCACCTGGGCACACTGCTGCCTCATGTTCAGCCGGCTGTCAATCAACACCCCCAGGTCCCTCTCTGACTGGCAGCTCTCCAGCCACTCCTCCCCAAGCCTGTAGCACTCCTGGGGGTTGTTGTGGCCGAAGTGCAGAACCCGGCATTTGGCCTTATTGAAATTCCTACAGTTGGCCTTAGCCCATCGCTCCAGCCTGTCCAGGTCTCTCTGCAGAGCTTCCCTACCCTCGAGCAGATCAACACTCCCATCCAACTTGGTGTCATCTGCAAACTTACTGAGGGTGCATTTGATCCCCTCATCTAGGTCATCTATAAAGATATTAAACAGGAGTGGCCCCAAAACTGAGCCCTGGGGGACACCACTCGTGACCGGCCGCCAACAGGATTTAACTCCATTCACCACAACTCTTTGGGCCCAGCCATCCAGCCAGTTTTTTACTCAGCAAAACGTGTGGTCATCCAAGCCACGAGCAGCCAGTTTCGCCAGGAGAATGCTGTGGGAAACAGTGTCAAAGGCCTTCCTAAAGTCAAGGTAGACAACATCCACAGCCTTTCCCTCATCCAATAAGCAGGTCGCCCTGTCGTAGAAGGAGATCGGGTTTGTCAAGCAGGACCTGCCTTTCATAAACCCATGCTGACTAGGCCTGATCCCCTGGTTATCCATTATATGACTTTTAATGGCACCCGAGATGACCTGCTCCATGACCTTCCCTGGCACCAAGGTCAGACTGACAGGTCTATAGTTTCCTGGATTGTCCTTTCTGCCTTTCTGGTAGATGGGGTTCACATTTGCCACGCTCCAGTCCAATGGCACCTCCCCAGTTACCCACGACTTCAGGTAAATTATGGAAAGCGGCTTGGCGAGCACATCTGCCAACTCTTTCAGCACCCTTGGGTGTAACCCATCCGGTCCCACAGACTTGTGTGCATCCAAGTGGTGTAGCAGGTCTCTGACCACCTCCTCATCAACTGTGCTGACCTCAAACTGCTTCCCCTCCCCGTCTCCCAGCTCATGAGGCTGGGTGTCCAGGGAACAGCCAGTTCCACTGCTAAAGACTGAGGCAAAGTAGGCATTGATCACCTCAGCCTTTTCCTCATCCGTAGTTACCATGTTTCCCTCTGCATCCAGTAAAGGAGGGAGATTTTCCCTAATCCTCCTTTTGCTGTTAACGAATTTATAGAAACTTTTTTTATTATCCTTAACAGCTTTGGCTCACCTAATGTTCTCCCTGCATAGCTCCACTACATCTTTATATTCTTCATGAGAGGCCTGGCCCCTCTTCCAAAGGCAATAGACTCTCCTTTTGTTCTTGAGATCCAGCCAAAGGTCCCTGTTTAGCCAGGCTGGTCTCCTTCCCCGTCTGCTTGGTTTTGGGCACACGGGAACAGCCTGCTCCTGTGCCTTTAAGACTTCTCTCTTGAAGTATGTCCAGCCTTCCTGGACTCCCATAACCTTCAAGGCAGCCTCCCAAGGGATTTTGTTAATCAGTCTTTTGAACAGGTCAAAGTTAGCTCTCCAGAATTCTAAGGTGGCAGTTTTACTAACCTCTCTCTTTGTTTCTCCAAGGATCGAAAACTCAATCATCTCATGATCATGATCAGATGTCTGGGAAGTTAAAGTCTCCCACAACAACAAGGGCAAGCGATCGTGAGATTTCTCCGAAGTGCCTATAGAATATTTCATCCACCTCTCTGTCCTGGGTGGGTGGCCTATAGTAGACTCCTACTACAGCATCTGCCATGTTGGCCTTCCCCCTGATTCTAATGCAAAGATACTTCACCCTGTCTTCTCTACACTTGTACTCAAAGCAATCATAACAGTCCCTAACATACAGCGCCACCCCACCACCTCTCCTTCCTTGTCTGTCCCTCCTAAAGAGCTTGTAGCCATCAATTGGCACACTCCAGTCATGGGAGACATCCCACCATGTTTCTGTAATAGCCACGACATCATAATTTTCCTGTTTCATCATGGCTCCAAGCTCCTCCTGTTTGTTACCCATGCTGTGTGCATTGGTATACATGCACTTCAGATGGGCTGATGTTTTGCCCCCTTCCCCCTTCAAATCCAGTTTAAAGCTCTCTCAGTGAGTCCAGATAGCTCCTGCCCCAAGATCCTTTTCTCCCTCTGGGACAGGTGCATCTTATCTGATGCCAAAAGGTCTGCGTCCTGTATACTAACCCATGATTGAAAAATCCGAAGCCCTGACAGTAACACCAGTCTTGGATCCACAAGTTCATCTGTTGAGTTCTCTGGTATTCTTCTTCATCCATCCCCCCAACTGAAGGGATGGAGGAGAACACAATTTGTGCCCCCGACCCCTTAATCACTTTCCCCAGTGCTCTCTTCATTGATTTAGGTCTTCTGGTAGTATCGTCGCTACCTACCTGAAAAACCAGGAGAGGGTAGTAGTCCTTGGGTCTCACTAGAGTGGGGAGTTTTGCCTTGAGGTCCTTGACGCGGGCCCCAGGGAGGCAGCAGACTTCCCCATGAAGCGGGTCCGGTGTGCATATGGGGCCTTCGACATCTCTCAGAATGGAGTCACCCACTACAATGACCCTTCTGGTGTTCTTTTTAGAACTGGTTTTAATACCTGCTCTAGAGCGACCCGGCCTTAGTGGAACTTGGTCTTCCTCCTAGTTTGTTTCATTCTCTTCCTCCTTCTCTACTTCATTTAAAAGTTCCAGGGCCCTGTATCTGTTATGAAAGGACACCATGGAGGGTGAGGGAGGTCGGGAGAGGATTTTCCTGCCTCCCTGAGTGGGGACCTGTTTCCAGCCTCCCCCATCTCTTAGGTCCCCTCCTTCTGCCTGGTAGCAAGAGGATGAGGGATTACCTACCTCGTTTGGAGCCTCCATTTGCTCCTGTTGCTTTAGGGGTGCTAGGGTGTTACTCCACCAATCAATTTCTCTTTCGCTTTCCCTAATACTTCTTAACCTATCAACCTCTTCTTTGAGTTCCGCCACCAGGCTGAGCAGGTCATCTAGCTGATCACAGCGCACGCAGGTGCTGTCACTGCTGGCCTACGACATGATTGACAGGCTCAGGCACTCCCTACAGCCTGGGACCTGGACCGCTGCATGTTTGTGTGTCAGTTCCATCTGGGTCGCCATGTTCTTTCTGGTGGTGGTTTTGACCCGAGTGGAGACCATGGTTCAGTCTACTCGTGGAGGACGATAAGATGAAACTAGCTCAGATAAATTCTAGACACAGGATATGGACTGTGCCCTGTCTGCTCACCCTCCCTGCACGAACTGCCGCGCCAAGTGACGCGCCACGCCCTTCTGACACGCCATGTCCTGTTTGCCTGTTCTGTTAATCACTGTCCCTGGGGGCTGCTCTTGTATGTAAGGGGCGTGGGGTGTCGTCATTCCAGTCTCCGCCCACTCTGACTCACCACTGTCCTCGTTAGCAGCTCACTCTTCCTGCTCAGGGGGGAGGCGACTTGAGGCTCTCCCTCTTCCCTGGGCTTCCGCCTTCTCATCTTGCGGTTTTGCCGCGGGTTTTTGATGCTTTCAGAAGGGTCCCCCATCGCTATCTTCCTCTTCGGAGCCCCTCTCCACAGCAACTCAATTACTTTCCAATAGGGCTTCGAAGAACACCCATTACCTTTTTAGTAGATACTGGAGTGCAGATGTCAGCTGTACGCGCTGATGTGGGATCCTGCCACAATACTGTAAGAGATGAAAACCAAATATGGGTTACTGATGTGTTTGGGAAGTCCCTGCCCCAAAACACAGCCACAGTGAGGTGCTGGTTGCCCAAAGAAGATATTCCTAGTTGGGTAGTTATGGTTGTTGGCCCGTACCCAGTGAACATTCTAGGACTTGATGTATTAAAAGGGAGAGAGTATGTCACGTCCCGCTCAGACGAGGGAGACAAGTGACTCACATTCGCAAATCCCCAATGGAGCGGACAACAAGTCTCCAAGTCTAAACATTTATTAACTACCCACAATGTACTAATTGAACACACGATAATTGGCTAAGTATATAGCAAGTTGTGGCAAGCAATACAATATGCCTTGCATTTCTTAATGGGAAAGAGAAAAGAGGGAGATAGAGGGAATGGGGAAATACAGATCACCGGTCGGGGTTTCTGCGTTGATCCTGCCAGCGAGGGTTCCAGGAGGCACAGGAGGCAGCCGTCTTTTTCGCTTGCATCTGTCTTCTTCGCTTCACTGCACTCTCCCGGACCCCCACCCCCCGCCCTCCTTCCCCCTTCTTGATTTATACTCACTTTCCTTGGGTCCGTCCCCTAGGTCGACCCACATACCTACGTATCCCATGTATGGGGAGGGGTAAGGTGCTTCATGGGATGATGTAATTAGCATGATCATGGTAGCCTTCGTTAGCATATTGAGGGGTGTTAACTTTAATATGCATTTTGTGGATAATGAAGCAAAGGTCATTCACCGGACAGATGGCCCTTGAAATTTGACCAGGTGCCCCAGAGCAGAGCCATCCTGTCTTCACAGGGCTCCCTCCTCCAGCTGCATCTTGTGTTATTCGGGCAGCCTTATCAGCTTCGACCTCCACAGAATGCACCCTGTGACTCATAGTTTTGTCTTGTGAGTGTTTGAGGCATTTCTTCGATCAGCCTCAACTGTTGCTTTCTCGGGCTGTTTTTCTTAGATTCTCACAGGCCTGGTTTCTTGTCTCTCGCAGGGTGGAAGGACTCGAGTGGGGGGGAATGGAAATTCGGATCCCCCACCATCACCTCCATACGACTGTTACAGGACAAATCATCTGTTTCCCCAGGGAAGGAAGCTCATCCTTCCTATATAAAAGAGGCTCCTCCCTATGAGCTACAGTTAAAGAATATATGGTTAACTGATGCCTCATCAGAAAGGGAAGGTAAAGTATGGAAATATTGAGCAGTAGCTCTGTGTGTCAATTTCAGAGAACAACTCATAACAGAGGGCGAGGGTAGTGCACAGGTGGGAGAGTTAGTGGCAGTCTGGAGTTTGATTATGAGAGAAAGGGATGATATGGACCCTACTTATATCTACAAGAACTCATATGCTGTGTTCAAAGGGTGCACTGAGTGGCTCCCCTTTTGGGAGCAAAACCAGTGGGAGGTAAACCGGGTACCTGTCTGGCAAAAGGAGAAGTGGGAAGATATCCTGCAAGCAGCTAGAAGAAGATCTATCTTAACAGGATGGGTAGCTTCCCATCAGGGAGGGAACCACCCAGCACACATTCTGAACAACCAAGCAGACTCACTTACCCGTTTGGCTGTGTTAGCGACAGAAGGAGAGGAAGAAAAATGGGAACACCTATTAGAGTGGCTTCATGTCAAACGCGGACACTCAGGGATTAATGACCTCCTGAAAGAGGCTGGGAGTAGAGGATGGCCCATCACTAGAAAGATGTGCAGTACCATAATTTCTGCTTGTAGCCTATGTCACACTCGGCTGGAGAAACATGCTTTGCAAAATCCTCCACTCCACCTTCGAGATGGGAAAGGCCTATGGGAAACTTGGCAGTTTGACTACAGAGAACCCTTTAGGAGATCGGAGGGAAAGCAATATGTGTTAGTAGGAGTAGAGATAGTGTCCGGACTTGCCCAGGCCTAAGCCGTAACACAGGCTACTGGAGAAAATACAGTAAAAGGGTTGAAAATTTGGTTCAGTGTCCTACCCAAGCCCAAATCAATACAATCTGACAATGGCAGCCACTTCACTGCTGGGGCGGTCCAAGAATGGGCAACAAATTAAGGGATACAGTGACATTCCACACTCCCTACTATCCCCAAGAAATGGGATAGTGGAAAGAACTAACGGGCTCTTGAAGCGTGCCCTGAGGCTGCATGATCCTGGCTGGCCAGCACGCCTGAGGGATGCTGTGACCAAGGTCAGTAGTCGATGGGGGGCAAACGGATGCCCTAGGCTTACTGCCTTCTGCCCAGAACCCCCGAGTCTTCTCCCAGGAATAGAAAAACTGATGGGTTCCAAACAAATCCCACATTATGCAGGGCAAGGTGTGCTGGTAGACCTACCCACAGTAGGGGAAGTTCCATGAACTTTGAAAACCCCACTGAACTTTTATACTTGGGTGGCTACTGATGCCAATGGAAAAGACCACAAAAGTAATACTAGATGGATAACCCCTTCTTTTTAAAGCTGGTTTGAAAGAACCGAGTTTTCCCTTGTCTTTTACGGGAAGAAGACAGGATTCATCATCTGCCAAATGAATCCTCCCTGTCGAAAGACTGTCGGACCCTGATGAATACTGTTAATGTTACATTTTTAGTATAGGTTTATCAATTGTAATTGTTGTTTTAGTAATAATTATAGTATATATTTATTGTTTCTCATGTGGACCCTTGTCCTCCTCTCCTCTGGGAGAGGAGAACATGGGGGGAGTGGAAGTAATACTCCTTTAATCCTTGCGTGGGAATTAATTTGTGTGTTTATAATAATGTGGAATAGAACTAACCAAGGGATATGCATTGCTCTTCTCCATTCTAAATACGCAACCCCCCCCCAACATAGCTGGTCAGATCTATTCACATGTGTTAAAGTTCTTGGTTATAATACTGGCCCGGGAGACCCCCAGAATCCTGGCTCTTGGAGAGAGTAAGAGTTCTGATAAGGGACATGTGTACTTGTTGGAGTTACCCTTCTAGTGGATATAAAAATCAAGATAGGCTGTGCAATAAGATTTATAATAAAACTGAATATTATAATAGCAGTAAATGTTGCAGTATATCCCATACACACTACCCTTTGAAGAGCCTGCCACTCACTACAAAACTTGAAGTATATTCTATGGATTATAATGATACCTGGACTTGTAAAACTACTATATACCCAGCTCCCCTGGGACTAGCATGGGGATGTTCTAATGGAAAACAGTCTTTACTCCACCTGTAATTCTGACGTGACATCAATTTGTTCTAGAAAACATCACCTGGCAAGTACACCTTCTAAGTAACTGGGCAAGGTATGCTTTAAGAGAACTGAATTTACAAGTCCAACAAGTATAAAAGATGATATTTCAAAATTGTTTAGCTTTAGATATGATATTGTTAAAAGAGCAAGGGCTATGTGGTATGTTAAATTTAAGTGATGGAGAATGCTGTGTAACTATCCATAATAGCAGTACTTCTGTAGAGGAAATGCAGGCCAAAATGAAAGAAATTGCCAATAAAAGTGCTGAAATACTCCAGTTACTCCAGTCAAAGGAGTGGTTCACTAGATCTTGGTTCGCCTCCCTCCTGTGGTCCTGGGGACTCACGTGGTGGGGGAAGTGGTTAGTACAACATGGAATAACTTTATTGGTTGGATTTTTGTTCCCGATAATTGGCATAGCTATTGTCCGATGTATGATTACCCATCTACTCGCTTCTATTTCTTCTCTCTTTTCTCCTTCTGTCCGCTATGTTTGTATCACCACCCTAGAAGATTACGTTGAATAGACTCCACCGACCTTGAAGACACTCCACTAACTCTTGTTGTTTGAGTCACGGGTGGTGTCACAAACTGTTCATAAGCAAGAAACTGTTTAAGAGGATGTCTCAAACAACTCAAGTGGGATGCCCTTTGGGGGAGAAGCAGAGCGAGCTCTGCGGAGGTGGGGTGGTGGGCTGTTTCTCTCCCCCTCCCTCCTGTGGTTGCCCAGAGACAGAACTTGCCTAACTGTGCAGGTACAAGCCAGAGAATTTGAGAACCTTCTGGAACAAACTACTGTGCATGCCCAAGAAAGACTACATAAAGGCAACACCTCATGTGTGTCTTTGTCGACCCACCACCTATGGACAAAGCTCACGACTCTACAACAACGCGGGATCCAAGGGTGGTGATTTTCTCTTTTCCTATCCCCTCCTCCTCTCTTTCCTCTTTCCTCTTTCTGCTCTCTCTTTTTCTTACATATATTCATGTGTATAAGTTTTGTAGGAGTTGAATTGGGATCGTTTGATCATTGACGAGTTATTAGGAAAATAGTCTCATCGCCAAAGTACCTTTATTGGTTCCCCAGAAGGTTATGAGTTGATTGTTTCCAAATTGTCTCCATTCACTTACTAAAGTGGTCAGTTAATAAAATCACCAGCACAATTGTTCCTCTGAGTCATTGTGGTGACTGGGCCTGCCCTGGGTCTCTGCCAAGCAGAGACCAGCTCTTCCACGGACACATGCACTGGGGGAATTCAAAAGATTCACTCCCCTCATTAGCCACCAGTGTAAGGAATATTTCTAAGACCCTTGGGGCATGTGTTTATCACAGACAGATCAAAGCAAAGAGGACTTGCACCAAAGAGAGGGAAGCATCTGTACAACTTTTGTGTCCCTGTGAGAGACCACTTATAACTCCCCGAAACAGGGCCCGAGAGAAACAGGCCTGTTAGAAACAAGGACTGATAAAAACAGCCTGAGAAAGAGATAAGGGATAGAGGGGGAACAGAGGCCTTCCAAGCCGAGGAATGTCTCAAAGACTCGCAAGTAATGAATCTATATTGTGGAGGTTGAAGCTGATAAGGCTGCCTGAATAGCACAGGATGTGGCTGGAGGAGGGAGCCTTGTGAAGACAGGATGGTTGTGCTCTGGTGCATCTTGTAAAATTTCAAGGGCCATCTGTCCAGCTTCATTATCTGCGAAATGCATATTAATATGACACCCCTGCATATGCTAATGAAAATTAACGAGATCATGCTAATTATATCATCCCATGAAGCATCTTACCGCTCCCCATATATGTGATAAGTAGGTATGTGGGTTGACCTAGGGGAGGGACCCAAGGAAAGTGTGTATAAATTGAGAGGGGGCGAGGAGTGAAATACAGAAGGAAAAAAGGAGTGAAGTGAAGCGAAGAAGACAGATGTATCCTTGAACCCTTGTTGGAGGGACCGATGCAGGAACCCGGACCGATGCAGGAACCCAGACCGATGATCTCTATTTCTACCTCTCTATCTCTCTTTTTTTCTTTTTCCCCCCTTTCCCTTATTACCATTTGTGTGAGCTGGCACAGGCAGGACACAGGAACAACCACAAAACCACAGATGAAATGCAAAGAGCAAATTTATTCTCGTTACCTCATGACCTGGGGGATCTCCACAGCAATATCCAGGCAGAGGCACACAAGTGGGGACACAGGCACCATGGAGCTTGGTCCTTGCTAGCCAAAAAGAGGTAAAGAAGGAAAAAGACCTCAAACCTGCTACTTTCACCTCTATATATCAGGGATTTTTGCAGGCATACTTTTCCACTGTGCTTTGATCTTTCCCACAGCAGGGCAGGAATTTCAAGGATGTTCGATAGGGTGTCTCTGAGTTTTTCACAGGCCTATGTTATCTAAACACAGACATTCTACCCATCAAGCAGACAGAGCTAAGCAACAATTAGTGTGATATATGTGGTTTTTGGCACCCCAGCTGCAAGTCACTTGAGCATGTTCACAATCCTTCTCGCCAATCTTCCATTGTATTCCCACCCCATTAAGTAACACAAGGCATACTATATCACTTGCCATAACTCGTTATATACTTAGCCAATTATTGTGTATCCAATTAGTACATTGTGGGAAATTAATAGGTGTCTGTGTCTGGACTTTGAGACTTGTTTCACCATTGTCCACTCTGTTGGGGATTTACTAATCTAAATCACTTGTCTTCCTTGTCTGAGCGGGACGTGACAATCCCCAGCAGTTCATATACAGCTAATTTAGAGCAGAAAGTGTGATGAAGTTGCCACTGTGTTTGGAAATAACCTATAGTTCCAGGTTCATCATGACCCAATCCAGCTCCATTGTCCCTATACCTGCCACACAGATGTGTGCTGAGACAGCTGTAATGTCCCAGATATAAGACAGATCTATGGAGGAATGCACAGCAAATGTGTGTGAGATTGGTTTCAGCTGGGTCAAATAGAAAGGAACAGATTTATACCAGTACCTATCTTCATACCTCTTCAGACTACAAGCTAAACCTTTAGATGTTAACTGAAAAGGAAACTTTCTACAGCCTTGAGAGATTTAAGGGAAGAAAAACCCTAATTCCTTCATTAATCTGATTAGGCGATCCTCTCAGTCATGCTCTCATCCTCAAACATTCAGCACACAGGAAGGATCCCAACTGAAATCTCTTGCATCTTATTGCCCTCCTCATCTAACTTGAACATCTAAGTAAAATCATCTCACCTGAAATATAAAGAAGGAAGGGGGAGGCTTCAACTGTAGGTTCAATCATCTACTTTTACAAATTTACAATGGAGATACCTGCATCTGAGTCCCACTGTAAGAGCAGGATTAACTTTCTCACAGATAGAAATCTGGTACCATTAGAAATATCCTCTGATTGAGACATAGCTGGCAGATACCAAACAGGTCTTATGGAAAAAACACTTGAAGAGGGAGCTGGACACTCAGCAGAATGCACAATTAATAGACATGGAGTGGATCACTCCTTAAATTTGACCTAAGGTCATCACCTAGGTTCAATGTGTCCTCAAATGAGAGGTATCAACACCTTCAGGGTGTTATTAGTGGCCTCAGACATCTGTATTAGGATAGGATGAAGTGTGTTTGGGAACATTTATTTTTCAGCATTGACTATTGAAAGGAGCTTAAACAACTACTTAGGCTGGATACTTTCAGGTAAATACAACCAATATGATCCTGTCCTCAGTGTTTTGGTTTCATTCATTTTTTTTAAAAAAAGTATTTATTATAAGTTAATATGTTTCTGTGAAATAATCAATTTCTGCAAGAAAAGAAGTAAAATAAAAAAGGACCAGCTTAATCTGTTTCATTTTTAGCATCATTATTACCTCTGGGTAATCACAGTTATTCCCAAATCACCCCAATTTTGGTGGAATGCATGAGTGGCTAAGTCCCCAGTGAACTCCCAACATACTTCCTAAGCTTTATTTTCAGCTGCCAGATGTTGCAACAAAGTAAAGATAATTGTATCTGAGAAGTTGCTAAATAAGTATTTACATAAATTTGTCTCTATTAGGAAAGTTTAGTCCACTGCATTCTTAATGCATAAATTCCGAAGTGACTGATGTGCAAATGGCTTTCTGCCTGGCGTTTGGTTCAAATCCATTTCTAATTAGAAGAGCCTGATTTTTAATCTACTGGTTTAATCACCTTTTCTTTCTGCTTTTAGCACATATATTCCCTATTTTGGTCATTCAGCAATGGGAGATTGCTCTCTCCCCCAGGCCATCCTTGTCTTTAATATTTAGAACACCTTATAGCTCAAAGTGACACCAGAAACAGCTTTAAGAAATATCTGTCTTATATCAGATAGGTGTTACAATGTTTGAAATGATATTCAAGTTTTATAATCAAATGATTTTGTTGCAGGAATTGGTGATCTTAGTTTGATATAGAGTTACATATACATCCTCTAGTCAAATTTGAACCCATAAAAGTTAAGTTCAGTTAAAAATATTAGCTTATAAAACTGTTGTGGTGTCAAAAGTTTGAAGAGCAATTTCTGTAATGAGTTCTCTCTCTAAGGCAGACTGGCTTTTCTCTTCTGCTTCCAACATTTAGATGTAGATTTACCAAGCAGAGCTCTCAACATCTCAAAGTAACTCTGTATCTAAATATACCCATTCGCTTTCACTTAAAGTGCAACATATTTTCCCTGTAGAAATGACTAAACAGATAAATGTCTTTTGGTTTTTAACTTTAGTTAACCTATGATACACAACTATCATTACCCACAGAGAATGAGAAGTATTGATTTTAATTTGTCCCATAACAAAGTCCTACAGAAGATTTTGAAATAAATTCCTCCCCTCCCCCACATGGTAGCTATTCAGATTTCTCCAGTCTTTCCTCACTCTCACCTGGAATAGGACTTTCATATTTAAGTAGTGACTATTTGACACATATATGCCACAAAGAGCCTAATGTCGTTGATTCTCAGTGCTGCTATTTAACTGCATCTGTTGACAATTAATTTGATATATATATGAAGCTATAAATAAATTTCTAATGAAAAATGCTATTTTTTATTATTCTTGATTTGTAGCAAAAATGCTGCACTCCTCTAAACAAATGGTATCTAAATTTTACATGCTGTTCATCTTGTCCATAATTTGTATGTATATGTAGTGGCAGAGACTGTAATTAAAAATGTTTACTTTATTACCTGAACATTGTCAAATTTTGGTTGATAAAGTGACTTTTGTGAATAAAATATTTTTTTAATTAGAAAGCTTTTTCCATTAAAGTTTTTCCAAAATATCAGAAAATTATATTTATTGAAAATAAGGTAACTTAGTAAAGAGTTTTGATAATCTAACAAGATCCCTTTCTTAATTTGCTGTAGCCTAGAAGACTACAGCAAGATGTTATTTTTATGAAAGTTTAGTCTTCCAGACATGCTGTAAGATCTTTGTCATATTTTAGCACTTCTCTCTCTCTATTTAAAATTTGGCAGACCAGAATATGACAGGGATGAACAAACATTGATGGAGAGGGAACAGAGGAGATGCTGATTCCTGAAAATCATTCAAAACTCAAAAAAGGGTCAGGTTCAGGGTGCCCATTTCCTTAATTAAAAATCTAGTCAATCAATCCCAATGTCTCTCTCATTCACATCAGTGTGCCAAACCATGTCAGACCAGATTCTTCTCTGTTTTTACAGCTACATAATTGAAATCTGAATCCACTACTGTATGAATGTTAATGTGCCATTCCAGTGGTTATTCATAGCCCCTAAGTTCTGATCTTCTACACAACAGTTTAATAAATACAATCAAATAGTGAAAAATAAGGCTTCTTTTGGGTTCATCTGGTGAGCAGAAAAGGCTTTTAATTTTACAGAAAAGTAAAAAAGGAAAAAAATAGTCTGTCCATTCCTCAAAGTAGTGATACAGAGCCAAGCTCTATGGGGTTGCTGACTGGATTTATTGTATGCCACACAGATTAAAAGTAAGTGTAGGCAGCTAAAGAGTCATGATAGTCAGCTGGGTAGGATGGTTTGTGAGTGTAACAGATACTGACTGTGCCACAGCACAATACTTCTGCTTGGCAAGTTAATTAAGTTAGGATTGAGTGCCTGTTAGATGTTGGAAGTGTGGGAAAAGCAAAACAATGAAAAAGCTGCAAAACACACATTTCCTTAACACATGGTGCCCAGAACAAACACAGGACGGGATGAAGATCCAGTGATTTGTGTTTGCTGTGGCACCAAGGAGGAATGTGAAACGAGGTGGAGGCCGCGCGGTCCCATTCTTTCACTTATCTCCTCTCAAGGACTGTTTTGCAGTAGTCTGCCACCTTGTCTCTCACCCTTCCTCTTCTCCCACAAAAAACAGTGTACCCCTCGCACCAAGGAATGTGCTGTGTCGTTGTTCAAGAGATAATGGATTGACCACAGTCCCACACACTCACACATACATGCTATGATAAATACTACCCCAAATTTGTACCTAACGGGGGAGGACAATAATCCGACACCAAATCGGAGGGACAGATTGACGGGTTTGTGCTCTCGCCCCCCCCCGAGAAGGGACGTTTTTTGGTAAGATTCCCTCGGCTATGCCAAGTGATTACCCGGGAACTAAGTGTGTGTGTGATTGCAATCGTTTTCCTTTTTGTGTATAGTGTTATATAACCAACCTGCAGTTCGTGCATTTATCGCAGGTGTAAGAGTCGGTCAGAAGATCAGCATTGTCTCAACATTGTCATCAAGGACATGGACAGTGAGGTACCCGACAACGGCCTGTTTAGAGCGCAGTTGCCAATCCCTGGAGTGGAATGTGGTGCAAAGGCTCCTGAATGCAGAACTGTGTGGCACAGCCAGTGCTGTGCGGTTCTCCTGAGTACTGACCCATGTGGTGCAGGCAGTGCAGTGCTGTCCTTTGGTGCCTGAGCCGTGTAGTACAAAGAGTGTTGTGCTATTGTTCGGTACCTGGGCCTAGCCAGAGCTGCTAGTGATAATTGCATAGCCATTGTCAAAAAACATGGATCGCAACTGTTGCCATAACATCGATGAAGAAATCATGAACCTTAGATGAACTTTGCTTCATTATAATACCAAAACACACCTCCTGGTTGAAGGTTACCCACCTCCAAGACTGACCACACCTCGGACACTCCCCCCTGCGCACGCGCGATGGCCTCGCTTGAGAAGGGCGGAGATATGATAATTGAATTCTGAGAAGGGCGGAGACCCCTGAGGCAGAGGTGGAGCAAGGTGTGTTACTGAGCATAAAAGATGACTTCTGGACAACGAAAATGGGAAGCTTCCCCACCAAGGACCACGACGATCGACGACGCAGCTTCAGCTGGACCCGGGACTGTTAGGACGTCGTGAGATCAGCGGTGGTAGCTATAACCTCTCTCCCTCTTCTCTCTAAACTTAACTTTACTTTTCTCCTTTCTTTCACCCATCTCTAACTATCGCGTGCCTCTTCACAGGCAACACAATAAAGTTTCACTGTTTGATTACTGCTATCCCCTTTGGTGTTGGTCACCTTAATTTTGCACTTTCGAGATCGTAGCAAACGAACCATCATGAGTCCACCGAGTGGACCGTGACAATGACATACAGAAAATGAAAGTCAGCCTAGTGTTGTTCTGCTGCCAGGAGGTTTACCTTCAAAGGTTGCTTCCTTGCTCTGCAGTAGCCATGCGTCCTGAGCTGACCCTATGCACTCCTCCCTACTCCTGAAGGGTAGTATCAGCAGCACATGGGGTGACTCCTGGCTAAAACATCTCCAAATTGCCTTTTTTTTTTTTTTTTTCTTCTGTCATTTGCTCTAACACTTCCTTCATTACTGTTGTCTTGTCCTCCTGTTGGCGACAGCTTTAACTCTGATGAAGATGTGTCCCCAGGTCCTGATCAGGGTCCCCTGCAGAGCTCCTGAGCATGTCATGAAAACATTTTTAATTTTTGATTGTGAGCTACAATGGCCAGCAAAAATCATAAACGTTCAGGACAGCAAGCTCTGATGCCTGCGTTTATGTGGGAGAGAGGCAAGTCGACATCGGCCTGTCAGCTCTGCGCAGCCCCTGACAAGCAGCAAGGCTTTGATGAGAAACAGGCCTTGGGAGAAAGATAAGAAAATGCCGAGTTGTGCCAAGGTGGCAGGGAAAAACAACGGACAGCTGCAACACTCAACTGTGGAAAAGTACTGAACTGTGAAAAGTTACCGCTGCGTGAACAGCGCGTGAACAAGAAGTTGATTGGTCTGCACAGCGCGTGTGAGAGTGGTCTTATGCTGGTAGGAGAAAAGATATATAGCTGTCTGTCTGCATTAAAAAAAAACCAACTCTCTGACTCATTATTCTGGCCGCTACAACTGGTGACCCCGACGTGCAAATCCCGACGTGATTTGGGACAAAACAAGGACTGCGGAAGCCGAGCGGTGGTAGCGGAGCCCAGCTGAACTTTACGGTCGGCAGAGATTGAGCCAAATAGTCCGGACGGCAACTGAAGGCACCTGGAAGAAGGCGAGCAGCTGGGGACTGACATGGGGGCACAAATTTCTGCAGAGGAAAGGTCTATTTTACATATTTTGATAAGAATTCTGGAGAAGCGGAGAATCAAATATGAGGAAAAGGTGATACGCACTTTTCTTATTTGGTGCAAAAGGAATGGGGTCCCTCCTGATGCACAGTCTGCTTTTAATCTCGAAACATGGAAAGAGTCAGGGAACACCTTATTTGAGGCGGCCACAAAGGGGGATACCATCG
The DNA here is from genome assembly GCF_031877795.1 of Strix aluco. NCBI lineage: Eukaryota > Metazoa > Chordata > Aves > Strigiformes > Strigidae > Strix > Strix aluco. The sequence continues at coordinate 39,374,861 of NC_133970.1, forward strand.
CTACATCATCTTTAACTACATGGCGATTGGTACATGAATCCCTGAAACAGTTAAAAAGTGATTGGACTGCCGTGGCAGCTGCAGCCGATGCCACGTCACCTAGTGAATCCAATTCTCGGACGGATCCTACAGTTGTGGCTGAGACACCCCCAGAAAAGCCGTGAGCCCCTTCCACATGTCAACTACCTGCCGATGAGGACTCTGATGGGGACTCTCCCAAGACGCCAGCACAGTATTCTATCTGGAAATCCAAGTGTGTGGATCTCTGTACTCAGCATTCGTGCCCCCCCATCTGCCAGTGCGGAGTTGGCGGCTGCGGCCTGGGGCCTCCCCGAGCCCCCCACCGCCGCGGGGTGACCGCCTGTGGCCGAGTCTGGCACCATGCCCCTGGCCCATGCCCGCCTGCCCCGCCTCCCCCGAACGCAAAAAGGGGCAGTTTTTACAGAAGGTGCTGACACTGTGATGCGGCATCCCTTGTCTGTCACCATGAGAAATAAACTGATTAAGGCTGCCCCACCAACATATAAAAATGTAATCATACCTCTTTTGATTAATAAGACAGGAAATCCTCTTTCTAATGTGGTAAAAAAAAACCAAAACAAAACCAAAAACAAAAACAAAAACACCACCAGCAGCTGAATGACCTTGGAGAGTGTGGCCCCTGAGGGAGTGCAGGGAATCGAGACACTCGAGACAGTCCTAGCAAATATATACACAGAGAGGGCTGAATAGTTCTGAAACTAAGGATCCAGGGACAACTCAGCCTACAGCACCTCTTCTCAAACCTCAACGAGACCCTTCATCTGCCCATGGAGGGCCCCCGTGGATGGATCAATGGTTCCGGAAGTGAAAGAGGATTGGGCATCGTTTTCTGACTTGTACCCTTTGCAGGAGGCAAGGGAGGGGAATCAATATTATGGTCCCCACAAACTGTAAATGCCCTGATTGACGCTGGAGCAGAAGCTTCCTTAATATATGGGAATCCCAGGAAATTTAAAGGACAACCTGTAATTATCACAGGTTTCGAAGGAAAACAAATTGAAGCTGTACAAACACAAATAGAAATGAAAACAGGAAACGTCCCAAGACGATTGTATTCAGTCATGATTCTCCCCGTTCCTTAATATATAATAGGTATAGACATTCTAAAAGGACTAACTTTAAATCTTTCTGATGGTCAGTACACTAAAGCCCTTGATTTTAAAACAAAGAAGGGGGAATTCTCTGGACACACCACATAATCAGCTGGCAATGGCTTTATATACTCTTAATTTCTTAAACAAAAATCATTTTGCTTTGACATCAGCAGAACATCATTTTAGCACCACAACAGACTCTACAATTAAACCACGGGTCTTGTATAAGGATCCTAAAGGAGACCCGACCTGGAGAGGGCCAGTAGATCTGCTGGTATGGGGGAGGGGGTATGCTTGTGTTTTATCGCCCACAGGTCTTCGGTGGATACCAGCAAAAAAAGTCAAGCCATATCGTGAGCTGGAAGGAGCAACCCTCCAACCCAATGCCACAGACCCCTCAACTGATGATACAGGAATCGACACGCAGGCTACATTCCCCTAGGAACTCGGTGACTGCAGCTATCACTTGGAGAAGTCTGAAACACTGAACATTATCCATTATTAGTTCTTGTTAATTAGTAAAATCTGTATTACTATTAGCATTTTTAGTACTTGATCATTAACGAAATATATAGGCTTACTATTCACTAGTGAAAGATGTAGCTTAGACAAAATGTAGTTATTAATAAGGATGAAATGCTGCAAGAATGTGTGTATTCAACTTCCTTTGTTTAGCAATATTAAGAATTAAGAACCCAAGTGTTTAACATTATTAGAAACTCCCTTGGTTTTCCTCCCTTGAGTGGTGGCCAGGCTCTGGGTGGAACCCAAAAGGAGGATGAAATCAGATGTTTCCGCTCAAAGAAAATTGCCAGTTATTTTGGCCTGCTGATTTAGATATATGAGGCTGGACCTGTTTCCAGCGACTTCGGATGCCTCACCTACAGGTGGACACATCGTGTAGGATTTCCAACTTGCAAGGAAAGGTACTCCAAATCCTCGCTGCAACCAGGGTTCCCCAGAAACTGTGGATCTGAATATTAGTACCCCATTAAATAAGTGTACTATTCTGTATTTTCCTTACTGTTTATTTTGTAATATTTAGTCATATCCTTTAATTATTGGCAGTGAAACCAGCCTACTCTTTTCAACTAGTAACTGTAACTGCTGTATTGTTTTTATCCTTTTGTAGAATTATTTTATGTATACTGTGTTTTTTGAAGTTTGTCTAAACCTTAATTGACAAAGCTTTGAAACAAGTCTTGCAGGTGCACTACAAAACAAAGAAGGGGGAGATGTGGGAGAGAGGCAAGTCGACATCGGCCTGTCAGCTCTGCGCAGCCCCTGACAAGCAGCAAGGCTTTGATGAGAAACAGGCCTTGGGAGAAAGATAAGAAAATGCCGAGTTGTGCCAAGGTGTCAGGAAAAAATAACGGACAGCTGCAACACTGAACTGTGGAAAAGTACTGAACTGTGAAAAGTTACCGCTGCGTGAACAGCGCGTGAACAAGAAGTTAATTAGTCTGCACAGCGCGTGTGAGAGTGGTCTTATGCTGGTAGGAGAAAAGATATATAGCTGTCTGTCTGCATAAAAAAAAAAGAACTCTCTGACTCGTTATTCTGGCCGCTACACATTTTAGCCTTATTTTCATCTCTACATACAAAACTGAACCCACACTTATTCTGGAAAACTGAAATTTTTCACTTTTCCTCTTCAGACTTCTTTCAGTTCTTAAAACTGCTAATTTTTTGTGTCTTCAACTTTAGTGGTTCAGTCAAATTTAGTCCTCTCTAAAGTCAACTCAGATCTCCCTTTGTCTCCAGCACATCTTCTCTTCTGTGACTTGTATGGAGCAAACCCCTTCCTGCCATCCAGAGCAGAAATACTAATTTTCCAAACATCAGTTATGTTTTTGTTTCCATTCAGATAAGTTCCATACAAGCTTATTAATTTGCACAATTTATTTTGAGTCCTAACAACAATGGTGATGCTAAAATAATGATGTTAACAATTGCCAAAGTAGTTGAGATTTTATAGGAACGAGATAGGAACAAATGCTAAGATTCTACACAGGAATTAATTATTTAAAAAAAAAAATAAAGTACAAAGAGAAAAAGAAAAAATGAGATGACCAGGAACTTTTCTGCTTAGTAAAAAAAATAGAGAAAGAAATATTTAATTTATCATCACAGTCCTTTGTGTCTTTCAGCATTCCGCATAAGTTATTTTCCAGGAACAGACTACAAATTAAGAGACTGTAATATGACTCTCTGATAAACAAAAACATTAGACAATAAATAGGGAAATGAGAAATAGAATTATAGGTGAAAGTAATTATTATTGTGCCACAGCATTTCATCTGCTAACCATTTTATGCTGCATATTCTATCAAAGGGATCAGCATTTGGCTTGCAGAGCCACTGATGTTTTCAAGGTCTTTGCATTCATTAGAATTTAGTACTGTGAGATCTTCCTTTGCTTTGTTTTTTTAACCTCTTTTATTCCACTCAACACATTATGGAGGAAATATTTGTATTGAAACACTACCTAGGAAAATAAACCACACCAGAATATGATACGTTTTATTGATCAGTTCTATTTTTTATTTTAAAATTAATTATTTTCAGTCTCTAGAATGTCTCATAATTTTTTTATATGTGAAGCTTGTGTGGAAATTTCAAATTCTGAAATGCTTACAAGACTTTTGCTATAGATAAGCCCTAGAAAATACCATTTGAAATATAAATAGTGACTATTTCTCCATCTCAGACTCAAAATAGAGTTAAAAATACCAGAAATTTCCATCAGGAGAAACTACAAGGATCCACTCTGAATAAAGCATAGAACTGTAGTCACACCATGGTCACAGGTCATGCCTGAGACTTTATTAGGTACCTTAGTATGAGGATTAGCTATAAGGTGATATAGCATAAACTTGATCTCTAATGTCATAAAAAAGGCTTAATTTAAAGGACTATTCACACCATTATGTGGTGTGAAGATATGCACCTCCAAAGACTCATCCCTCTGACCTATTTCTCTCCATTGACAAAAAAGAGCCTAGGGTGACTGGCTCAGATTTAGATGTCTAAGCTTTAGATGTCGCAAGTGAGATAAAACAAATCCCATCCATAGGATTCCTGTTCCCTGAATGGTGATGGATCAACTGCCTCAAAGGGAGCAATCCAGAAAGAGGACATGCTGAGTGGAGGGCCACCTCGTGGGAGTCAGTAGGGAAGGTGGATGGAAGGCAGGGTGGGCAGCTCCAACTATCTGCCTTTCTCCTTGGCTGGGGTCCCTAATGTGAGGATGGGGACAAAGTGCCTCTGCCTTTACAGGGTAAGACTTTCCTGGGGTTTGGCGCAGCTCAATGATACTAGTGGTGAAATTTGTTCGGTAGTTAGGTAGGTCAAAATCAATACATTTAGAAGCACCTATTATATATTCTATAGCAAGGAGGTTCTGCAGCATAAAAGACAATCTCTTGCCTTAAACTTCTTGTTATCTGTCTGCTTAATATCAGACAAGCAAGGGAGTGAAAAAAACAAAGATAAGAATCACCAATGTTTTAGCAGAAACATAAATTTTGAAGAGATGCATGAGATAAAGCATTAGGCTCACTGACTCTTTCTGTCCTGTGTTTGGTGGGTTTTAATCAAGTAGGAGGATTTCACTGAATGTTCACATACTCTAAGGAAAGCTGCATCAAGCCTGTGTTTCCCTCCTCTACAAGGTAGTTATTCCGTCGAAAATAATTTCCAAGTATATTCATCAGGATTGGGAATTTTGGGGAAACCAAATTGTGAGAGACTGAAATGTCCTATGACTGTCTCAAAGCTTGCTTGTGTCTGTGCAAACCTCCAAGAGAAGCTGCTGCGGCCTGTGAATTGGTCTGGGGAATGTCTCCCAGAGAAGCGGGAGTGTATTGAAGGATGCACCCCCCCACTTCCTTGCGGTTGCATTGTCAGACTCTTTAGACAAGCCTCAAAGGGGCAGAGGTGTGCTGAGCTGGCCCCATCCTGTAGCCATTTGTGGCTCTATTGCGTACACCAGACCCCATGCCTGCATTGCTAATGAACTGACAAGAGGCAAAGGTTCCTGCCCTGAAGCCAGATGCAACAAAACCTGTTGGACCAGAGAAAAAAAACTAAAGGTGAGCAGATATGCTAATCAGCCAATACGATGAACTTAAAAAGGCAACAGAAAATTTTGCTCAGTGTGCATCCACCATCGAAGCCAGATCCGTGTGCACCCACCACCGAAGAACTGAAGACTGAGGACCAACGGGACGCCGCTGGATCCATGGTGGTGACTATTCTTGCAGCCCTATCCCACATCCTTGCTTTATTTCTGTCTTTCCCTTCCATTCTGTCCTATCGCTACCCCTCTTCACCTTTTTAATAATAAGATCCTGTTTTGGTTATACGGCATTTGACCTCGTTTGTGTCTTAATCTCGCTCTTGGGATCATATCGAAACCTCCCCCAACATTGGATCGGGACACAAATCTGGCCAGCTGAGACCTGCGAACCTGTCTGATTCTACTGTAGGTTAAAATTTGAATTTAGTGCTCTGACTACATTTCCAAAATATACAGTGAATGCCAATGCCAACTCTTTATGGCAAGCACTGTGCCAACTGTTTGTGGTCATCTTTGTGTGTGTGAACATCAGAAGCAGATAACAGAGGGGTGGAGGAGGGGATGGCTCTCTTTTCCATTGCTGAGGGGTTTTTTGGTTGCTTTGTGTGGTTTTTTTTTCCCCAAAGCTTTTTTCTGTTTTGTGGTGTGTTTTGATGCATTTGTATTCTTTCTTCTGGGCAGGCTGGAAGTGTCAGACTGAAAGATTGACCAGTGTGTTGTGACAGATATGTAATCTAGTGAGCAAGAGTGCATTTTGCTTTCCTGATGTGAACATGATAGTCCTTATCTCCTCAGGAAGCACAGAGAACACTTGTGTCCTCAGCTTCACAGAGCTGTGGAGGAGACACTCCAGCCAGGAAAAATTCTGATGATTGAAAGTTTTGCTTTTGTAATGGGGCAACCGATTATTTAACACATATAACTTCAATTATGAATATATAAAAGCATATAGAAATGTGAAGTATTGTTTGTCTTTGTCACATCCCGCTCAGATGAGGGAGACAAGTGACTCAGATTCCTAAATCCCCAACGGAGTGGACAACGGTGAGACAAGTCTCAAAGTCCAAACATTTATAAACTACCCACAATGTACTAATTGGATACACGATAACTGACTAAGTATATAACGAGTTGTGGTAAGCAATAAAGTATGCCTTGCATTTCTTAATGGTAGTGAAGGAAAAGGGGGAAAAAAGGAAAGGAGGGAGACGGAGGGAATAGAGGAATAGAGATCACCGGTCTGGGTTCCTGTGTCGATCTCACCAGCACGGGTTCCAGGAGGCATCCGTCTTCTTCACTTCTGCTGGAGATTGGTGCGGGAGATAAACGCATGCAAATGATCACACAGTGATTAAGCAATGCCTACTTTAATATGGTGGACAAGACTTTTATAATGCAGGTGAAAATCACAAGATACAATCACATGGTACAATTCTTTCTGATTGGACAGTTAGCTTTGCACATGCTCCTTAAACTCTCTTCTGATTGGCTGAGAACTGCCACATCGACATTGTACAAACTTCTTCTCTGCCCAGGCCAACACCCTGAAGTTGTTTACCTTCCTGGGTTCTTCCTCATTCTTCCAGGGTCAGTCCCTCGTCACATCCTTGCTCATATGCAGGATTGCTCACACGTCCTTTTTCTTACAGGGACTCCTTCCGAATCCCCACATATCCCTCTTTTTGTTTTTGAGCAATCCAAACTCCTTGTAAGCTTTTTTGCAGCGATTGTCTAACACAAGAAATTAAACATGGCAAAATAATAGCAAGTACAATAATCACAATAATTACAATGATTACTCCTTTTAACAATTCTTTGCTCGTAATAAGTTGACCTTGCCAAAAGGTTGTGGTGTTGGTGCTGGGCTGGGTAATTTGAGCAATGTCATTGGCCTGTGAAAATTTCATTTTTGCCCAACTATCATCTGACACAAACCCAATGAATTCTTGTGGGTCAAAGTAAGGGATTCTCAATAAACATATTCTGAATGGGTCCGACGGAGTAGCCATCGAAAGGCAGAAGGATTCTTGACCGGTCTCTTTAGCTATAGTTACCCATATGTTTGGTCAGGGAAACACTACTTTTGCTGGATGAGCATTAATCACTGTCAGAACCATCACAAGGCTTAGAATCACAAACTTGATCTCCTTTCCAAGGCCGCACCCAGCGAGATGGAGCCCCTCTAGTGCCGGTATCTGTAATAACGCAGGCATAGCCTCGACCCGTCATTTTTAGTTCCACAGGTCCTTTCCACTCTCCTATAGCAACATCTTTGTACTGAGCAAAAGCACCATCTCTACACCGGCTTATACCGGATTTCAGATCCATACTATGTATTACTACTGGTGGTTCCTCCCTATCACCTGTGAGACGTAATTTAACACATACATCGCTTTTGCAAGTCATTCTGCAACAGCCAAGCTCTCTCCCCCTTTTTGTTCTTGCAAAAGTGCCTTTAAAGTTTTGATGTGCTCTCTCCACTATAGCTTGCCCCGTGGGGGAATGTGGTATACCTGGGATGTGACGTATACCCCAGAGTTGACAAAAAAAAAAAGGCAAATTTTTGAGAGGTAGAGGCTGGTCCATTATTAGTTTCACGGGTCAACTGAACTAATTCCCCATATTCCCTGGCCCATTCCGCCCTACCGCGATGGTAACTTCTCACAGCTTAGTGCTTTTTCACAGTTCAGTGTTGCAGCTGTCTGCTGTTTTTGCTGCTACCTTGGTACAACTCAGCAGTTTCTTATCTATCTTCTGAGGCCTGTTCTTCATCAACCCTAGCTGTTTCTCAGAGGCTGTGTAAGGCTGACAGGCCAATGCCTCCCACATCTCCCCTTTCTTTGTTTTGCAGCAGCACCTGCAAGACTTATTTCAAGACTTTATCAATTAAGGGTTAGGCAAACTTCAAAAAAACGCAGCATACTTAAAGCAGTTACACAGAATGCTAGAAACAATAGAGCAGTTACAGTTACTAGTTAAAAAGAGGAGGCTAATTTCAGTACCCATAACTAAGGGATATGACTAAATACTACAAAAATAAACAGTAAGGCAAAATACGGAATAGTACACTCACCTAATGGGGTGCTAACATTCAGATCCGCAATTGCTGGGGAACCCTGGATGCAGCGAGAATTTAGAGTACCCTTCCTTGCAAACTGGAAATGCTACGCGATGCGTCCATCCGTAGGTGAGGCATCCAAAATCGCTGCAAGCAGGTCCAGCCTCTAAATCAACAGGCCAAAATACCTGGCAATTTTCTTTGAGCGGAAACATCTGATTTCATCCTCCTGTTGGGTTCCACCCAGAGCCTGGCCACCAGTCAAGGGGGGAAAACCAAGGGAGTTTCTAGTAAGGTTAAACACTTGAGTTCTTAATTCTTAATATCACTAAACAAGGAAAGTTGAATACATACATTCTTATAGCATTATATCCTACATTTTGCTTAAATGATCAGTTGAAGAGATTGCGAACTGTTGGCATAGGGACGTCCACAGCACCTGCGGCTGGTTCCTGAGTGTCTACGGCTGCGGCTGGGCTGCGTCTGACACACGCAGAACAATCATACAAAGAGGCCTCTTACACTCATCACTCACACAACATAAAATCACAAACACTACAGACATCAAAACACCATTAAGAATATATAAAGTCATTGCTAGATGATTATGTGGTGCGTCCAGAAAATTCCCCCTTCTTTGTTTTATAGCGTTCACCATGGTGCAACCACTTCACGCACTGCAGCGGCATAGGCTGCAACATTAGACTGTTGCATTCCTCGGTTGGTTAACTCAATCATATCAGCTACAGATGCTCCATGTGGGAGGGTCGCTAGCAGGTGCTGGGTAGATGGGTTAGCGTTTTCAAAGGCCATTAACTTGAACATCTTTTCTTTCATCTCTAGGGTCACGTCAGATTGTTGTTCGAGGGAGTGATAAAGGCGATCTACATATTTTGAAAAAGGTTCATTAAGTCCCTGTGTTATTGTTACAAACTTGTCCTGTTTCTTGCCTTCTGTGTCAGATACAGACATTAGGGCCTGACTGGATATTGACTGTGATAACCGTAACACTTCATTAGAGAAATTGACCTGTAGATCTACTGCGGTGAAGGGCCCTGTACCCAATAGCATTTGTGCTTGGACAAGATAAAGGGGATCACCCTGTGGGCGCGGACGAACCTGTTCTTCGTTAGCTAACTTCGTCCATGCGCTTTCAAATAACATTTTTTGAGATGGAGTTAAAATAACTGCTGCTATTTGATCAATATCTTTTGGGATTAACAATGATGACGAGAAGATATAGTTGATGATTTGTTTGGTCAATTGGTGATGGAGACCATCTTGGATTACTGAAGCCCTAGCCTTTTCAAGCAATTTCCAATCGAAGGGATCCCACTCATTGGTGCCAGTAACAGTATTAAAGGAAACTGGAAACGCTTGTACGGTTTCTGGGATAAAAGATCCTTCTAGTATAGCATCTTTAAGAATTCCTTTCCATCGGCGTGTAGCTGCAGAGGCACTCTGCGCCTGTGAAGAAAAAAGATGCGAAGCTGCAGTGTGAGATGATGAGGGCACAGTAGCAGGCACAGGAACTGCATACTCGAGTGATGGATCCGGAGGAGCAGATGGCTGTGGTCTCGTATTTGATGAAAAGGTATATGGTTTCTGCTCCCTCTTCTCTGCCTGTGATACAGTTAAGTTATCAAGCTTGTCTACAATGTACAGGAGTAAAGTTTCAATGTCTGCAGAGCCGGCTTGTGAGGCGGGGCTCTCTTCTCCCGAGGGGTTGTTCTGTGAGGGTGGGAGGGGCGGGCACAAATCCTCTGTACCCCCGCCCTCGCCTGGGTCCCGCCCACTACTGGCGTCTTTGGTCTCTTCCGGTTTCTCCTCAGTCGCTTTCCGGTTGGCATCAGACACACTTCCGGTGCTTCCCGCCCCTGATGACGCAGTTTTGGGTTTAGCCCCCGCTGCTCGCCCCAGCCCCGGCGGCACAATCGTTAAGCCAAACGGATTTTTCAGCTCACCCAGCGTGGTGGGCGCCGCAAGTGGCGTAGAGCCCCCCACTCCCTCATCGCTCCGGGACGAGGGGGCTGAGGGGGGGGAAGGGGCCGGACCGTCCTTCCGGCCGTGGTCGGGGCAGGGCGGTAGCGGCGGCAGCGGCGCCGTGGCTGATATATCAAGATTAGGGGCCGGCCCGAGAGCTGCAGCGGCATATGCCGCAGCCGTACGCTCACTACTCATCTCCTGTAACGCCTCTCGGATTAATTTCCATAGCGCAGTGTAACCGCTCACTTCTCTTGCCGACTTTCCTCCATCACTGACCGAGTCCCATAGCTGTTTCCCTATGGCTTCCCAGGTAGCGGCTTCAAATACGCGCCCTGGACTGGGGATAAGTCCCTTCTCTCGGCTCCACTTTAATAAGCCTTCTAATGCGGACTTGTCATATTTTATCCCTCTCACAGAGAGGATAAGTTGGAGGAGTTTTACTACTGCTTGCTCATCTCTAGTAAGCCTAGACCTCATTCCTCCCTGGCCACCGCCTTTTGCGGATCGTTAGCCGCCTCCCGCGGCTCCTTAAGGGTACAGCGCGCTGATTCTCACCTTCAGACACCGGGGCAGCATCTGGCTGAATTTCGACCGGCCTTCCCGTGAAAGCACCTCACCGAGTCCCCTTTGGACTTGTGCTAATTTGATTTATGTCCCTGGTCGGGAGCCAGGTGCTGGAGATTGGTGTGGGAGATAAAAGCATGCAAATGATCACACAGTGATTAAGCAATGCCTACTTTAATATGGTGGACAAGACTTTTATAATGCAGGTGAAAATCACAAGATACAATCACATGGTACAATTCTTTCTGATTGGACAGTTAGCTTTGCACATGCTCCTTAAGCTCTCTTCTGATTGGCTGAGAACTGCCACATCGACATTGTACAAACTTCTTCTCTGCCCAGGCCAAGACCCTGAAGCTATTTACCTTCCTGGGTTCTTCCTCATTCTTCCAGGGTCAGTCCCTCGTCACATCCTTGCTCATATGCAGGATTGCTCACACGTCCTTTTTCTTACAGGGACTCCTTCCGAATCCCCACTTCACTTCACTTCACTTCACTTCACTTCACTTCACTTCACTTCACTTCCCTGCCTGCCCCCCCCCCCTTTTCTCCCCCTCAATTTATACCCACTTTCCTTGGGTCTGTCCCCTAGGCCGACCCACATACCTACGTATCCCATGTACGGGGAGGGGTAAGGTGCATCATGGGATGATGTAATTAGCATGATCTTGTTAGTATTCATTAACATATTGAGGGGTGTTAACTTTAATATGCATTTCATGGACAATTCACCGGACAGATGGCCCTTGAAATTTGACCAGGTGCACCAGAGCAGAACCATCTTGTCTCCAATGGGGTCCCTCCTCCAGCTGCATCCTGTGTTATTCGGGCAGCCTTATCAGCTTCGACCTCCACACTTTTTTCCTCAGTCCATGTTTCTTGCAGGCCTGTTTTTACAAGTCGTCTCTCACAGTCTTCAAGAGTATTTAGTCCTGCAGGTAAACTGGAGTTTTGACTTTCAGGTGGTGTTGTCTTTTGTAGATAATAACATTATTAACTAAAGCACCAGAATGGTATTGATGCCAATAAAACTTAGACTTCTCTTTTGCCTGAATCTGCCTATAAAGTAACTGTCACTGTAGGATGTGAACATCCCTCTGGACCTTCATCTTCACTTGTCCTTCACAAAGCACTTTTTAAATCCCCCATTCAAAAAAAGGAGTGTGGGGATGTTGTCATGCAGGTTTCAGTAATGTCTTTGTTAGAGTCACATTGAAGACATCAGTTACCTTCTATGCATAGACTTTCTCTGCTAAACTCTCTAGGAGCCTGACCTTTCTTTTGCTTCAGTTCATACCCTTATCTCTTTAAGCACTTTACCCTTTAAACTGTTTTGCAGATTTGTGTGCACTAGCGTGCCTCCAGCTGTTAAATTTCCTGCTAAAAAAACCCCAAACAAGCACATGCACAGAGATTATCTAGTAAACTGATACAGCCTCTTCATGCAAACTAAGAATTGCTTTCAATATTCACCGAGTCTAACTCTTACTGGACCATTATTGGAAAGGAGTTATTTTGTTTGCTTAAGTATAATTTAACACTTGTGTTTTCATGGACTGCAGCTCTGAAGTTCTGGACTGCAATGTAATCATACGTGGAAGTACTGAGCTAAGTTTTAACACCTTTTGTTCTTTTGTTCTGGTTTAGAAAAATGCTGGAAGTATAAGGTATCTCCAATGGAACCAAATTTCCTCATATATCTAAACATATTGTTGTTAATAGTCACTCTTTGAAAATCTATTAAATTTGTTCAGGGGAGCATTAAGCTGATCATTGCTAGTGATCAGGATGCTGGCAGATGGGATCAGTTACCCAGTTCTTCCCCTTGAGTTCTTATGCTTTCCCTGCTGTAACTGCTCTTGGTGTCTGCTGACGAGATAATATTGTAAGTTGTGAGTTTGGATACTATAAATCAATTCATATGTATTATCCTGAATTGGTCACATCATCGCTTATGTATTTACATTCTTCTAACTGACAGCGAAGCACACCAGACACTAGTATGAAAAAGATAAAAAAGCTGCAGTTTATGGAGAAAATCTATTAAATCCAGTATCTAAAAAAATGCATTTTAATGCATGGATTTCTGAAGCAAAACATGTGACAGTTAATAAGTATTGTAGTGTATATAGTTTATCACATCCTTTAGTATCTTGAGATAAATTCTTTTGGTAGCATAAGGCATTTTCAACAATATTAATGCTGGAAATTTTGCAAACTTCATAATTATTCACCAAAAGTGTTACCTTTTCCTTTTGCTTGGAGGAGAGATGAGAAGGACTAGAAAAATGAAAACTGGAAAAAGTTTAATCCATAAGTAATATTGCCAATTAAAATGTTGGCATCTGAGCAAATGTGAACACCTTGGCAGTATAACTGTCATGACACAGTCAATACCCTGTCAGACTTGTATGGTCCTTGTAAATCAAATACAAAGTCATTATGAATTATAATCATCATTGTGGGAAAGGACAAAAAGCATGGATCTACCTAGTTACCACAGTGCATCTCGATGATCTGCAAAAGTGAAGGTTTTATACTAATCAAAAAAAGGAAAGGCACTCTTATAACCGAGGCAGATAAAAGTGTGTGTTTGTCAGATACATCTCTTCCACTCCCCATGTGAACTAATGATGTTGTCTGGAAGCAGAGTTCATTGTATGCAATAATAATTTGAGACTAATCCTTGTTTTCCTCAGACATATTCATTTTTTGCTCTTGAGTTGGAACCAAGCATTGTGCTCTGACCTTGATTCAAGGTGTCAAAGTTATAATCAACTTCAAAGATGACTAACAACTAGATAAGTGCTCAGCTTTGGGGGAGAGTTCTATCAAGGAATCTAACTTTTGGCAGCAACATTCCAGCTGGTCAATACACTATATCATCTGTGGAGAAGAACAAAGTTAAAGAAAAGGAAGAAACAAAATGAGGACCTACAACAGATTTCACGACTTCTTAAATATATGATTGCCATCTTAGTTAAATTGCTACTAAAATAGTTTATCAGAGCCAAGTAACATGAATAATTAATCACAGAACCTGAATTTCAAACTGAAGCAGAATTATTTGTGGCCATCTATGTTGTATCTATACACATATATATGTATAGAAATATATATATAAACTTTTTAACTTGAAGTAAGGAATTTCATCAGTGTAGTGGTGTTGCTGTTTGATTCAGTTTTGTTTCATGTCTCTGCCAGCCTTTGTGTCCATTTCGTTGTAGAAATTTAATCATAGGTCTATCAAAAATGTTAAAAAGAGTCACCTACTCCATCTCTTTGCAATCAGGCCAGTTTTAAGTATTTGAGAAATACACTTGACATGCCTAATTGCTTAAACTGAGGCTCAGGTAAGTATTTTTCTAACCAATAAACAAAAAGTAGATTCTGCATCTCAGTATCCATGATCTACTCCAACAGATGAGGCAGAGAAACTTTTTATCACAAGAATTTGTGTCCAATTCCACTTTTGGCATGGCATGATCAACCCCATAATCTAGGCTGGTGGCTCTCACTTCAGTTAACTTTTTCACCTACCTTTGGGATTGTTTGAAGTTGTGCTCATCATGTTTGGTTCTTTTTACCACAGGAATTAGGAAAGAGAAATCACTCCCTGGAGGTGCCTGTTTCTCTCCTTGGCTGTAGAAGGAGCTGAGGCTGCCTGAGAAGTAAACATCTTATTTTGGACATGGGTGTCAGGACCACTGAATCACAACTGTTGCTTCTGGTGTTGGCCTGAGGCGGTTTAGGGAAGTGACTTTTTAAAATGTTAATTGCTATTTGGGTAGCAGGCAATAAACAATTCACTGATCTAAACAATTAATTACACAGAAGGATGCAAAAAACCCAAAAGATTGGCAAAAGGCCTGGAATCAGAAGCCAAATAGACATGGAAGGGGGATAACTAATGACTAAGTGACAGCAGGTTTAAAGACAGCAGGTATGAAACCTAGGGAGAAAAATATATTAATTGCATTGGAAAACAGATAAGAGTTTAAGACAAAATTTGAACATGATTTAAATGGGAGAGTGCACACCAAGAAATACTATTCCAGCTTATTTCAAACATTTCCCTATTTCATTCATAAGGGCTGAATAAATAATACGCATCAAACAACTCCAGTTTTTGTATGAACAAATGACAAGAACAGAAAATAAAGCAAAAGGAATTGGGTGATTTAACATGAAAATTAAATTATTTTTTTAACCTGTACTGAATAGTCTTTCAGCATCAAGTCTGGGGTGAAGAGAAATGCCAGAGAGAGTGGGAGATGAGTTTTTTTTTATGTTTGCCATCAAGTAGGTAGTTTTACTAGTAGGAAAATTTCTAACAAGTAGGAAATTTCTAACAGTATTGAAAATGGAATGCACTGTGCCTGAAAATAGTCACAGGAAATAGAATGCTGTCTGCTACTGGTCCCATATAAATGGATTGACATCCAGATACTCTATGGGTAAAACTAGGACAAGGCAGAGTTTAGCATTTACTCACTATTGGTAATGTCAGGTATTTTACCACAAAGCAATTCATGCGGTATTCAATTTTGTATGGAGGAGAATTCATTGCTGTTTTTGTTACAGTCTGATTTTTCAGTTGAAATTTTCCTTTTATTTTTTTTTTTCCCATGATCTACAATGACTTGTAGGGATATTAAAAGCATATTTTTCAAAAGCTCCTGATATATCAGTAAAATTACACCCACAGATAATGCCGTCTGCTGGATCCCAACTAGGCTATTCTAAAAGGTGGGATGTTGGCATTTGGAGATTTACTCTAAATACCCAGGGCTAGCTACAGTACTTGTTTGATCAGCAGTGTTACACTTTGTCTGGACACATCCTGGAGATTCAAGCTGTGTCTTGTTCCTTAATCTTGTCTATGAGAGTTTGAATCCCCTGTCTTTCCTTCTATAAGTTTATCATATGTAGAGTTAAATCTGACCATGTTCATCTCTTCCTTGCCACGTAATACCGTGAGCAACAATATCTGGTTTCCAATGTATCTCTACCTTAGGCAACCCAATAGTTATTCTTACTAGAATTGCCTGTCACAAAAGTCAAATGTTTAGAGTAAGATTTATCCCAACAAGCTTTATGCACATAAAAGTCTGGTGTGTAGTCTAATTTCTAATTGGCAAAGAGGTGGAAGTACTTCCAAAAGCAATTTATCCCACCTTGCATGCTTGTCTCTGGATGGGTTGAGTCACCCTTGGGAAGTGCCTATTCCTTTCAATTTCCTTTAACTACATTGCTGTGTTTGAATATTACCATGACAGCGCTTACTGGGAAAAATCTTCTACAGGAAAATTACCTGCCAGCTGGTAATCACACTGGGATATAACCGATTGTCATACAGGAAAATGGAGCATTTTAGGACAGTGCAATACATTTCAGGCTCCAAGGGTTAACTGCACACCCTGTATTGATGTTTGTAAGCAGTCTGTGTTGACTTTTGGACTGAACAAGACATGAAGGATGAAGCCTATTAAAGAGCCTCAAATTTTTCTGCTGTCATTTAAACCAGGAAGTCTACTCTCAGAAGACCAGCTTCCAGACTTCTGCTTTTGGGACTTTTCTATGGGTTTTGACTATATTTCTATATTTTTAATACAATAAAGGATATCCAGGTTACATTTTAGCTTTATTTCTGTGGAGAATGTAAGTAGCCTCCTTAAAGTGCCTAATAATGGGCACATGGAAATTAAGAAAAATGTTTATATCGTAATGACCTAACACGATAACTGTTGAGATAGAACTGCAAAAATGCAGATACGGATATAAGGGCTACTTCCAAAGTTAATTTCTGAAAATGTTAAATGGATAATGCAGACTTCATAATTTCAGAAGGGATAAAATGATCATTGAATGTGCAATTCAGTGACAGTCTGAAATTATAAGACAATACTAAAAGTCTAGAAGTTAGTTCACAGATAAGTAACAATATATGGGCTATTTCCAGAAAGGGAACTCAGCAGTGTTACAGGAGCTCTGAGTAGAAGAGCTCGCCACAATGGTGCTGTGTATGATGCAGAGTTTAGAAACCTGCAAACTGCAGTATGAAAACCTGGTTAGTAGAAGATTCTCTGTGTGATGAGCAAAAGTGCAATCACTTCTTTTGAGCAACGCTATCACTAGTGTGATATGAATGTAGGGTAAGCAGGATTTACGAGGTCCAATGAGGGCCTCGTTCTGCATCCTGGCCAATCTGCAGATTTGTTAACTACAGACTAGCCTGAAGAAGTATTTCTAAACTTTATGCTATAAATTATAAGTAGCTGTCTCTTAAACGCAGCTACACAAAGGATTAGGAGGACAAGGGACAAGGTGTGCAAAAAGATAAAAAAGGCTGTGGTTTAAAAAAAAAGCTCTTTATATCTTAATCTCCAGGGAGGAAGAAGTTTTCTGGCAGTACAAAGTCTTGGTCTCTCACAGCACCTCTCTTCCTTCACCTGAATGCCTCTAAAGTGATTCTGTAGACACATGAGCTTAGAGAGAGATCAATATATCTGTAAATATCCAGTGACAGAACTGATTTTACTGAAAATGTAGCTTATAAGGTCATATTCAGTTATCTATGAACATAATTTTTTAAAATTACAAATTGGGAGTTTCATATGCTGACATTTGGGGCCCGAAGGCATTTAAGAGCTGACAGAGATCCCCTAGTCAAAGGATATGGCAAAAACTAGTGACAGGGATAGCATTAACATTCCCATTCCTCACAGACACAGAGATATACTGATGTGGGGCCAGGAAAAGAAATATGTTGCAGCCTATGGAAACAATCAACGACCATATAATTCTCACGTACTTTATAACATATGCCATCCAGCATTTGTCACAGGTCCCTTGTACTGTAGTCAGAGCACAAAGTAAAGGAAAAGGAAAATATATTAACTTTCTAGTAGTTATTTTCATGTAACTGTCTGGTCTCAGCCCAAGTCTCAATCAGATAAAACCCACCGAATTCTCCACTGATCAAAGTCTCTCCAAGAGGCAGTGCTATATTCAACAATGATCTTCCATTGATTTAGTGTTATTTAAACAAGTCTAAATTTAAGCTAGCATTTTCACATCTAGTCAAGAATAGAACCAAGTTTACTGGACCTCTTAATAAATTACAGTGAATTGAGGAACTGTTAACCAAAGTCAGCTGTATTCTTGTAAAACATAAACCCAGAAATTCTGTTGTTGGAAGTGTGGGAAAAGCAAAACAGTGAAAAATCTGCAAAAAACACATTTCCTTAACACATGGTGCCCAGAACAAACACAAGATGGGATGGAGATCCAGTGATTTGTGTTGCCGTGGCACCAAGGAGGAATGTGAAGTGAGGTGGAGGCTGTGTGGTCCCGTTCTTCCACTTTTCTCAAGGAACATTTGACATGACTATGCAGATTTATCTCCTGCTCTTCCCTTCTCTCAAGGACTGTTTTGCAGAACTCTGCAGACCTTATCTCTCATTCTTCCTCCTTTCTCACAAAAACAGCGCACACCTTGCACCAAGGAATGTGCTGTGTCGTTACTCAAGAAACAATGGCTTGACCACAGTCCCACCCACTCACACATGCATGCTATGATAAATACTACCCCGAGTTTGTATCTAACTCGGAGGGATGATTTCCAATACCAAACCGGAGGGACAGATCAACGGGTTTGTGCTCCTCGCCCCCGCCCCAAGAAGGGACGCCTTTTGGTAAGATTTGGGCCCTCGGCTATGCCAAGTGATTACCTGGGAATTAGGTGTGTGTGATTGCAATCAGGGTTTTTTTGTGTATAGTGCTATATAGCCAACCTGCAGTTTGTGCATTTATCATAGGCAATCTCAAAGAATCTGTAGATGTTGCACAAGAATAAACTGTACTATTCGTGAACCTGACTGCTTCTCTTGAATGCAACTGGACCTACAGCATACGGGCTGTTCGTGCATCTGGTGTCAGGCCTATAGTTACGTCAATAACTGGCATACCTATTAAGAGATAAGTCCAGCCGCCCCTAGCCCCTCTAATCTCTGAGGATTGGCTAGAACGCAAGAGGATTCATCTCTTACCGAATCAATTCATTACCTTAAATGCAACATGTGTAAAGCTAGACAGTGGTAAGATGTTCCAAACATACTTTGCACAATGTAGCTCTTTTTCAATGTTGAAATAGTTGTTTATATTTTTATGAAGGCATTTGTTTTTGTCATCAAGAAACCATGAGATAAAAAATGGATGTAGTACAATATACACAGAAAAATCATGGAGTTAGACATCTCTTTTCCTTTACCTCCTCCGTAAATATAAATCATCAGATAATAGAAACCAATTCTTGTGATGTACTGTAAGTCAGGTGTTATCTGCCTTAGTAAATAGTTGCAATAATCTATAGCCTAATACACTGTAAACCATGGTAATAGATAAGAAAGCCAGAAATACCTTTTACAGTTTCTACTGTTTATTTGAGTTTTCAGGGAGAAACATGAAAAGATTTTCCTATCCCATCACAATTCAAGGAGTGATTTACATTTCGACCCATGCAAATTAAGCAAGATAAATTACTAAAAAAAGATAAAGAAGTAACAGTCTGGAGAAGTCAGAGTCTCTCAGAACTTTTTCCCTAATAACTCATCCTTTATGACACTAATAAACCAAAAATAAGGGGGAAGGGAATGGCAAAGTTTGTTTTCTTTTCCACCCATTAAATTTGAGGGAAGAAGAACAATACGTTTGGACTCAGTTTCTAAACCAGGTATCCACAGAGACCAATACCAACAGTTGGTGAATATTGGAATCGGTCTTTATGATTCAGCAGCCTTGTGGAAGCTTCTCCTGACATTGTATTGGCACCTCAGGTATTTACTCTACATGGCCAATATATTGAAAGTAAGCAAAGCACTAACATTGATTCACCTGACAGAAGAGTGAAGCTGCTAGTGCAGCACACTCTAGCTAATTCTGATTTTTACAGCCAAAGCTTTCCACTGTCTGTAACCTGAACTGTTTCCATTTATTGATAGATGGAGATCTAGTTTTCTAAGCATTTATAATACTTACTGCTTTGTACAAAAGCCACAACTGTACCAAATATATAAAATGAGTCTTTAAACACTTAATGATGTGTCTGGTTATATCAGAGACAGCCTAGTAATACTCAAAAGTTTAGGAATCTCTGATCAAAAAAAAACCGTCTTCAAGAACAAATTGCACAGGACCAAGCTCAAAGGTTTCTTGTACATTTTATTTATACACTGTTTTAATTATGGTTCTTTTTCCCCACCTTCATTTCTTATGTCTTCTCTAGTCCGTTCAGTAAATTTCTGTATTTATATTTCAGTTCTTCAATGTGTAAATCTTGTAGTATGTGCTTTTCTGAAATTTAGGCAATTTTCATTAGTGGTTTCTCACTTGTAACAATTTGAAAATGCACATTTTGAGCAATTCTAGTACATTTCTCAGCTGTAATTCCTTTTTTATGAGTCCACTTTGACTGCCTTTAATATATTTCTAGATGTTTTGTACTCTCTTCTCTTACTGGTAATTCTCACAAGCTAGCTATTTCCTGCATACTCCATTATTTTCTTTGAAGTGTGCCTCATAAGTGCTCAACATAACATTACTGAGGATACCTATGAGCAAAATAGCAAGAGGTTAATATATTAAAATATGGTGGGACCTATTTGGGTAGTCACAGACCTGATTAAAGAAAGGAAGGGCTACATCTGGATTGAAAACAGTGAAAAGAGATGATAAAATTGCAAGGAGATGAATTTTTTTCTTTTATCTGTAAGTCCAAGTGACAGAAAACAGCATTCTCACTACAATTCTGTTCCATGACACTTCAAAGAATTATTAAGGCTCAGGGATGCAGAACATCTCTAAACATAATATCTTTCATCCTACCTTTACCCAAGATAGAAAACAGATTCTGCTGAGGTTTTGACATATTCACACCACTTTGTATAATTGGAAAAATATCATGCCTTTTATTTTTCCTAAATAGGGACACATAGCTATGACAAGAAAAGCCAAAATACCATAGAAAATGCCAGTAAAGGCAATTTCTGATAGGAATAGGAAAAAAAACTGTCATTATTTCTACTTAGCTTTCCAATTCAAGTTTCCAAATCCAAAAAAAATCAGGCAATTCAGCTGAAAATCCACATTGCTACAAAGATGTGTGAGTGGATTTGGGGGATTCTTCCTTGCTAATTGGCCAATGATGCTGTTGACCATTCATATATGTTTTTGGATAGTGGCCCTAACCTCTTTTGATGTACAGTCTAATGAAACCACGTTTGGACTAGCTTTGGTGAGTATTGCATTAGGACTTCTCAACAAGTGTGACTATGTTTAATTCTCTATGAGACTTTCTTCTGAAGCTGAGCTCGTAAGTGAAGAGAATACTTTCAGTGTCGTGATATGATTTATCTATCAGTTTCAAAGGTTTTAAACAATGTTTTCTATGACCACGTACTTCACAAAATTTGAAACCTTGACATCTCCTTTCCCTTTTCAGCTTGGGCTAGTTTTCCTCTCTCCCTTTTGGAATGGAGGGTTTGGGTTTTTTCTTCCTTTTTATTTTGTTTTGTTTTTAAACTTGAAGTCCTCCAACCCAGTCCCAGTATACAAACAGCACAGACTTTTGCATACCCACAGGTAAAATACAAAACAAATCAGGCCTGAATTGTCAGGTGATGCTATACGTGACTGTCTATCCTTCTGCCAGCTCTTATAAAGGCCTTATAAGGACTACATAGGCAGTTGAAATATTCATGGCTATATTATTCTCTTATGGTCAAGCTACACAGAAATTGCCTATTTCCTGTCTTTCTGGTTCAAAGTCAAAAATAACAAGGAGAGGAAATGGCCAAAGTGCTCATACCCATCATACCAAACCCATCCCTGAATTCGTCCCATCAGCAGAATCTGCAAGGGTAACATAGAAATGAAAGCCTTCATCATCTTTCCACTTACTTTTCCTTCCTTACATTTTCTGAAAGCCTCATCAGTTCATTTTGATTTATATTTGTCAGTGGTTACTAAACCTTTAGGGAAAAATCAGTTTATATAGGAAGCAATTTTGCAGTTTACCAGAATTTCATCTATCAGGCAAGCTGAGACACTGAGATGGCCAGCAGTTATTGAATGCGGTGCGGTTGCAGTGGTGGGCCATGAAACCAAAAGTCCAATGAATACAGTGAGTAGATGGGATGGTGAATCTCCCACACAGGCCATCCAATGCAACTACCATTTTCAAAAAGCTTTGCAATTATTAAGATGATCTCTGTATTTGACTGCTAATTTCGCTAATAACATTCACCCTGCATTACCAGAATAGGGAGGGCAACATAAACACTAAACCCAAATCTGTATGTAATCCCCTAAATAATCACAGTTTACATTTCAGTCTTTTTAAGAGGTATCAATTCACTGGTTTGAGTGGATTAAGTCTTTGTTGGGTTGTACAGTGTGGGCTGCTCTTTCTGGCTACTTCCACAGTGTTGTGCATGCAAAATGTCACAAGGAATCTTGATGCCTGCTTTTCCTGGCTGTTTGCATATGTTTAATAGAGTCTGATTCACTTATGATTTCTGACTACAGTTTATTAGCTTTGCCAGGAAGAGTAAAATGCAAGGCAAATTCGTTCAAGCAGGTGTGAATATTTTTTGAAAGAAAATGTCAGTCATCTTTTTTTGGCCCCCTTAATGATCCAAAATCATAGATTTCCAGGAAATCTTTAGGGAACCCCAGGGAAATTTGAGTAAAATATTTATAACTGAGTTAGAATAATTGGTTGATTTGGATACAACTGGAAAGATATGCCTGCTATTTTTACCCTATAACCTGGAATATCCTTACTGTAACAACCATTTCATATTCAGGAAAAATGCAGTCTTAGCAGATGATGAAATATTCAGACAGTGGCCACAGTGGCTGGAGAGCTGCCAGTCAGAGAGGGACCTGGGGGTGTTGATTGATAGCCGGCTGAACATGAGCCAGCAGTGTGCCCAGGTGGCCAAGAAGGCCAATGGTATCCTGGCTTGTATCAGAAATAGCGTGGCCAGCAGGGACAGGGAAGTGATCTTACCACTGTACTCGGCACTGGTGAGGCCGCACCTCGATTACCATGTTCAGTTTTGGGCCCCTCACTACAAAAAGGACATTGAATTACTCGAGCGTGTCCAGAGAAGGGCAACGAAGCTGGTGAAGGGTCTGGAGCACATGTCGTACGAGGAGCGGCTGAGGGAACTGGGGTTGTTTAGTCTGGAGAAGAGGAGGCTGAGGGGAGACCTCATCGCCCTCTACAACTACCTGAAAGGAGGTTGCAGAGAGCTGGGGATGAGTCTCTTTAACCAAGTAATAAGTGATAGGACAAGAGGGAATGGCCTCAAGTTGCACCAGGGAAGGTTTAGACTGGATATTAGGAAGCATTTCTTTACAGAATGGGTTGTTAGGTGTTGGAATGGGCTGCCCAGGGAGGTGGTGGAGTCCCCATCCCTGGAGGTGTTTAAGAGTCGTGTCGACATAGCGCTTAGGGATATGGTGTGGTTGGGAACAGTCAGTGTTAGGTTAATGGTTGGCCTAGATGATCATCAAGGTCTTTTCCAACCTTGATGATTCTGTGATTCTATGATATAAACAGTTTATTTTAATGTGCCACTGGACTGATTTTCTCTTTTTTTCTAGAGATTTCAACCCTGATTTTTCATATAAATTATGTATATAAAAAGGAATGAAATTGCTTGAGTAGCTCTTCTGAAAAACTTTAAAAAATATATTGTTGTTGTTGTTAGTGACCCTCTCTGTTTTCCTATTTCTACTTTTGATATTGGAGTTGAAATGTTGAATTTTTAAATGTTTAATTCTTGTCTTCATTAGCATCTGCTGTGCAGTGACAGTGTATCAGCTTCTTTAGAGAAAGGCTTGATGCATGTGGCCTTGCTTGAAAAACTTGTAAAGTTGATAGCCAAAATGAACAGCTGATGTGTGAACACAAGAAATAATATCAGAGTTAAGGAGTCACAGATTGGTAGCTTCTCTCTGTCTTTAAGGAGAAAAAAAAATAGGTCTAATCTTATAGTTTCTAGACATTCTTTTAAGGAGGGGACTGAGGAAGAAAGGACATTGAAATTATTCACAATCAATGACTAAAGCGAAATAGGTGTCCATCTAGCTAAAATGGCCCGAGACATCACAGGATAAATTTAAAATTTATTGTTCCAGCTGAGGTCGTATCAAATTCATATAACTGATACAGGTTATCCCAGCAGTGATGAGTAGCGTTCCTCAGTGGTCAGTATTGGGACCAGTGCTGTTTAACATCTTTGTTGGTGACATGGACAGTGGGGTTGAGTGCACCCTCAGCAATTTTGCCAATGACACCAAACTGTATGGTGAGGTTGACACACTGGAGGGAAGGGATGTGCCATCCAGAGGGACCTGGACAGGTTTGAGAGGTGGGCCTGAGCAAACCTCATGAAGTTCAACAAGGCCAAGTGCAAGGTCCTGCACATGGGTCGAGGCAATCCCAAGCACAAATACAGGCTGGGCAATGAGTGGATTGAGAGCAGCCCTGCAGAGAAGGACTTGGGGGTATTAGTGGATGGAAAACTGACTATGAGCCAGCAACCTGCCTTTGCAGTTCAGAAAGCACACTGTATCCTGGGCTGCATTAAGAGAAGCATGACCAGCAGGTTGAGGGAGGTGATTCTGCCCCTCTACTCTGCTCTTGAGAGACCCTAACTGGAGTACTGTGTTCAGCTCTGGGGCCCCCAACATAAGAAGGACATGGACATGCTTGAGCAGATCCAGAGGAGGGCCAAGAAGATGATCAGGGGACTGGAACACCTTGTGGGAGCCATGTAAGAACATTATTTTCTTAAACAGACTGCTTGCTACAGCAGTCCAGATCCTGACCTCAATAACAGGATATGGCTGCTTCCTACAGCAACCCAGATCCTGCCCTCAACAACAGAATACGGCGCTGGCAAAAACTGGCTAAGTGGAACCAAGATATAATCTTGTGGCATGCAACTTCCTTGGGAACATGGGGGGCTCCTGCCATCCCATGACCCCCCAATTTGATTTGTGCATACCCAGGCCTCTTGGAACAAGAGCTGAGTGCATGATGCGAGACTTTTGGTGCCTGATCGTTTTCACAGTGGCAACTCCTCCCTATGATAACATGAGACGAGCGGAGTCTTTTGTGCTTAAATACTCAGGTTTTGCGTTGCTGTGTGTCCACCCATCACCCTCAGAAGACCCGACTGCTCAGGACATCACTGGATTCCAGGGTGGTGAACTCTCTCTCTCTCTCTCTCTCTCCTTTTCCTTTCTTTTTCCCTTTGTCTCCTTTCTTTCCTTTTAGTAACCTCAGGCACAAATAGTAATTGTTTTGCTTTATTGCCATAAAATTAACTCCTCAGGTGATTCAAATGTGTAATCAATAAATTTGTATTAAGTTTGACCATTTGGTGTCGTTTCACCTTAATTCACCCCAAGGTATCAGCTAAAGAACCTCTCCTTAGTCCCTTCCTCTGTGGTCAGGATGTGACACACCTCCCCTATGAGGACAGGCTGAGAGATTTGGGGTTGTTCAGCCTTGAGAAGAGAAAGCTTTGGGGAGACCTTATAGCGTCCTTCCAGTACTTAAAGGGGGCCTACAAGAAAGATGGGGAGGGACTCTATATCAGGGAGTATAGGGATAGGACAAAGGGTAATGGCTTTAAACTGAAAGAGGGTAAATTTAGATTAGATATAAAGAAGAAATTCTTTACTGTGAGGGTGGTGAGGCACTGGAACAGGTTGCCAAGAGAACTTGTGGATGTCCCCTCCCTGGAAGTGTTCAAGGCCAGGTTGGATGGGGCTTTGAGCAGCCTGATCTAGTGCAAGGTGTCCCTGCCCATGGCAGGGGATTTGGAACTAGATGATCTTTAAGGTCCCTTCCAACCCAAACCATTCTATGATTCTATGGTTCTATGACTATTTACCGTACCACCCTGAATAATCCACTTACTTCCCAGTAGTATTGTTGTTCCTCTATCTTGGAAAAAGCTTCAAAATTAAAAAGAAAAAAAAAAAAGAAGAGCCTGTAAAATTTAGCTGGAAACCTCTGAGGGGAAATCACTTCCTTCTGGTCCCTGCTGCATTCCATCTCCAAGAATTAGACTGAACTTTCTAACAGGATATTGTCTGGAATCTGGAAATATAAATGAAAAAATAGAAGGAATTGAAAAGTGCTATGCAATGACCTAAAAAGATATTGAATTTGGCTTACATGATGTCCAAGTTGGTTCCAGTAGAAAGACATGTATATATATATATACACACACACATATAGTCATAATATGATGAATTATTGAGAATTATAACTGGAGATTAATTTTGGTGAAAAAAGCATTGAATGAGATTAATAAATTTTGTGATACTGTTAATTTCTTTCTCTTGGCAATATTTAATTGGGGATTTGATACAAAGCCAGAACATGAAAAGTTAAATATTTCTCATCAAACTTTTATGACTTGCTTTGTTATATCCTGCATCTTGAAATTCTGAGGAATGAGGAATGTTAATAGCTGGCAGACATGGTAACTGGTGCTTTTTCAGATTTCCTCCAGTCCACTCCAGATCAAATATGAATATATTACACTTTCTTATAAGGAATTCACGTTTATACTTTTTCAGCATTTTTACCATCTGAACCAAAGTTAATTTAGGTAGAATAATATGGAAATCTATATAAGAATTTCCTGGTGTGAGAAACTGTGGACTAAGGTATTGTTTATTAAGATTTATGTTAAGCTCAATGTAAAATTAGACGACAGAAACCACTCATGCAAACAACCACTGGACGCTGCCTGTGTGAGATAAGATAACTGTAATCGCTCACACAAACTGAACCAGATACTGCTCATGCAAGATAACCACCAGATTTCCAGGAAGCGACAAGAAACAGGACAAGACAGCCCATATAAGGATATATGAGTGAAAGATCAACTATGAGACAAAGAGGGAAGACTTCTTACTTCAGCCTCAACAAATACCAGGAGGCAGGAAACGACCCCCCTAACAACAACTGAAGCATGCGCGGAGTACCTCCACTACCTCATGAGCACGGAAGTAAAGATGTATAAAAAGGGGACTATTTGAACTACTCAGCACGGCAGTTGGCGGAGCGCAGACTCCCCTGCCGTCCAGCGCTGTCTTTGCTCATATTCTACTTGCTATAATTAATAAAGAGTGAATTATAGTCCATTGTGGTCTCAATTTATAACAATTCCTGGTGCCGTGACTCGGATAAGGAACGGTGGGCTTCTGTCCTCCGGGGAGGCGCCCCGCGGCAATCCGCGGCCCCGCGACTGACAGCCTACCTCAACCTTACCGACGAACCTAAATTCTAGAATAGTGAGCAAAGGAGAAAACCGGTAAAATCCCATAAAAATTCTGTGCACGGGAGTCCGGACGAAGACGCAGGACGCGTAAGTATATTGCGAATTTGCTCGCAGGTTTGCCGTTCGGGCGGGACTGGGTTTCCTGGAATATAACGAATGAGAGGTTCGATATACTGAACCAAGCGAGTGTGGACTCTTAAGTACTGCGTTTCCCATCTCCTGCGAGGGATTGGGCCAGGAACAAGGGGAGTGAGTGAGTGTATGTTTGTGGATATTCCAGAAGATGGGGGCGAAGGGCAGCAAGCCTTCGACTCCCATGGGAAGGGTACACACTGTACCTAAGAATACCCCTTTGGCATATGTCTTAGACAATTGGAGGTATTTCCCTGGAACCCTAGGGAAAGATAAGCAGAAAATGATAGAATACTGTACTAAGATATGGGGAGGGAAGAAGATTTCTAAAAATACCTTTTGGCCAGTCTATGGGTCAGAAGAAGATTGGGTAAGACAGCAATTAAACCTCTGGGTCAATAATAAAAAACCCCTTAACCCGGAGGAGAGTCAGTATGCGGAAGTATGGATAAAAAGACCGGGAGCTAAACTTTACCCACTGAATGAAGTAAAAACTAAACAAAAGAAAAAGCAGGAAGAGTTAGACGAAACCCTTCTAACCCCCCCTCCTTACATTCCTCCTCCTGCTCCCGTAGCCCCTCCCGAGGTCCCCAGAGCTCCCACTCCCCCACCGGAGTCGGAACAAGGGTCTTCCCCTCCTCCTAGACGCATGACTAGAAGTCAAAAAGGGGCAGTTCAGATGTATCCTCTAAGGGAAATGCCCATGGGGGGACCTCAGCCTATGATTGGATATATTTCTGTACCCCTAAACTCGGCTGACCTACGAGATTTTAAAAGAACCGAGATGGGAAACTTGATTGAGGACCCACTTGGAGTGGCAGAAAGATTAGATCAATTTTTGGGACCAAACCTTTATACTTGGGATGAGATGCAATCTATCCTTGGTCAATTATTTACTACCGAGGAAAGAGATATGATTAGACGAGCAGGAATGAGACTGTGGGATGTTCAGCATGCCCAGGGACCCCAAGCAGATATCAAATGGCCACTCCAAAGACCTAACTGGGATAATCAGGATCCGGTGCATAGAACTCATATGCAAGATCTGAGAACTATAGTAATTCAGGGGATTAGAGAAGCAGTACCCCGTGGCCAGAATATCAATAAAGCATTTAATGAAATGCAAAAGAAAGATGAGAGCCCTACTGAGTGGCTGGAACGACTGAGGAAAGTCCTTCAACTGTACTCTGGGGTAAATCCAGACGACCCTTTAGGGCAAGCGCTCCTAAAAACTCAGTTTGTAGCAAAATCATGGGAAGATATCAGAAAAAAGATTGAAAAGCTAGAAGACTGGCAAAATAGAGGGTTGGATGAATTATTGAGGGAAGCTCAGAAAGTCTACGTAAGGCGGGAAGAAGAGAGCAGCAAGCGACAAGTAAAAATGATGGTAGCAGCTGTCAGAGAGGATCGCAACGGGCGGACTGGTGAACACAGATCTGCTGGAATAAAACAAGGGAACGCAGTAGTAAAGAAGGAACAGAGATGTTGTTTTTACTGTGGAAAGAAGGGACACATAAAGAAGAATTGCAGAGAAAGGATCAGAGATGAGGAAATATTGAAAGCAGAATAGGAGAGTCAGGGGCTCTATATTTTAGGGGACCGGAGTCATCATGAGCCCTTGATAAAGTTAAAAATAGGTCCCCATAAACAAGAGTTCACCTTTTTAGTAGACACAGGGGCTGAGAAATCGACTATTAGGCAAATACCTGAGGGATGTAAAGCTTCCCCTGAAAAAGTACAAGTAATAGGGGCAAAAGGAGAACCCTTTAAAGTAAGCAAAATCAAAAATGTGATATTCGAAACTGAAAATAAATTTGGAATGGGTGAACTCTTGCTCGTCCCTGAAGCAGAATTTAATCTGTTGGGACGGGATTTAATTGTTGAACTACAATTAGAAATCAAAGTAGAAAATCAAGAGCTAACGGTGTCTGCTTATCCCTTGACCATGGATGATCAAAAACAAATCAACCCCGATGTCTGGTACTCTCCGGATACAATAAGTAAATTAGAAATCCCACCGATTAAAATTCAAATTTCCGAACCCCACATACCTGTAAGGGTAAAGCAATATCCTATATCCTTAGAAGGACGGAGGGGATTAAAACCAGAAATTGATCGATTGTTAACACAAGGAATCTTAGAACCTTGTATGTCACCCTTTAACACTCCTATTTTGCCTGTAAGGAAGCCAAATGGAAAATATCGGCTTGTACATGACTTAAGGGAAATAAACAAAAGAACTATCACCCGGTTCCCTGTAGTAGCAAATCCATACACACTGTTAAGCAAGCTAGGACCCCATAACTCCTGGTATAGTGTGGCTGATTTAAAAGATGCTTTTTGGGCCTGTCCATTGGCAGAAGAATGCCGTGATTATTTTGCCTTTGAATGGGAAGACATAGAGACAGGCCGAAGGCAGCAATTGAGATGGACCGTGCTCCCCCAAGGGTTCACTGAGTCCCCTAATCTGTTTGGACAGGCCCTGGAAGAACTCTTAAAAGAATACCAGGTGCAAACGGGAAACGTGCTGTTACAGTATGTAGATGATCTGCTCATAGCAGGGAACAATAAGGAGGATGTAAGAAAAGAAAGCATTCGACTCCTAAACTTTCTTGCACAAAAGGGACTACGGGTATCACAAGAAAAGTTACAATTTGTGGAGGAAAAAGTGAAATATTTGGGACATTATTTGTTTAATGGCAAAAAAATATTGGACCCAGAGCGCATTAAAGGAATTCTAGAATTACCTATGCCTGTCACTAAGAGGCAAATTCGGCAGGCATTAGGGCTATTTGGGTATTGTAGACGATGGATAGAGAACTACAGCTTTAAAGTTAAATTTTTATACGAACAATTGTCTAAAGACAAAATACTCAAGTGGACCCCTCGGGATCAAGAGCAGTTTGCTAATCTCAAAAGGGAGCTAAGTCAAGCACCGGTTTTAAGCCTCCCAGATTTAAAGCGGCCATTCCATTTATTCGTTAACATACATGAAGGAACGGCATTCGGAGTATTAACTCAGGAATGGGCCGGACAAAAGAAGCCGGTGGCATACTTATCGAAGCTGTTGGATCCTGTGAGCAGGGGTTGGCCAAGTTGTTTACAAATCATTGTCGCTGCTGCCTTATTACTTGAGGAAACGAATCGCATTACCTTTAATGGAGAAGTTGTCTTATATGCACCTCATAACATCAGGGGAGTGTTACAACAAAAAGCGGAAAAATGGCTTACAGATAACCGACTATTGAAGTATGAAGGAATACTCATAGAATCCCCTAAACTTTCTTTAAAAACTATTGGAGCAGTTAACCCCGCTGAATTTTTGTACCCAGGAGAAGGTAATGAACTATTACACAATTGTTTTCAAACAATTGAACAACAGACACGCATTAGGCCAGACTTAGAAGAAGAAGAACTACAATGTGGGGAAGTATTATTTATAGATGGGTCATCACAAATAGTGGAAGGTAAACGATTGTCCGGATATGCCATCGTTAAGTTGGAAAAAGGAGAATTTAAGACAATAGAATCAGGCCCCCTGAGTGCCAGCTGGTCAGCTCAAGCCTGTGAGCTGTATGCATTGTGGAAAGCATTAGTGTCACTGAAGGGAAAGGATGGAACTATATATACAGACTCACGCTATGCGTTTGGAGTGGTACATACCTTTGGAAAAATATGGGAGGAAAGAGGATTTATTAACTCACAAGGAAAAGAATTGATACACCCGGAATTAATTCGGCGAGTTCTGGGGGCATTGAAAGTGCCGAATAAAATAGCAGTTGTACATATAAAGGGACACCAGCGAGGTACAAATTATCAAGTCAGGGGAAATAACGCAGCTGATATAGAAGCAAAACGAGTGGCAGGCAATTATAATACGATTTTGACTATACAACCAGTACCTGTTAGTAAAAATTTGAGTTTTGAGTCTGCAGAAAAGGAAAAACTAGAACAAATGGGAGCTAAGGAACGGGATAGTAAGTACGTATTACCAGATGGGAGAGAAGTCTTGCCGAAGGGCATAGCACTCGAAATATTTTCAAAAATACACAGTAAAACCCACTGGGGAACCCAGGCATTAGTTGATCATTTCAATCAACAGTTTGCCTGTATAGGCGTATATAATATAGCAAAGACAGTCACAGCAGCCTGCGAGACCTGTCAAAAGGTTAATCGAAACAACACGAGACAAAAACCTCTTGGAGGACGTTCCCCAGCATACAGACCTTTCTCACACATACAAGTGGATTTTACTGAACTACCCAGAGTAGGGCGTTACAAATATTTATTAGTAATGGTGGATCATTTAACACATTATGTTGAGGCTTTTCCTACCTCCAAGGCAACTGCTAACCAGGTTACTAAGGTATTACTTGAACACATTATACCTAGATATGGAGTACCTGATGTAATCGACTCAGACAGAGGAACACATTTTGTGTCAAAAATTGTTAGAGATCTAGCAGAAAACCTGGGAATTAAGTGGGAATACCATACGCCATGGCATCCACAAAGTTCGGGAAAAGTTGAAAGGATGAATGGAGAAATCAAAACTATTTTGACTAAATTAATGATAGAAACCAAACTATCATGGATCAAGTGCCTACCCATGGCACTATTAATACTCAGAACCAGACCCCGAGCAGATATAGGAATATCAGCGTTTGAGATGGTATATGGAATGTCCTATAGAATTGAAAGTCCACAAACAAATGTTTTAATTCGAGATCGTGTAATTAATGAATATGTTTCACAATTAGCAGAGCATCGTAACAAACTTTGGGAACATGGGCTGATTGTGCAACGACCTCCATTGGACTTAAAAATTCACACTTTCAAACCGGGGGACTGGATATTAGTTAAAACATGGAAAGAAGAAACCCTAAAACCCAATTGGGAGGGACCTTATCTTGTTTTGCTTACAACAGAAACAGCTGTCCGGACTGCTGAGCGTGGATGGACTCATGCCAGTCGCGTTATAGGCCCAGTGACAAGACCCCACTGGAAAGTAATCAGTACTCCAGGTGACACCAAGATAACCCTGAAAGATAAAGTAATGATAAAAACTTTGCTTGATCATTTTGTCGCATTACCTTTTGGTATAAAGTGTGTATTGTTGTTTATATTCGCAATAATTATTTCTCTCTTCGTATATTATATATGGAAGCATACAAAATGTACTAAAGGAAATTGTTAAACTCATGCAACCACACAATATTGAATATAGAAAATATGTTGATATAAACACTCTAGATATACGAATTAAGTGTAATAATTTGAACCGCAATTGTTATCCGTTTGCTTGTTCCAAGTGTATGGTATGCCAGGATAAATGGTGGACTCACTGTGAATGTGGATACCCTTCAATAGGGGTTTGCACACAGTGTTGGAAAATCCAAAGAACTCTCACTGAGTGAAAATCAAAGCAATTAGAGTCTAAACAAGAAATTATTTAAGAATCCCATGAGTGGTGGGAAATTTTTACCAAAGGAATAAACCCTCAATATTATTGTTACTATTCCAACGAACCAATCCCCTTTGTAACTGAAATCTTGGCTATAAAGTGTAAGAAGGGAAGTACCAACTGTGCCTTGCCTCATCCCATTAGTTAAAGCTGTAAAGTGGGAAGCCTATATAAACAGGCAGAAAGCCCAAAACAGCTGTTCTCCTGAAGAATTCCCTTGCTGCCGAGAAGATGGTACACCCCGTGGCTCGAAGCAACCGAGTCGACGGGCGAGGCAGAGGAGGAACAAACTGTGGAGAAAAGAATCAGAACAATGGGACACAAAAGCAACAATGGCCAAACTTCCCCAGGGATGATAAAAATATACTTAAATTGGCAAAATTGACAGACACCTTTTTTTTCTGGTGTACCGCTAGTTTTGTTATTGATAATAACCCAAGCAAATGGAAACCCCCATGAACCAATGCTCTGGAAACTATATAACTTACAGGAATCTAGACTAATACAAAATCAGACCTCTCCGGGAAATTGGAATTTTACTGTCCAATTAGTCTCAATGATTCCGGTCGATATCCAGAGAGGCTGGGAGGCGACGGAAGCCAACTCCAAAGCCTTCTATGTGTGTCCAGCTTCCAATCCTGGAAAGAGTTATTGCAACTATCCAGGCCATTTTTATTGCGGTTATTGGGGTTGCGAGACAATAGCCTCAGACTGGCCAACAAAAGGAGACAAATATATAAGTATCACTTGGGGACCTCCAGGTTGCATTCCACCACAACATGGATCTGACGGCTCCGGGGTCTGGGGATCCGTAAGGGGGGTGAAATCATCTCCATCAGAATGCGACAGAATAGAAATTGAAGTTAAACAACCAGAAGATGACACATGGTTAATTGGCCGTACCTGGGGAATTAGATATTGGGAACCTGGAGCAGATAGAGGAAGCTTTTTCAAAATAATAAAAGAAAGGATACCCCACGATCCTTTACCAGTAGGACCAAATCCGGTCCTGAATCCACCCACTTTCTCTAAAAAAAAGGTTGTCCCCGTGAACATCGCAACCCCTTCCCCAGACTCCTTCTTGAAAACAGCTAATGGTACCATGACTGAATTCTCCTTATCCAGGGATTTAAAGTTGTTAGAATCCAAAGACCCTTTATGGAATCTAATGCAAGCCTCTTATCGTACCCTTAATGAAAGCAAACCAAATTTAACTGAAGAATGCTGGTTATGTTATAATATTAGACCACCATATTTTGAGGCAATTGGAAAACCAGGAAGGATTCGATGGTCTAACGGTTCAAACCCACGAGAATGTCCATGGGATGGCCGGAGGAATCATACGCAAGGAATTACTATTCAATTAGTAACGGGTCAAGGAAAATGTATAGGTACAGTGCCCGAAAAGTATCAGCCTTTATGCAACCGAACAGTCACTAATACCAATATAGAGAAACACAAAAATCAAAAGGACAAATGGGCTATCCCGACACCAGGAGCTAAATGGGTTTGTTCAGACATCGGAATAACGCCTTGTCTATCTCTAAATGTGTTTGATCAATCTCAGTTTTGCGTGCAGGTAATTATTGTTCCTCGTCTAATCTATCACACCTCGGAAGAAATATTGCACCACTTTGAGGGAGGCCGGAATAGACAAAAACGAGAACCAATTACAGCGGTAACCCTAGCTACACTACTGATAGCGGGTGGAGTTGGAGCAGGCACAGGTATAGCCTCTCTAGTACAAGGTCAGGAATTACAAGGTTTGCAAATGGCTGTAGATGAGGATTTAGCAAAAATAGAACAATCTATCCAAAATTTAGCCACTTCAGTAAAGTCTTTATCAGAAGTAGTACTACAAAATAGAAGAGGATTAGACCTATTGTTTTTGAAGGAAGGAGGGTTATGTGTAGCTCTCAGTGAAGAATGTTGTTCTTTTGCTGACCATACGGGAGTCGTCCAAGACACCATGTCCGAACTTCGGAAAAGGTTAGACCAACGTAGAAAGGATCGTGAAGCGGGCAGGTCATGGTATGAAAACTGGTTTAATGTTTCACCTTGGCTAACCACTTTGTTGTCGGCTTTAGCAGGACCGCTTATTATGTTGATCCTGGGACTTATATTTGGGCCTTGTACATTACGCTATATTTTTCATTTTATTAAAGAACGGTTTGACACAGCTAAATTGCTTATTTTAACCTCGAGAGTAGAATATGAAAGTGTATCTAATAATGAAGATGAAAATTATTGTGAATGCATTATGCCACGCGAAAATCATTATTGTGAGTGCTATAATAAATGTCGAAATTGTGAAAAAGAAATTGTTCACAAGAATGAAGATGAAAGTAGCACCTAATAAACAATAGGATAAAAAGAAAAAGGGGGGATTGTGAGAAACTGTGGACTAAGGTATTGTTTATTAAGATTTATGTTAAGCTCAATGTAAAATTAGACGACAGAAACCACTCATGCAAACAACCACTGGACGCCGCCTGTGTGAGATAAGATAACTGTAATCGCTCACACAAACTGAACCAGATACTGCTCATGCAAGATAACCACCAGATTTCCAGGAAGCGACAAGAAACAGGACAAGACAGCCCATATAAGGATATATGAGTGAAAGATCAACTATGAGACAAAGAGGGAAGACTTCTTACTTCAGCCTCAACAAATACCAGGAGGCAGGAAACGACCCCCCTAACAACAACTGAAGCATGCGCGGAGTACCTCCACTACCTCATGAGCACGGAAGTAAAGATGTATAAAAAGGGGACTATTTGAACTACTCAGCACGGCAGTTGGCGGAGCGCAGACTCCCCTGCCGTCCAGCGCTGTCTTTGCTCATATTCTACTTGCTATAATTAATAAAGAGTGAATTATAGTCCATTGTGGTCTCAATTTATAACACTGGCATGGAAGAAAATTTACATCTTTTCTATACAAGGATTAATTGTCATGATTCATAAACAATAGTGAGGAATATTGGATGTGTTGATGTTATGATGCCTCTTCCATCTTCCATTTCTTCCTCTTCAGCAGGTCTGTTAATGCAAAATTTACTGGAAATAAAGATTTCAGCTTTGCCTTGCAGCATTGATCTGAAGCACAGCTGAACCAGTTATTAAAACATAGAGTCTTCTGAGCCAAAGAAATAATCAAAATTCTAATTAATGCTGCTGCAGCATTAAAATATTATCATAGTAACAGTGGCATGAAAGTTTACATCAAAAGCCTTGTTAGGATGTGCCAGTCTAAAACCAATCAGAAGTTCAAAAGAAACTAATGAAAGAGGCCTTTAGGATTGTGAGACTGAAATGTCCTACGACTGTCTCAAAGCTTGCTTGTGTCTGTGCAAACCTCCAAGAGAAGCTGCTGCGGCCTGTGAATTGGTCTGGGGGATGTCTCCCAGAGAAGCGGGAGTGTATTGAAGGATGCACCCCCCCACTTCCTTGTGGTTGCATTGTCAGACTCTTTAGACAAGCCTCAAAGGGGCAGAGGTGTGCTGAGCTGGCCCCATCCTGTAGCCATTTGTGGCCCTATTGTGTAGGCCAGACCCCATGCCTGCATTGCTAATGAACTGACAAGAGGCAAAGGTTCCTGCCCTGAAGCCAGATGCAACAAAACCTGTTGGACCAGAGAAAAAAAACTAAAGGTGGGCAGATATGCTAATCAGCCAATACGATGAACTTAAAAAGGCAGCAGAAAATTTTGCTCAGTGTGCATCTACCATCGGTGACTATTCTTGCAGCCCTATCCCCCATCCTTGCTTTATTTCTGCCTTTTCCTTCCATTCTGTCCTATCGCTACCCCTCTTCCCTTTTTTAATAATAAAAACCTGTTTTGGTTATACGGCATTTGACCTCGTTTGTGTCTTAATCTCGCTCTTGGGATCTTATCGAAACCTTCCCCAACTTTGGATAGGGACAAGGATGTAATTTCATTGACAGTTACTCTTAGTTAATGGAGGTAACCCAATCAGGGTCTTCTTTTACAAGAAAGCTCAGTGATTAAAACAAATGTATTAGAGCAATAATTTTAAGATTAACAGAAACAAAGATGCACTGTGCAGAAACACCAAAGCACAAATTTATGTTTGTAAAAGGTAAATCCACAAAACAGTAACAGCATTAGGAAGATTCTGGAAAAGGTGCTATATGGACTGAAAAAATGAGTAGGTAACTTGGCTCAGAGTGCATAGAAGAGATGACTTCCAGGCTCTTGGAGACTGACCAAGTGTTTTAAGTGCTTAGGTGAATGGTCCTTAGCTTGTGACCTGTGTATAATATTCTGCCTGAAAGACCATCTGATCTGTCTTGAGAGCACAGAGGGAGGAAAAATACCAACAAAAAATAATACAAACGGTGAGCATGTTCTGATGTTGGTCAGCATGCTAGCTTTTATGTGATTTCCATCGTAAAGTTAAGGAATGTGTACTAAATGCTTTTTCCTGTTGTATGTTTTATATGGGGTTTTGGTGGGAAAGTGGATTGTCGTTGATTACAGTTTGAAACCAGCTGAAATACCACAGGAAAACCCATTCTTTCATAGCATTCCAGGAAAAGATAGAGGCATTGTCATAAAGATGGATATTCTCATGAGAGTTCTTCTGCTTGCATGAAGGGAAGAAAAAAACCCACACAGGATCAGAAAGTCATTCCAATATCTCCTAAGCTCACTAGGCTGCCAGATTCAAACTGAGATAGAAGTCTTGATTTGCAGTCTAACAGAAAAGTTAGTCCTCATTTTGAATCAAATCTCAGTGGTCAAATTTTGCAAGCTTGGATAGATAAAATCAAGTGAATGTGACAAACTGAAATAATCATTGGTCACGTCCCCAATATATGCAATGCAGTCCTGTCAAACCAAAAGCAGACAGAAAACAAAAACAGATGTGAAATAGCATCTAAAATCAGAGAAAAGAAGAGAAGTGAGTCTTGGGAGGAAAGGGGGACTATAAGAGATTTGAGCACGCTGAGGTAATGTTTTTTTGATCTTCTCTCACTCCTGCATTTCATGGTCATCATTAATGCCTGCACAGGGCAGAGGAAGGATGGAAAATCAGGTAATTAGTTACACATGTACTTTGATCAGTACTTCATTTTTCTTTTTCAAGTTGTTTGCCAAAGTGCTAAGAGACAAAAGGAAGGGTTTCATTTATGACAATTGTTCAGTCAGGCACATCCTCAGGAATGTTTCCATAATCTCTAAATTTAATCCCGTTCTTCTCTAACAATAACTTAAAGGTGATTTGGACTTGATTTTATTTCCACATCATCAAAGCTTTCTTCCTGGTAGAATTTCTGTATTTCCATGTCCTCAATCTCAAGCCATTGTACACAGGTATGTAACTAGCATGCTTTTGCCGATTGTGGTGGTTTAGCCCCTGCTGGGGTCTGAGACCACGCGGCTGCTGCCCCTCCCCCACAAAGGGAGTGAAATACAAAGCCCCCGGGCTGAGATAAGGAGAGGTTTAATACAACAGTGCAACAGCAACACAACAAACAGCAACAATAACAATAAGAATAATAGTAATAACAATGAACAGAGCAAAATATCTACCAATACAGCAGTGAGAATAGAGCAAATCCCACAGTACAGGCAGTAACCCCTTGTCCCGCTTCGGCGCCAGGATGTGACCTCCGCATGGTATCTGAATAACCCGGCTAGAGCTTCCCCCCCACTGTTGGGGAAACTTAACCCTATCCTGGCTAAACCAGGACACAGATGATGAGCACAAGGTCTAGAGAGATAAATGGCAAGTAACTTAAAACTTTAGAATTAGATTTAGAAATCTCCTGCTTAGTGCTCAGATGTTGACTTTTCAAAAAGGGGAAAAACTTCCCTTGCTCTTTCCTCTTGGTAGTAGCTGGTGCTATACATTGTCCCTCGTGAAGTAACATAGTGCCTGTCATATAGATAGGGTGCCCATCACTGTCTTCAACTTATTATATCCTCCCTTTACCATTCAACATAAGAAAGAGGAAAAAGAAAAGAGTGGGAATATACTTCTGTAAAGGAGGCAGGGTCCTTTATCTCTGATATTCTGCTGGAGCGAGCCATTTTTAGGCTAGTGTTGATATTGAAATAAGGATATAATCTGAAAAGGGGCATGTCTGTACCCATTCAGTTCCCAACTGAAAGGGGAAGGGGAGCAATACACCATCAAATCCCACGAGCGTGCATAGCTCTGTTTTTGTCCTTCTCTAATGCTGCAGACAGGGAGCTGATCAACTTGTGAGATGAGTCATGGGTCATTTCCCTTCACATCCTGGCTGGGGGCAGCATTTGAAAGTGAGGTTGTGTGTTAACTATGACAATTTTCTATAGGAACTTTTACTGGAACTTTAAAAATGTACCTGGTAATAACCTTAGACAGCAGTCAGCATGGGTCTGGCTTTATGATCCTTCTCCTCTCCAACACAGAGCCCCAGGACAACTGTCCATAGAGCTCCCTGTAGCCACTATAACTGATGAGGTTGTGGAGCATGACAGAAGAGCACAGGTCGCTCACTACCAACAGTATGACAAGTGTTGGTTCTGTATAAATTACCATGTAGATATGTTTTGTAGAATATTTCATTATTTTGCGTGGCAGCTTCAACAGCAGCAGTGTGGGACACATCTCCTATTAGTAGTGTACAATATCTTTTCTTGCCAGTTAATCTTGAAAACTGACTACCGTTCCTCAAAACAGCTTGATCTTTCATTTCCTTCTGATAAATACTTCACACTAAATGCATTATTGCTAGAGAGATGTCAGCGATCGAATGCTTATCATCATGTCACCAAAACGGGATAAAAGAACTTATTGACACCAATGTGATGTAGATAAGCAGACACTCCTTTATTAACGGCCAGGTGTGTAGGGGAGTCATCTCACCAACAACGCACACCTGAGTCGTGTAACATGCTGATTATATTGGATACAGTAATACATATTAATCAAGTTCTCATACGTAAACATGCTAATTCCCATAACTCATTTTCATATTCCCACCTCTTTCCGGTAAATGCGCACTTGAATCCTGAAATGAGTCGGGGGGCTGCTTTTGCGACCACCACAGACTACTGACTCAAAAGAAAGACCCCCCAATGTCCTTGACTCAAGGACTTTGGCTCACATTGCAATTTTTACATGCTTCGAGGCCCTTTCAAAATAAAACTTTTAAAACACCAGTCTCCAGGGCTATAAATCATCCTTACCAAACAGTCTAACAATGGTACCTCGTCCAGCAGCATAACTGGTTCTATGGTTACTTTAAACTAAGCACAACATCTCTATGACTACTTAAAACATTACACCACTATCTTCTATAAAAACTGATATTTCTGTGTGATTCCATTTAATTCATTAGTCCTAGTTGTTGCTTATCAAAATCTCCAAAAATCATCAACTCAAATTAATAACAAATGAGTGAAAACTGGTAACATTTCCCCCCTTTGAAAGTTTTGTAAATCATTTCAATACCTTCACATCAGAGTCTATTATGTTTCTGTCTCACTGTATGCTGGTGGGAGTCTTGGGATTTCTCTTATGATCATGCGATTGAATGCAATTTTGCTGGTAATTTGTTTCTTTAAGCAGGAATAAATCAACATTATCATCAAGAAAACAACCAGCAAGATAAATAATGTGCCAATTAGCGACCTTATCCATGAACTTAAATTCCAACCCAGTCCACTAAAACTTTTGTCTATCCAATCTTCTGACATATCTTCTCGGACTTTTTCAGTATCTTCTTCAATTTTTCCTAGTAATTCTAGATCATGTTCTATGTCTAGTGTCACATTTGGGATATGTATGCAGCAGTGATCTACTTTATTTTTAAGGTATCCACAAACTCCATGCTCTTTCAGCAAGAGCATGTCTAGTGCCATTTGTTTTGCTGATTAGGGATATCAATTATACTCAGACACCAGAGTGAAAAGAGCAGGCGTATTTACTAGAAATAACTAAATAATATAACAGAATAATATAGAAAACATACAGTAAGAAAAGACAAAGTAGTGCGCTTAAACAAATAGGAAAATACAGGGTAATGCATCAAATCATTACTACACGAGAGAGAGAATAGTGATTAAGAAAGATACATCACCACTTGCATACGTTACCATCATCCAGATCCGCAGACGCTGGGGAGCCCCGGTTACAGCGAGGATTTGGAGAGCCTGTCCCGGCAAGTGGGAAATCCTACGCGGTGCGTCCACCCGTAGGTGAGGCTTCCAAAGTCGCTGTGAGCGGGTCCAGCCTTATATACCTAAAAATCAGTAAGCCAGAATAGCTGGCACCTTTGTTTTAAGCGGAAATATCTGGTTTTCATCTCACATTAGGTTCCCCCCAGAGCCTGGCCAGGGCTTAAGGGAGAAGCTAAGGGAGTTTCCCTGCTGGTCTAGTTAATTTATGAGCAAGGTCACAAGGTCAGACAACTGTTCCTGTGGCTCCGTTATCTTGCTCACACATAAAGAAAGATAAGGATACATTCAACATAGACATGTTTTATGATGTTTAAGCTACATCTTCTATGCATATTTCACTAAAGACTACATACGGAGTTAGCAGTTTCAGTTCAGGTCCTGTTGCTCAGGCTTCAGTATTCCCACCTTTTACATCAGAATAGTTGGTTTGCTATAACTTAGTATAATACCTACTAGCACAATGGTTATCAGTTATAAAATGTACAGGATTCATCTATAGGTCAACTCTGGCTTGGGCTTATTGTCCAAGCCTTAGCACTTCATTCGGTCCTTTGACCTATAGGTGAATCATGGTTCTCAAACCATTTCTATGCTTAGTGACATTAGTTCTCGTTCATCAATTGATGATGTCTTGTCAGGTACAACTACAAATTGCATTTCTGTTACTGCGCGCTTAATCAACTGTATACCACAAGGGATTAAGCAAGGAATAAACACTAGGCTAGCAACAGCACAAAGGAAAAAGAAAAGGGCACGTTTGATCCAGGGACCCCCTGGCAGCCATGAGAACGGATCCAGGTCCAAGCCTTTCCATGTTTGGATCGGTACATGAGCTAGTTTTCTCATCTCTTGAGTTATTTGTTTTACTACTTTCCCATTGTCATCAATTTGTAAACAGCAATTGGATTCATTTAATTTCCCACAAACCCCACCTTCTTCTGCTAACAGATAATCTAAGACCATGCGATGCTGAAAAATCGCATTCCTCATTTGAGTGGATTGGTCAGCCAGAAGGTCAAGAGCCATAGCTGTTTGATTAGTTATTATTTCTAAAACGGCTTGTAACCGAATTATTCGATTTAAGTTATAAATGGGTTCCCTGGCACCTGAAATTATTTCGTTAGGATTCCAAGAAGCTGGTCCCTAATGTTCTATGATTCTTTCAGGTGGCCATTCATCCTGTCCCCATTTTTGAGCACTTCCCTTTGTTATGGAAGTGTCAATGGACCGTTTTTCTCTAACCAAATCATCATATACTTTGACTCCAAGCCCCTTTCCCTGATCTTGTGACAGTAGAAAGAATAGGGGTCGGATGTATCCTATATAGCATATTCCTGACCAATTTGGGGGTAGCCTCCGATAAGCATGTTGGCCACAAATCCAATAATGTCCCTTTAAAGCCCAAGTTCCATTGGCAAAGGGACCTTCCCAGGTTTCATCATCAATTGGTGGGTCAAAATATAATGTGTTTCCTGGGCCTAGTGGTCCTCCGACCACAGTGGATGCACCATAAGAATCACAATAGGTGCATCTCCAGGCTCCCACAGGGGATTTCCATTTACAATTGCATCCCCAAGCTGTTTTGTTAGATTTGGACCAGAACGTACTAAAATGTGTTTGGGTGCCATTTTGGTGTTGCCACTTCCACTGATAATCTCGGACAACATGAGTTTTACTTCTAGAGTTATCTCTGGGACAGCTTAGAAATAGATGGTCAAAGAAACCGTCCTGTCCTACAGCTTTACAACCTTCAATATCTTGCTTATACTTGTGGTAAGAACATCTTACCCAGCTACCATTAGTGAGTTTAACATGTGTTTGATTCCATCTGTTCCGATATTTAAAACAATCATAAGGAGGACAATTAGGAGTCCAACAATCAAACCCAAGAGACAAGGTCCATTCACAAACACTTTTCCCCATTTGAACCCCATGTTCTCGTGTCCGATTGAGACAGAAAAGACCTTTTCTGGGAAAATGCAGTCGCCAAGGGTCGCTGTCATCAGTCCAAAATCCTGTTGTTTCGTGTACGTCGCTTCGCGTGCTGATCCACCATCTAGGTGACACCGGTTGGGCTGTCCAAGGCCAGTCCTCAAATCCGCCTGGGCTCCCGCAGACCCAACAGTTGCGCAGGTCGAATATTTTTGCTATTGTTTCTCCGAGGGACAAGAACCTGTTTTCCCAATTTGCAATTTGATTACAATAACAGCATTTAATTAGTAATACCAACAACAATTTCATTGTCCTTATGTCTTCTGTTCTTCGAAGATCAGTTTCTTAGATCAGGTGACGTGGATAATATCCTCTCCCGAAGGGGCCATTGCGGTAGACAGGTAGATTCAATCGTGTAGAATCTATAAAACAAAATTCTATGCCATCTAGTTATTCTCGCAAATAACATTTTGTTGCAGGGACATATTCCCATTTTTCTTGTCCAGGTTTCATAATCAGAATGGTATTGTCCTTCCCCATGGCTATTACTTCAGCCTCTTCAGGGGGGCCGCTTGGCCTTTGGACCCATACTTTGGCTCCATTGTTAATATCTGTTGATCCAAACCCCTTTCTTTCTTGGACTGTGGTGACTGGGGGTGGATCCCCTTTCTTTACCCCTGCTTGCAAAACCGGTAGTATCAACAATTGTGCTACTCGGTCACGGGGTTGAATAGTCAAATCTTGATCACTGTTGTTCAACAAGATTACTTTAATTTCACCTTGATAATCTGCATCAATCACCCCTCCCATGATTTGAACACCTTTCAGGGCTAGGCTCGAGCGAGCTGTTATTAGTCCAAAATGTCCAGTAGGAATCTGAATTCCTACACCAGTATCTATGACCCTTATCTGTTTTGGGGTCACTTTTGTCAATTTTAATGCATAAAGGTCTAACCCTGCAGCTTCTGGAGTGGCCCGATAAGGGGCCAGGGCACCTGGGACAATTTCCCAGTAAGTTAAAGTCTCATTTACTGTCAAAGGTTTTATTTGCAGATTGGGGGTAGTCATACGCATTAAGGGGGTTTCCATTTTCCCAGTAGGCCTGTTGTTGAGAATATGCAATGCATCTGTGAGATGGGTCCTCCATCGGGATAGGTTCCCATCCCCCAATTTTCTCAATTGCTCTTTTAGCAACCCATTCATTCGTTCAATCAATCCAGCAGCCTGTGGGTAATACGGTATATGAAAAACCCATTGAATATTTTGTTGTTCAGCATATTGCTGTACAAACTTGTTTCGAAAATGAGAGCCATTGTCAGTTTGAATTTGTAGTGGAATTCCATAGTATAAAATTATTAGGTCTATAGTACAAATAGTACTATGATGGGTGGCTCTCTTACAGGGATGAGCAATCAAATATCCAGAGTAAG
Source organism: Strix aluco (assembly GCF_031877795.1). NCBI lineage: Eukaryota > Metazoa > Chordata > Aves > Strigiformes > Strigidae > Strix > Strix aluco. The sequence goes on from NC_133970.1 coordinate 39,419,219, forward strand.
TATCTACAGCTGTGCAAATGTATTTGCACCCTCGATCTTGGGGTAGGGGTCCAACATAATCCATTTGCCAAATTTGTCCTGGCAACTTCCCTCTCCCCAGTTGTCCCTTTACCACATGTGGTACCGGGCATTTATGAGTGTGCTGGCACACGGGGCACTGAGCAATTATGGTTTTAATCATATCAAGTGACATTACTATGCCACGATCTTGAGCCCACCTATAAGTGGCTTTTTCTCCGAGGTGCCCACACTTTTGGTGTGCCCATTTCGCCAATCCTTCATGATCCTCCTTCTGAGGGAACTCCAATCCAGCTTGGGAAATCTTTGCCCGGTTGTCTGTAACACAGTTATAAAGTCTTTCTAGAGTGTCAGTGTTACTATGAGCATCAGCGTGAAACACAGTGACGTTAGTTCTTTGTATTATTTCCCAAATATCTTTCCACAGTTCTTTTCCCCAAACTTCTTTGGAATATATTTTCCAGTCCTTTGCTACCCATGTCGGCAGCCAAGTTGTTAATCCATTAGCTACTGACCAAGAGTCAGTATATAGATGACATTCACCTAGGTCTTCTTGTCTCAAAGCCATATACACTGCATACAATTCAGCATACTGACTGCTTTTTCCTTCTCCTGTAGTTTCTAAAAATTTTTCTGAATGAGGATGATAGGCTACTGCTTTCCAAAACCTTTTCCCTCCTATGTACTTTGCTGATCCATCAGTAAACCAGGCATGTTCCTTTGCAGAGGGTTCTAATTGGTCCAAAGCCTTTCCCCACTGTACTGGGGATTCCTGTTCAGCTGTAAAATCAGGGTTTATTTCCTGATCCTTTGTGGGAATAGTAGCCACTCGCTCATGGAGGGTGGCTATTCCACCCACTCCTATCTTTACTCTATCTTGAATATACCATTTCCACTTTATAATGCTTGATTCCTGAGCATGCCCAAGTCGATGAGTTTTTGGAGAACTTTTAACCCATTGCATGATAGGAATCTCAGGACGGAGAGCCACTTCATGGCCTATTGTGAGCTGTTCTGTTTCAACTAATGCCCAATAACATGCTAATAATTGTTTCTCAAAAGGAGTATAATTGTTTCCTGCCTCTGGCAGCTTCCTGCCCCAAAATCCTAAAGGAACTTTTTTCTTTCCCTGTTTCTGCCACAGACTCCAGTTAGCATGGGATTTGTTTACTGACACATTCAACTCTACCTCCCCTTCCTGCAGGGGCCATAAATCTAATGCCTTTTGAATGGCTTCTTTAGCTAACTCAAAAGCAGCTTGCTGTTCATCACCCCATTCAAATTCATATTTTTTCCTTGTCACCTTATACAAGGGGGTTAAATTTGTCCTAAATGAGGAATATGTTGCCTCCAGAAACCGAATAACCCAATAAATCTTTGAGCTTCTTTTTTATTTTGTGGTACAGCAAAATCCAAAATCTTTTGTCGGGCTTTAGGCAGTATTTCTCGATGCCCACAATGCCACTGAATTCCCAGAAACTTCACTGTCTGAGACGGTCCTTGGATTTTTTCAGGGTTAATTTCCCACCCCTTTTGTTTCATATGATCTACTATTAATTCAAGAACTTGTTGTACTTCCTCCTCATTATTTCCTTGAATCAAAATATCATCTATGTAATGACTTAACTGTGTGTGAGGAGGCAGCTGTATTTCATCTAAGTGTTCAGCTATAATTCTATGACAGATGGTGGGGCTGTGCAACCACCCTTGTGGTAATCTGATAAAAGTGTATTGCCGGCCCTGCCACGTGAAAGCAAACTGGTCCCAGTGCTCTTCTGCAATTGGGATAGTAAAAAATGCATTAGCTAAATCTATTACAGCGTACCAAGTTCCTGGATGTTTCTGCACCCTTTCTATTAAAGTGACAGTGTCTGGCACAGCTGCTGTGAGCGGTGGAGTGTGTTTATTTAACTCTCTAAAATCCACTGTCATTCTCCAGGATCCATCACTTTTCTTGACAGGCCATATCGGATTGTTCCAAGCAGTGGTGGTTGGTTTTAAAACTCCTACATCCAATAAATCTTTAATTGTCTGTGATATCTCTTCATGTCCTCCTGGAATTCTATACTGCTTCATTGTAACCAACTTAGTTACAGCAGGGATCTGCACAGGAGGTATTTTTACTTTGCCAACTGTAACAGGTCTGGCACTAATGTAGGATCTGACTCCAAATTGATACTGACCATCAGAGAGATTTAAAGTCAGACCTTTTAAAATGTCTATACCAATTATATATTCAGGAATAGGAACAATCATTACCGGGTATAATCACTTTGGGAGGTTCCCTATTTTCATTTCTATTTGTGTTTGCACTGCTTCAATTTGTTTTCCTCCCAACCCAGTAATAACTACAGGTTGTCCCCTATACTTCCTTGGGTTTCCAAAAATTAAAGAGGCCTCCGCTCCAGTGTCAATTAAAGCATTTACAGTTTGTGGGGATCGGTTGTTCCAGAAAATTTTAAGCTCCACATGGGGCCGTCGGTCCTTTCGTACCCACTGCACTGGAGCTTGATCATTAATTCATTTGTGCTGATCATAATGTTGACTCACCTCCCTTGCCTCCTGTAAAGGGTACAAGTCAGAGAACGGTGCCCAATCCTCTTTCACCCCCGGAACTGATGATCCACTCACAGGGGGCCCTCCGTGAGCAGATGGAAGGTCCCGTTGAGGGTCAAGAGGTGGCGCCGTAGGCTGAGTTGTCCCTGCCTTTTTTGCCTGTGAATATTGCACCTTTTTGCCGGGTTTATTCAACCCTCTCTGTTTATATATTTTCCACATTTCTGGAGTCGAAATTCCATCTATTTTTTCACGGGACATACCATCTTTTAGTAAAGCAGTAAACATTTCCTTACGAGAAATCCTGTTTTCACTGCTCTTGGGGCTGCCTCGAATGTCCCGATTCCCTGCACTCCCTCGGGGGCCCCATTCTCCAAGGTCACGCAATTGTTGCACCTTTTCAATTACTTCATTGAGGGGGTTCCCCGTTTCATTAATGAGGAGGGTCATAATTACATTTTTATATGCTGGTGGAGCAGTTTTAATCACTCTGTTTCTCATAGTGACCGACAAAGGATACTGCATCAAAAGGTCAGTGTTTCCTAAAAATATAGCTGCTTTCATCCCTTCCTCTTTCATTCGCTGTATACAATCTCTCAAAGTATACCACTGACGGTCAGATGCCGGCCAATCATTTTCTGTAGGATATTTAGTAGCACATCCCAGAGCAGCCAATGCTAACAAATGGATACCCTGATGGTTGTTTCGAAATGCATCTTGCACAAATGAATCTGAACTTAAAATCAAAAACTTTTTAGCATCTCTTTCATCTAGGGTTATCCCTGCAGCTCCCTGATCATGCAAACGCACCATCCAAGAGAGTAGGGGTTCCCCCGGTTTCTGCTTAAATCTCTCAATTATATCGTTTACTTCATGCTGTGTATAATCCTCTATGGTATCCTTCCTCACAGATTGCATAGTATTAGGATCCACTTCTATCTTTCGCCTCCACACAGGTTTTGCATCTATAAATTCATCTGCGGAACCAGCCTCATCAGAATCTGTAGAATCCCAAATATCACCATCCCATTTCTCTGGGTCCCATTGCACACCTGCATCTGCAATTACGGCATGCACTTTCTTATGATTCACTCGCCCTCTCCTTTTCTTGTACTTATATTGTGCTACTCGCACTGCAGCTTTCTCCGCCACTGTCTGATAAGTATCCAGCTTATCAGCAAGCAACTTATTCTGGCATTGCAACATCACTATTTGACTCTGTAAATCACACATCTGTCGCTCCATCTGGGAGCGCTCTAACAGTAGCCTCTCTTTACTCTGGTGCTGTTTTCTGTATGCAGTTAACAAAACCCATCCCTGTTTATTTGAATTTGTAATTTCTTTTCCTTTTTCAATAGGTATCTTTTTCATACAATTTAAAACATCTAATGGCTCGGCTTCTTTCAGCCAGCTCTCCCATTGTTCGGAAGGTCCTCCGACCCTAGCCCACTCCTGAGCCAGCGAACTATAGGGAGGATTTTCCCAGCCAGGGATTTCTGGTGGACTTGACAAATTACCTTTAAATTTAAATAACGGCATTTTTGTCGAATCCCACTTCTGACACCAATTTATGTTTTGCTGATCAGGGATATCAATTAAACTCAGACACCAGAGTGAAAAGAGCAGGTGTATTTACTAGAAATAACTAAATAATATAACAGAATAATATAGAAAACATACAGTAAGAAAAGACAAAGTAGTGCGCTTAAACAAATAGGAAAATACAGGGTAATGCATCAAATCATTACTACACGAGAGAGAGAATAGTGATTAAGAAAGATACATCACCACTTGCATACGTTACCATCATCCAGATCCGCAGTCGCTGGGGAGCCCCGGTTACAGCGAGGATTTGGAGAGCCTGTCCCGGCAAGTGGGAAATCCTACGTGGTCCGTCCACCCATAGGTGAGGCTTCCAAAGTCGCTGTGAGCGGGTCCAGCCTTATATACCAAAAATCAGTAAGCCAGAATAGCTGGCACCTTTGTTTTAAGCGGAAATATCTGGTTTCCATCTCACATTAGGTTCCCCCCCAGAGCCTGGCCAGGGCTTAAGGGAGAAGCTAAGGGAGTTTCCCTGCTTATCTAGTTAATTTATGAGCAAGGTCACAAGGCCAGACAACTGTTCCTGTGGCTCCGTTATCTTGCTCACACATAAAGAAAGATAAGGATACATTCAAGATAGACATGTTTTATGATGTTTAAACTACATCTTCTATGCATATTTCACTAATGACTACATACAGAGTTAGCAGTTTCAGTTCAGGGCCTGTTGCTCAGGCTTCAGTATTCCCACCTTTTACATCAGAATAGTTGGTTTGCTATAACTTAGTACAATACCTACTAGCACAATGGTTATTAGTTATAAAATGTACAGGATTCATCTATAGGTCAACTCTGGCTTGGGCTTATTGTCCAAGCCTTAGCACTTCACCATTCTATTTTGCAAAGTCATCCTTGAGGTTGCCTGCAATTGAAAATTTAATTCCTTGAATCCTTTCCTTGTAACATTAGCCAGTTTTTCTAACTGTCCAGTTAGTTGATACAACCATTCCCTGTTTCTATATGATGCTATGGGATTCAAAAGGGATTCTAGAGCCCAACCAATTTTTACTCCTGTCGAGGGTTCATTCCATGTTTCATCTATTTCGGATCTTTTAACCCGCTCTAATTTTAAATTTTCTAAGGATCCTTTAAATGGAGATTCCTTCCAAACTGGGCACAATGTTGGCATACCTAAAGTTATTTGTTTTAATTTTCCATCCAAGGGCAGATGCGTTGTCCAGGTTCCGTTACTCATTGCCCAAACCAAATGTCCTGGGCTCTGAATTGCAGATCTTCTACAGCTAAATAATGTTCCTTTTCTGGGTATATATGTTTTGGTCAAATTAAGGCTGTTTTTAAGACCTCGGCAAAACCACCCATATTTTAAGGCAGCAGCCAAAGGAGGAATTCTTTGAATTATTAGGTCTGCATTGCTGCAGTCATATACCTTTTCACACTTCCACCAAGACACTACATTTTCCTTTTCTCTTAGTGTGCTTCCTTCATCGTTTACTGATGGTAAGACTGCAAAAACTGTCCCATCCCAAGTAAAACACCAAGGAGTTCTAGCTATATACTGAAACTGAGAGAATATAGTCATGGACCATATAGAATCCCACTGCTCCTCCTCCTCTTGTGTAGTCTGATTGGTTTTGTCACACTTCCGTTCCATGATGGTTCTACTCACATTGTTTCTAACCTGTTGATCATACGAACACCACCCAACAGTTTGATATCTCCCTATCTTTGTGAAAACAGGGTTTAACAGATTTTCACAATCTACTCTATTCCCTGGCGACTTCCACTGTTTCCTGATAGTTTTTACTTGTTCATACCACTCAACAACAGACTTTTGTTCGCAATGAGTAGTGTCATTTCTGTGTCTTAAATTGGTCAAGTTCATGGTTAAAATTCCCCATGGAACAGATTCACCTACTGCTCTTGGTATTGGTAAACAAGCAGTAATCTGTGTTATATTCTGCAAACTGGCAAATCCCTTAAGTAATCCTAACATCAAATTTTCTTCTGGTATCTTCCTTGGGAGGTATATTAACTGTTCTGTTTCTATCTGCCTTCTATTCCTTACCTTCAATTCTGACATTTCCTCACAGTTCTCAGTTGCATTTTGTCCTTTGGTTGTTACCTCAGACCAGGATCCCACCAGCATCAGTTTCCAAATTAAAATCCAATGAAAAAAATTTCTAATTGGTATGTGAAGTTAGACATATTTTAAAGTCAATTTTGAAGTTTCTGGATCTCTATTGATGACCTTCCAGGAAGGGGGCGCCTTCTTCACCCTAGTATAGTGTATCCACACATCTGATTCTGCAATCCTGATAGCTGTAAAGGTAGTCAGCGGTATTTGAAAGGGTCCTTTCCAGCGTTCTTGCAAGGGTTCAGAAGTCCATGTCTTCACGTAGAAGTAGTCTCCAGGTTGAAAGTCATGTACTGGATTTTCCAAGGATAGAGGTCTGTTCCACACTACTGCATTTTGGATTGCAGTCAGGGTTTTTTCTAAGGAAAGTAAATAATTATACACATCTTGTTTTCCTTTTACATGCATATTTGGATTTGGTTCCGGAGATTCATATGGTTTCCCGTATAGTAATTCATAAGGACTAACTGATGTGCCACTTTTTGGTTGTACCCTGATTTGCAACAATGCCAATGGAAGTGCCTGAGGCCATTTTAAATTAGTTTCTTGATATATTTTGCTAATTTGCCTTTTCAGAGTCTGATTCATTCTCTCTACCTTTCTGCTGGATTGTGGCCTCCATGGTGTATGTAAATCCCAAGTAATTCCCAGAGTTTTACAAACACTTTGTACTACTTCAGCAACAAAGTGTGAGCCTCTATCTGAAGATATCCCAATAGGGACTCCAAATCTCAGGATTATTTCTTGTAGTAACCATTTTACTACATGTATTGATACCCATTTTGTCTAGGTAAGTCTGAAAAGTCTCCTTGCCAATAGTCTCCTAGTTCTGTTCCAGATTTGAGCTTACCCATTTGGACCCTTTTCTTTATTACTGGATTATTTTTCAAACACACACCACATTTTGCAGTTATCATTTTAGCTAATCCTAGCATTTTGACTGATACTACTTGTCTTTTTAAAAGGGTTATTAAGGCCTCTACACTCCAGTGACATTCTTGGTGTTTTGTCTGAATTATCTCTCTCATCAAGAGAGGCGGAACCACCACTTGTCCCTTGGATGTCACCCACCATCCAGCTAAATTTTTCTTAGCATTCAGTAATTGCCCTAATTTATCATCTTCTTCTGAATATTTAGGTTTCTCCCTTGGGAGAACTACTGTCTTGGTCAGAATCAAGGGCATTTGTAATGTTATTTCTTTTGCTGCTCTTCTAGCAGCCATATCTGCTAAATTATTTCCTCCAATTTCTTTTGTATTCCTAACCTGATGTGCTTTACAGTGCATGATTGCTACCTGAGTTGGTTTCTGAACTGCTTGCAATAACTGCAAAATTTCATCCTGATGTTTAATATTTGATCTCTGGGAGGACAATAATCCTTGTTCTTTCCACAAAACTTCATGGACATGTACTACCACAAAAGCATACTTTGAATCAGTCCAGATATTTACTTTCTTCTTTTCACTTAATTCGAGAGCTCGGGTTAAAGCAATGAGTTCTGCCTTTTGAGCTGAAGTGGTGCCAGACAATGCATTTGCTTCTATGACTGAGGTGTGTTTTGCTGATCAGGGATATCAATTAAACTCAGACACCAGAGTGAAAAGAGCAGGTGTATTTACTAGAAATAACTAAATAATATAACAGAATAATATAGAAAACATACAGTAAGAAAAGACAAAGTAGCGCGCTTAAACAAATAGGAAAATACAGGGTAATGCATCAAATCATTACTGCCTGAGAGAGAGAATAGTGATTAAGATAGATACATCACCACTTGCATATGTTACCATCATCCAGATCCGCAGTCGCTGGGGAGCCCCGGTCACAGCGAGGATTTGGAGAGCCTTTCCCTGCAAGTGGGAAATCCTACGCGGTGCGTCCACCCGTAGGTGAGGCTTCCAAAGTCGCTGTGAGCGGGCCCAGCCTTATATACCTGAAATCAGTAAGCCAGAATAGCTGGCACCTTTTGTTTTAAGCGGAAATATCTGAAGTCAGTCTCACATTAGATTTTCCCAGAGCCTGGCCGGGGCTCAGGGAAAAAACTAAGGGAGTTTTCCCAGCTTATCTAGGTGATTTATGAGCAAGGTCACACAGCAGGTCACAGGGCCAGACAATTGTCCCTGTGGCCCTGTTATTGTGGCCTTGTTACCTTGTTTACACACACAAAGGAGGATACATATTTTATGATGTTTAAGTCACATTTTCTATACATATCTCACTAATGACTACATACTGAGTTAGTAATTTCGGTTCAAGACTTATTGTTCAGGTTTCAATATTCCCACCTGTTACATCCGGACAGGTGGTTTGTTATAATTTTAGTACAATACCTATTGATACAATGTTTGTCAATTATAAAACATACAGGATTCATCTATAGGTCAACTCTGGCTTGGGCTTATTGTCCAAGCCTTAGCACTTCAAGGTGTCTGTTGTTACTGCATGTCCAGAGTATCGGACTCCATGCTCCACAAAGCTGCTGCCATCTGTGTATAACTCCCAGTCAGGATCTTCCAGCAGTGTGTCCTTCAAATCCTCTCGACTGGAGTACACATGTTCAATGGTAGTCAGGCAGTCATGCTCCAGCTGCCCTTCTTCCTGTGTAGAACTTAAAAAGACTGCAGGGTTTATCAGGTTAGTTGTTTTTAAAACCACATCATCTTGTTCAGTCAGGACCACCTGGTACTTCATCATTCTGCTTGGGGACAACCAATGTCCCCCCTTTTGTTCTAAACCAGTTATTACCATGTGTGGGACATATACTGTTATTGTCTTCCCAAAGTCAGTTTCCGGGCCTCTTGAATAAGCATTACTGTAACAGCAACTGCTCAAACGCAAGTAGGCTATCCTTTTGTGAGAAACGCTCAGTTGCCAATTATCAGCGGCTCAGACAGGATGCGGTGTGAAGCACTCTTTATTACGTTCTTGCAAGACCGGGCGCCCCCATCAAGTGGACGCGCCTACCAGCCATCATGCAATGGTTTATATCCCTTTCTCCCAACCGCCAGTTCCCTCCCCTGATTCCTCATTGGCTGAGTACTACAGGGTGTACAGACTTCCCGAACCGCCTACCGATACGCCCCTTCATGTATGTGTTCATACATTGCATGTTCATGGAAATGAACCTTGGCTTTCTCCAGGGCGGAGAAGTTAATATGCATGAGCTCATCACGCAAGCGTATTAAGATGGAAAAGTTCGCCCCAAGTCTTTCGGTATCTGCATCCATCTAAAGCCAGTTCCAAGTACTGGGTCATCACAGTTGACAAAAAGACCACTTGCCTTCTAGCCCTAGGCCAGGGATTTCAATGGTTGTGAATTGCTCTTGTTGATTGCTTTGGTGAATCGCTCCTGCCCTTCCCATCAGGCTTATTACGCGAAAACAACATTCTTTCCCTTACAGACGCAAGTCAACGTTGGCCTGTCAGCCCTGTGAAGCTGTGGGAGAGAGGCAAGTTGACATCGGCCTGTCAGCTCTGCGCAACCCCTGACAAGCAGCAAGGCTTTGATGAGAAACAGGCCTTGGGAGAAAGATAAGAAACCGACGAGTTGTGCCAAGGTGGCAGGGAAAAACAACGGACAGCTGCAACACTGAACTGTGGAAAAGTACCGAACTGTGAGAAGTTACCACCGTGTGAACAGCGCATGAACAAGAAATTGATTGGTCTGCACAGCGCGTGTGTCCCGATCCAATGTCGGGGGAGGTTTCAAAATGATCCCAAGAAAGAGATTAAGACACAAATGAGGTCAAATGCAGTATAACCAAAACAGGTTTTTATTATTAAAAAAGTGAAAAGGGGTAGTGATAGGACAGAATGGAACGGAAAGACAGAAATAAGGCAAGGATGTGGGATAGGGCTGCAAGAATAGTCACCACCATGGATCTGGATCACCAGCAGCGTCTCATTGCTCGTCAGTCTTCAGTTCTTCGGTGGTGGGTGCACACGGATTTGGCTTTGATGGTAGATGCACACTGAGCAAAATTTTCTGCTGCCTTTTTAAGTTCATCCTATCTGCTGATTAGCATATCTGCTCACCTTTAGGTTTTTTTTTCTCTGGTCCCACAGGTTTTGTTGCATCTGGCTTCAGGGCAGGAACGTTTGCCTCTTGTCAGTTCATTAGCAATGCAGGCATGGTGTCTGGCCTACACAATAGGGCCACAAATGGCTACAGGATGGGGCCAGCTCAGTACACTTCTGCCCCTTTGAGGCTTGTCTAAAGAGTCTGACAATGCAACCACAAGGAAGTGGGGGGGTGCATCCTTCAATACACTCCCACTTCTCTGGGAGACATCCCCCAGACCAATTCACAGGCCGCAGCAGCTTCTCTTGGAGGTTTGCACAGGCACAAGCAAGCTTTGAGACAGTTATATGACATTTCAGTCTCTCACAGCGTGTTAGATTGGTCTTATGCTGATAGGAGAAAAGGTTGAAAACTGTCTAATTGCTGATTTGCTAATTACGAAGTAAGCTTTAACGAGAGCATAAGTATGTACTATTGGAAAAATAAATGGCCCCTGCCCTGTCAGAAAGAAAGAAAAACACTCTGACTCGTTATTTTGGCCACTACAACTGGTGACCCCGACATGCGAATCCCAACTCGATTTGGGACAGAGCGAGGACCGCGGAAGCTGAGCGGTGGTAGCGGAGCCCAGCTGAACTTAACGATCGGCGGATTTTGAGCCGACTAGTACGGACAGTAACTGAAGACACCTGGATAGAAGGTGAGCAGCTGGGGACTAAGATGGGGGCGAAAATTTCTGCAGAGAAAAAGTCTATTTTATATATTTTCATAAGAATTCTGGAGAAGATGGGAATCAAATATGAGGAAAAGGTGATACGTACTTTCCTTATTTGGTGCAAAAGGAATGGGGTCCCTGCTGCATCATCTTTAACTACATGGCAACTGGTAAATGATTCCCTGAAACAGTTAAAAAATGATTGGACTGCCGCGGCAGCTGCAGCCTATGCCACGTCACCTAGTGGATCCGATACTCGGACGGATCCTACAGTTGTGGTTGAGACATCCCCAGAAAAGCCGTGAACCCCTTCCACATGTCCACTACCTGCCGATGAGGACTCCGATGGGGACTCTCCCAAGTTGCCGGCATGCCCCAAAGCATTGAGACGTTTACTAATTGTAGGAGTCTGGGCCGCGCTGGGAGAAAGTTAGTGCAGACAGAAGAATGCAAGGACGAAGACAAGGCCAGCAAAATAAGGCTGGCAAAAACACACAAGATAGCAGATAAGTGAGAAACACCTGTGGTCAGCAAAAGCACACAAGTCTGAGCAAAACAGGGTATGAGATAAGGGAGTTTTGGCAAGTTTTGGGCTTTGTGTGCTAATTGCAATTAACCAATGCAAATGCTTGTAGAGGCGCGTGAACAGCGCGTGTAGATGACCTGTAGCCTCTTAGAAGATAGATGAGTGCGTGTACGGAACTTAGTAGACTATAAATGTAACCAGAAAAGGAATAGAATATGACAATAATATATAATAAAAAGATGGACGACCTGATCATCACATTGGTGTTGCGTCGTTTCTGTTCCCGCATGGAGAAATAAGGACCCCGGCTAATGGTGACTCCGACAACTAATAGATTTGTCTGAGGACACAGAGGGCAAGGACACATGTTCTGAACCCCTGCGGCAAGCTTTATATGCTGGGTCTTTTGACTGTGATAATCCTTTAGACCCAGACCCTGTAGATCCTAAAAGAGAACCTGGCCTCTGTCCTCCCTTATTTGGGGATGATCCGTGGGTAAAAGTGAGGCAAGAAGCCTTGGCGCAAGGGGATATGGCCATGGCGAGAAAGATTGTTGCTCCTGTAATTTATGAGCTGGGACGTCAGCCACATTGGGAAGTACTTCATTTTTCTGTTATTAAAGAACTACAGAAAAGCATTAATGAGGACGGACTTAAAAACTCATTTACAACAGGTATACTGGAGGCAATCGCTCATGGCTGTACTCAGCATTCGTACCTGCAAGAGTGGAGTTGGCGGCAGCAGCCCCGGGCCTCCCCGAGTCCCCCCCGCCAGGGAGCGACTGTCTGTGGTGGAGTCTGGCACCGCACACCCCTGGCGCGCACTCGTCCGTCCAGCCTCCCCTGAACACCAAAAGCAGCAGTTTTTTACAGAAGGTGTTGACACTGTGATGCAGTGTCCCTTGTCCATTCTAGAAGGACTAACTTTAAACCTTTCTGATGGTTGTGGCAACTGAGGCACGGACTCCCGATGAAATCCAGAAAGAAAGAGAGAGTTTATTGTTACAAAGGTACATACTTATGCTCTCGGATGCTGTCGGTAAAGCTCTTACTTCATAGTTAACAAATCAGCAATTAGACAGCTATCAACCTTTTCTCCTATCAGCATAAGACCACTCTAACACGCGCTGTGCAGACCAATCACCCTCTTGTTCATGCGCTGTTCTCACGGTAGCATCTTCTCGCAGTTCAGTACTTTTCCACAGTTTAGTGTTGCAGCTGTCCGTTGTTTTTCCCTGCCACCTTGGCATAACTCAACAGCCTCTTATCTTTCTTCCAAGGCCTGTTTTTCATCAAAGCCTAGCACTTTCTCACAGGCTGTGCAAGGCTGGCAGGCCAATGCCTCCCACAGATGGTCAGTACACTAAAGGCCTTGATTTAAAAACAAAGAAGGGGGAATATTCTGGATACACCACATAATCAACTGGCAATGGCTTTATATATTCTTAATGCTGTTTTGATGTCTGTAGTATTTGTCATTTTATGTTGTGCGAGTAATAAGTGTAAGGGGCCCCTTTGTGTGGTTGTGTGATTGTTTTGCATGTGTGAGACGCATCCCAGCTGCAGCTGCAGAGTGCGGAGTTATCTGTAATATAGTCGATATCGATCAGGTGTAGATCTGTGGTAAATGATAAATGGAAAACCGCTTAAGGTATAGGATTTATGCTTTTGGCTTTGATTTATGACTTCTATTATTTAGCAATATTAAGAATTAAGAACACAAGTGTTTAACCTTATTAGAAACTCCCTTGGTTTCCCCCTTGAGTGGTGGCCATGCTCTGGGTGGAACCCAACAGGAGGATGAAATCAGATGTTTCCGCTCAAAGAAAATTGCCAGTTATTTTGGCCTGTTGATTTAGAGGCTGGACCTGCTTGCAGCGATTTTGGATGCCTCACCTACGGATGGATGCATCACGTAGGATTTTCGGTTTGCGAGGAAGGGTACTCTAAATCCTCGCTGCAGCCAGGGTTCCCCAGCAATTGAGGATCTGAATATTAGTACCCCATTAAGTACGTGTACTATCCTCTATCTTCCTTATTTTGTCTGATTTTGTGTGCATCAGTGGTCAGTGTGTGCCTAACAGATGGCAGTGTGATGGGGATCCGGACTGCGAGGATGGGTCTGACGAGAGTGATGAACTGTGCCATATGACAACATGCCGCGTAAATGAAATCAGCTGTGGTCCTCAGTCAACCCAGTGTATCCCAGTGTCCTGGAAATGTGATGGTGAAAAAGACTGTGCTACTCTTTTCAACTAGTAACTGTAACTGCTGTTTTATTTTTAGCCTTTTGTAGAATTATTTTATGTATACTGTGTTTTTTGAAGTTTGTCTAAACCTTAATTGATAAAGCTTTGAAACAAGTCTTGCAGGTACAGCTGCAAAACAAAGAAGGGGGAGAGGTGGGAGACAGGCAAGTCGACATCGGCCTGTCAGCTCTGTGCAGGCCCTGACAAGCAGTAAGGCTTTGATGAGAAACAGGCCCTGGGAGAAAGATAAGAAAATGCCGAGTTGTGCCAAGGTGGCAGGGAAAAACAATGGAGAGCTGCAACACTGAACTGTGGAAAAGTACTGAACTGTGAGAAGTTACCGCTGCGTGAACAGTGCATGAATAAGACGTTGATTGGTCTGCACAGCGCGTGTGTGAGAGACGAGAAACCAGGCCAGTGAGAAACTAACAAAAAGAGACTGAGAAAGTAAAAGTTGAGGCTGATCGAAGAAATGCCTCAAACACTTGCAAGACAAAACTATGAGTCACAGGGTGGATAGTGTGGAGGTCGAAGCTGATAAGGCTGCCCGAATAACACAAGATGCAGCTGGAGGAGGGAGCCCTGTGGAGACAGGACGGCTCTGCTCTGGTGCACCTGGACAAATTTCAAGGGCCATCTGTCCAGTGAATGACCTTTGCTTCATTATCCACAAAATGCATATTAAAGTTAACATCCCTCAATATGCTAACGAAGGCTAACATGAGCATGCTAATTACATCATCCCATGAAACACCTTACCCCTCCCCGTACATGGGATATGTAGGTATGTGGGTCGACCTAGGGGACGGACCCAAGGAAAGTGTTATAAATCAAGGGGGGCCCGGGAGAGTGCAGTGAAGTGAAGAAGACAGATGCAAGCGAAAAAGACGGCTGCCTTCTCTGCCTCCTGGAAACCTCGCTGGCCGGATCAGCACAGAAACCCAGACCGGTGATCTGTATTTCCCCATTCCCTCTATCTCCCTCTTTTCCCTTTCCAATTAAGAAATGCAAGGCATATTGTATTGCTTGCCACAACTTGCTATATACTTAGCCAGGTATTGTGTGTTCAATTAGTTCATTGTGGGTAGTTAATAAATGCTTGGACTTGGAGATTTGTTGTCCACTCCATTGGGGATTTGCGAATCTGAGTCACTTGTTATTTAGGCCGCTACAGTTGTCCATTATATGACTTTTATTGGCACTTGAGATGACCTGCTCCATGACCTTCCCTGGCACCAAGGTCAGACTGACAGGTCTATAGTTTCCTGGATTCTTCTTTCTGCCTTTCTTGTAGACGGGTGTCACATTTGCCAACCTCCAATCCAATGGGACCTCCCCAGTTAGCCATGACTTCAGGTAAATCATGGAAAGCGGCTTGGCGAGCACATCTGCCAACTCTTTCAGCACCCTTGGGTGTAACCCATCCGGTCCCACAGACTTGTGTGCATCCAAGTGGTGTAGCAGGTCCCTGACCACTTCCTCGTCAACTGTGCTGACCTCATACTGCTTCCAATTCCCATCTCCTAGATAATTAGGCTGGGTGTCCAGGGAACAGCTGTGGTGGTTTAGTCCCTGACGGGGTGTGAGACCACAAGGCCACTGCCCCTCCCCCACAAAGGGAGTGAAATACAAAGCCCCGGGGCTGAGATAGGGAGAGGTTTAATACAACAGTGCAACAGCAACACAACAAACAACAACAATAACAATAATAATAATAGTAATAACAATGAACAGAGCAAAGTATGTACCGATACAGCAGTGAGAGGACCGGTTCCACAAAACAACGCGCTCAACGATTCTTCCCGCGCTCTGGCGCCCGGACATGATGTCAGCATCGTATCTGAATAACCCGGCTAGAGCTTCCCCCCACTGCTGGGGAAACTTAACCCTATCCTGGCTAAACCAGGACATAATCCACCCCTTTATTCTATACCATGTGCGTCACATCCTGCTGCCATTTAGCAATTAGCAATAACAAAGAAAAATTAACAAAACCACAGTATAAATCACGGTGTGTTTTCACCCACAATCAAGTCCCCTTGTGGCACGCATCAGACCTCTCCATCCTTCTGCATCACCCACCAGGTGCACCCAGGTCCTTGAGCAAAAACAATCCCGTGGATGGGTTTGCCTTTGCCCGGCGCAGGACTAACCCAGACCACTTTTCCCAGCAGATCCCTCATGTGCACAACAGGGACTTTATCCCCGTCTACAACATGTGGAAGTTTTGACTGAGCCGGGCCAGCTCGATTGGCAGATCCTCTTGTGTTCACTAACCAAGTGGCCTTTGTCAGATGTGTGTCCCAGTGTTTGAAAGCTCCACCCCCCATTGCTCTCAATGTAGTTTTCAACAGTCCATTGTAGCGCTCGATCTTCCCAGAGGCTGGTAGGGGATGTGGTAGACCCACTCGATGCCGTGTTCTGCCCAGGCATCTATGAGGTTATTTTGGAAGTGAGTCCCATTGTCCGACTCAATCCTCTCTGGGGTGCCGTGTCACCACAGGACTCGGTCTTCAAGGCCCAGGATGGTATTCCATGCAGTGGCGTGGGACACTGGATAAGTTTCGAGCCACCCAGTGGTTGCTTCCTCCATTGTGAGCACGTGGCGCTTGCCTCGGCGGGTCTGTGGCAGTGTGATGTAGGGGTGCTTATGCCAGTCCTTCCCAGTTAAGCTTAATTCAGCTTCTAATAGGGTCAGCTGTTGGGACCCCCCTGTCACTCCGGAGATGCAGATGGATTCGACCCCACTGTGGCTTGATGGCATCAGGGTGCACTGTGCGCCAGTGTCTACCAAGGCCTTATATTCTTGTGGTTCTGATGTGCCAGGCCATCGGATCCACACCTTCCAGTAAATCCGATTATCCCTTTCCTCCACCTGGCTGGAGGCAGGGCCCCTCTAATCCTGCTCACCATCACTCACTTGATCTAAGAGTGACTCCTGCAAGAATGACTTCCTGGTCCCCTCAAGAGGGTCAAGCATACTGTTGGCCATTCTATTCTGTCTGGGGGATTTCCGACTGGACACTGGAGGTACATCTCTCTTGGAAGACTCCCCTTTCATGGTGGTCTTCCCTTTCAGCTGCTGTACTCGTGCAGCTAGGGCAGAAGTGGGCTGTCCATGCCACCTCCTCATGTTTTCCCCATTGTCGCGGAGGAAGAACCACAGGGTGCCCCGTGGTGTGTGCCTTCCACTGCCCTTCTCTTGGGTGGGGAAGCGCCTGCTTCTAATAGCTGAGACATCGGCCCGTGCAGGTGGAACGTAGGACATGTCCTCTTCCATTTTCTGGAGCCTCTGAGACAGTTCCTCTACAGCTGAAACCAAAGCATGTTGGGAGGAAGGGAGACTTCCCTCATATTGCCCGAGCTGGATAATCACTTCGTCCACTGTCTGAGTCTGGGTGTCTCGCCACCAGGACGCTACTGCTAATGCTTTGGAATGTCCCTCTGGTCCACTTTGCAGGAACTTCCGCCACACCAACTCTGTGCAAGGGGCCTGATCTGGATCCATTGGTGACCACTCATCATTCAGATCACCATAGACCATGTCAAACACAGCCAATTTCCTGAGGTTTTGAATGCCTTTCTCCATGTCGGTCCACTTGCCTAACTGACATAGAACATCATCCTTGTAGGGGTACCTCTCCCTCACAGCGAGCAGGAGTCGCCTCCAAAGGCTGAGGGTTTGAGCCTGTTTCCCTATTGCCTTGTCAATACCAGCCTGCTTGGCTAAAGGTCCCAGCTGCTTGGCCTAAGGTCCCAGCTGCTTGGCCTCTCTCCCCTCCAATTACAAACCAGCAGCTCCACTATCCCAGCATCGGAGCAGCCAGGTGCAAATTTGCTCGACTGGATTGCAGCCGAAATCCTTCCGCATATCTCGCAACTCACTCGGGGATAGGGATCGGATGGTTACCACCGGCTCTTCCTCCTGCTCTCGCGATGGGCCTGGTTCATCATTACCCTGTACATTGCGAGGGGATTTTTTGGTATATTTGGTTTTCTGTATTGGGGCGACTGATACTGGCACTGCTTGTCCCTCTGGCCCAGCTGCTGTACCAGTAGGTTCACTTTCAGATCCTGCAGCCCCTTCTCCCCCTTGAGGGCAGTGAACAGTGTTAAAGATGACACAGTAGGCATGGGCAAGCCCCCAGCACATCGCAAGGATTTGTGTTTCCCGGGGTTTGTCAGATTGGCAGCACACCTTTTCCAAACACTCCACCAGTTTATCAGGAATCTCCATTTGTTCAGGAGTGAAATCCCAAAGCACTGGGGGTGACCACTGACTCAGGCACTTGCCCATCTTTTCCCACACACCTTGCCATTTATAAGTATCTGCCCTCAGGGCAGGTTTCCGGGTGGTGCCATTATTGGAGAAGTACCGCATGGCCCAAAACAAGATCTGGCAGACATTTAGAAAGCATTGTACCATGAACACAGTGGCCAGGATGCTCCAGGGATAGCTGAAACTCTCAAAAACCGAGAAAATCTCTTCCCCTGGCTCACCCATAGAGGGGGTGAGACCCCTAACAAAAGACCAGGCAGCAAACAGGTACCATTTCACCCCCACAAGCAGTGATACAAGCCCATTATAAGCAGACAGTAGCCAGTACAGCAAAACAAGACCCTTGACACATTTTCCACCGAAAACAAACATCAGCACTGGGAATGCACAGTGGATATAAGGATTAATCCAGCCCCACCACGCAAGCAAATTGCCCAGCATTGCAAACGTTTCTTATCAAACAATACAAATAAAAACAGAAAAATTACACCTAACATTGCTCTAACACACCTTCTCCTTTTGTCCTTATCTCAGCCCTCTTGGGCCCCACGTTGGGCGCCAAAAGTTGTGGTGGTTTGGTCCCTGCCGGGGTCTGAGACCACACGGCCGCTGCCTCTCCCCCACATAGGGAGTGAAATACAAAGCCCCGGGGCTGAGATAGGGAGAGGTTTAATACAACAGTGCAACAGCAACACAACAAACAACAACAATAACAATAATAATAACAGTAATAACACTGAACAGAGCAAGGTATATACCGATACAGCAGTGAGAGGACCGGTTGCACAAAACCACGCGCTCACCGGTTCTTCCCGCGCTATGGCACCCGGACATGATGTCAGCATGGTATCTGAATAACCCGGCTAGAGCTTCACCCCCACTGCGGGGGAAACTTAACCCTATCCTGGCTAAACCAGGACAACAGCCAGTTTCACTGCTAAAGACTGAGGCAAAGTAGGCATTGAGCACCTCAGCCTTTTCCTCATCCGTAGTTACCATGTTTCCCTCTGCATCCAATAAAGGAGGGAGATTTTCCCTAATCCTCCTTTTGCTGTTAAAGAATTTATAGAAACATTTTTAAATATCCTTAACAGCTGTAGCCAGGTTGAGCTCTAGCTGTGCTTTGGCTCTCCTAATGTTCTCCCTGCATAGCTTCACTACATCTTTATAGTCTTCCTGAGAGACCTGCCCCCTCTTCCAAAGGTCATAAATTCCCCTTTTGTTCTTGAGATCCAGCCAAAGGTCACTGTTTAGCCAGGCCGGTCTCCTTTCCCGCCTGCTTGTTTTTCGGCACATGGGAAAAGCCTGCTCCTGTGCCTTTAAGACTTCTCTCTTGAAGTATGTCCAGCCTTCCTGGACTCCCATATCCTTCAGGGCAGCCTCCCAAGGGATTTTGTCAATCAGTCTTTTGAACAGGTCAAAGTTAGCCCTCCGGAAGTCTGAGGTGGCAGTTTTACTAACCCCTCTCTTTGTTTCTCCAAGGATCGAAAACTCAATCATCTCATGATCACTGCACCCTAGACGGCCTCCAACCTTTACTTCCCCCACAAGCTCTTCCCTGTTCACAAGAAGCAGGTCCAGGAGGGCACCTTCCCTGGTCGGCTCACTCACCAGCTGTGTGAGGAAGTTATCCTCCACACATTCCAGGAACCTCCTGGATTGTTCCCTCTCTGCTGTGTTGTGATCCCAGCAGATACCCGGGTGTTGCAGTAGAGACGGACACGACAAACATCAGATTGTGCAAAATGGCTACTTTATTGTTCTAACAAGCCTTTTTATAACCTTCTTTAAAGCAGGTGTTCATACAGGATTGGTTTACTTAGTAACTAACAGTTCATGATTAGGTAATAGTTTCCCTGCTGAGTCATCAGGACAGTTCCTCTTATCTTTGTCTTGCAGTTCTTTAATCTTGTTTCCATAGCTCTTCTTGGGACTTTCCGGCTCCTCATGGATACACTGGAATTTTGTCAAGGTTAAATTCTTCTTCAATCAGACTAGAGGCAGACCCGCTGCCTCCCCTGTGAAGTGCTAAGGCTTGGACAACAGGCCCAAGCCAGAGTTGACCTATAGATGAATCCTGTATATTTTATAACTGATAATCATTGTGCTAGTAGGTATTGTACTAAGTTATAACAACCCACTTATGCTGGTTTAAAAAGTGCTAAAGCATTGAAACACTGCAGCCTGAACAACAGGCCCCAAGCTGAAGCTGCTAACTTAGCATGTAGTCATTAATAAAATATGTAAACTCGCTAGTGAAAGACAAAATATAATCAGTAGTGAGGAGAGAATGTATCCAACTTTCCTTTCACAGCCTTGTTCAAGGCTGAGAACCTAAGTATTTGGCCTTGTTAGAAACTCCCTTGGTTCCCCCCCCCGAGCCCTGGCCAAGCTTTGGGTGGAATCCAACAGGAGAATGAAACCAGAAATTTTCTGCTCAAAACAAAAGTGCCAGTTATTCTGGCTTGTCGATCTCTGGTATATAAGGCTGGGCCCGTTTGCAGCGACTTTGGATGCCTCACCTTTGGGTGGACGCACCGCGTAGGATTTCCCACTTGCCGGGACAGGCTCTCCAAATCCTTGCTGTAACCGGGGCTCCCCAGCGCCTGCGGATCTGGATGATGATGATAATATATGCAAGTGGTGATGTATTTCTCTTAATCACTATTCTCTCTCTTGTACCCTGTATTTTCTTGTTTGTTGCTTTAAGTGCACTATTCTGCTTTTTCTTACTACATGTTTTCTGTATTACTCTATTACATTATTTGGTTATCACCAGTAAAATACGCCTACTCTTTTCACTCTGGTGTCCGAGTTTAATTGGTATCCTTAATCAGCAAAACACCCCAACACCCGGGAGGTTAAAGTCCCCCGCAAGAACAACAGCAAGTAACCTCAAGATTTCTCCCAACTGTTTATAGAAAGCTTCATCCACCTCACTGCTTTGGTTGGGAGGTCTATAGCAGTGTCCCACAGCAAGATCCACTTTATTGGTCCTTAACCTAATCCAAACACTCTCAACCCCGTTATCACTATACTTGATTTCTGACCTCTCATAACATTCTCTAACATACAGGGCCACTCCACCACCTCTCCTTCCATGTCTATCCCTCCTGAAGAGCTTGTAGCCATCGATTGCAGCACTCCAGGCGTGTGAGGCATCCCACCACTTTTCTGTGATAGCTACTATGTCATAGTTCTCATGCTGCATCATGGCTTCAAGCTCCCCCTGTTTGTTGCTCATACTGCATGCATTGGTATAGATGCACTTGAGATGAGCTAATGAATCCAACACCCTCTTGTGAGCACGGGCCCCATTCCCTACCAGACCCTTCTCAGGTCCTTCCATGATTTCTAAACATCTATCCCTTCTCTCAGATGAAGTGGCAGAGGGAGAGTCCTCACTAGTTCACCCTCCTTCAAGTATTGTCATTCTTCCCTTGAGCTTAATCCTAACAGGCCCAGTTATCTCCCCCTCCCCCCTCAAATCTAGTTTAAAGCCCTGTCAATAAGCCCTGCTAACTCCTTCCCCAGAATCCTTTTCCCCCCTCTGGGACAGTTGCACCCCACCTATCCCATTTGTCGCCACGCAGGGCAGGTGCCTTATAAACTTCGCCATGATTAAAGAACCCAAAATTCCGACGGTGGCACCAGTCTCTGAGCCACGTGTTAATCAGATGTGTTTTCCATCCTCTCTCAGTAGTTTTCCCTTTCACTTGAGGGATTGATGAAAACACCACCTGAGCACCCAAGTCTTCAACTAGCCACCCCAGTGCCCTGAAGTCCTTTTTGAGTGACTTCAGACTTCTCTCTACCACCTCATCATTACCTGCCTGGATAACCAACAAAGGGTAGTAATCAGAGGGCTGAACCAGAGCAGTGACCTTCCTTTTAATATCTCTAATCCGAGCCCCAGGGAGGCAGCAGACCTCCCTATGGTATGGGTCTGGTCGACATATGGGCCCCTCTGTACCCCTCAGAACAAAGTCACCTACTACAATTACCCTCCTTTTCTTCTTATTTGAAGAAGTCACAAGTCGTGGGGCTGAGGGACGAGCTGTGGGTGATTCACCAGATGGATCCTCATTTCCATCTTCATTCAGCTGGCCATCTAGTTCCAAAGCCTCATACGTGTTGTACAATGACAACTGGGAAGGTGAGGGGGGCCAAGAAGGTTTTTCACTTGCCTTTCTGAGGAAGGACCTCTCTCCATTCCCCCCTGTCCCCCACATCCCCTCCTTTTGCCTGGTGAGAGGAGGGGAAGGGGTCATGCATTTCTTGTAGAGCATCTACCTGCTGCCTTTGCCTCAGTGTGTGGCTCCACCAGTCAGTCTTGCTTTCACACTCTTTGATCGTTTTCAACCTTTCTACCTCATCCCTCAGTTCAACCACCTGCCTGAGCAGATCATTTACTTGATCACACCACACACAAACAGTGTCTCTGACTCCCTCCGGTTCAAGTGCCAGGCTCAGGCACTCTTGGCAGGCAGAGACCTCCACAGCTGCCTGTTTGTGCAAGACCTCTGAGTTCCCACATTCTTCATCACTCTGCCTCTTGGCCATGGTGTGACCATGATCATCTCTCTGGCTAGGAGGGAACCAATCCCTGTGTGCTGTTTCCCACATGCTGTGCTCTCACATCCCTACAGTGCTGTTACTTCCCTCCACTCTCTCCGGCACTGGCCAACTGCTTACAGTGACCAAACATACCTTGTGCAGTGGCAGAGACTCAGCCCTGCCCTACAAGCTGCCCTGGGGCACTCATAATCAAGTACTGTCTGATAACCCTGAGTTCTGTAGGCAGTGATTAACCCACAGGGATCTTATCACCTGATCAATGGTGGGTGGTGCTGGTTCCGCCCATGCTAACCCGGCAGCCCACCCAGCTCGTTACTGAGGGCAGGGGTGTGAGCCCGGTGAATGACCCCTGGTGAGTTTACAGTTCATTCAGAACAGGTGCCACTGGCACTTGGAACTGCCCTCTGCCATGCTGCCTCAGCTGCCTGCTCAGCGGCTTGCCAGTCTCCTTAGAGTCAGCTTGCTGTCTTCTTGGCTCCAAAAAGATTCAGGGGGAGGTTGAAGCCATGGTGCAGCATGAGAACTATGACATAGTAACTATAACAGAAACGTGGTGGTATGTCTCACACAACTGGAGTGCTGCAATTGATGGCTACAAGCTCTTCAGGAGGGATAGACATGGAAGGAGAGGTGGTGGAGTGGCCCTGTATGTTAGAGAATGTTATGAGAGGTCAGAAATCAAGTATAGTGATAACGGGGTTGAGAGTGTTTGGATTAGGTTAAGGACCAATAAAGTGGATCTTGCTGTAGGACACTGCTATATGTGGGGACTCAGAAGGAGTCCCTGCAAGAAAATGGATGTGTGAGCAATCCTGTGTATGAGTGAGGATGTGACGAGGGACTGACCCTGGAAGAATGAGGAAGAACCCAGGAAGGTAAACAGCTTCAGGGTGATGGCCTGGGCCGAGAAGAAGTTTGTACAATGTCGATGTGGCAGTTTTCATCCAACCAGAAGAGAGCCTAAGGAGCATGTGCAAAGCTACCTGTCAAATGAGAAAGAATTGTACCATGTGATTGTATCTTGTGATTCTCACCTTCATGATAAAAGGCTTGTCCACCATATTAAAGTAGGCATTGCTTAATCACTGTGTGATGGTTTGCATGCGTTTAACTCCCGCACCAATCTTCTGCAGCTATAAACCTCCCAACCAAAGCAGTGAGGTGGATGAAGCTTTCTATAAACAGTTGGGAGAAATCTTGCGGTTACTTGCTGTTGTTCTTGCGGGGGACTTTAACCTCCTGGGTATCTGCTGGGATCACAACACAGCAGAGAGGGAACAATCCAGGAGGTTCCTGGAATGTGTGGAGGATAACTTCCTCACACAGCTGGTGAGTGAGCCGACCAGGGAAGGTGCCCTCCTGGACCTGCTTCTTGTGAACAGGGAAGAGCTTGTGGGGGAAGTAAAGGTTGGAGGCCGTCTAGGGTGCAGTGATCATGAGATGATTGAGTTTTCGATCCTTGGAGAAACAAAGAGAGGGGTTAGTAAAACTGCCACCTCAGACTTCCGGAGGGCTAACTTTGACCTGTTCAAAAGACTGATTGACAAAATCCCTTGGGAGGCTGCCCTGAAGGATATGGGAGTCCAGGAAGGCTGGACATACTTCAAGAGAGAAGTCTTAAAGGCACAGGAGCAGGCTTTTCCCATGTGCCGAAAAACAAGCAGGCGGGAAAGGAGACCGGCCTGGCTAAACAGTGACCTTTGGCTGGATCTCAAGAACAAAAGGGGAATTTATGACCTTTGGAAGAGGGGGCAGGTCTCTCAGGAAGACTATAAAGATGTAGTGAAGCTATGCAGGGAGAACATTAGGAGAGCCAAAGCACAGCTAGAGCTCAACCTGGCTACAGCTGTTAAGGATATTTAAAAATGTTTCTATAAATTCTTTAACAGCAAAAGGAGGATTAGGGAAAATCTCCCTCCTTTATTGGATGCAGAGGGAAACATGGTAACTACGGATGAGGAAAGGGCAGAGGTGCTCAATGCCTACTTTGCCTCAGTCTTTAGCAGTGGAACTGGCTGTTCCCTGGACACCCAGCCTCATGAGCTAGGAGATGGGGAGGGGAAGCAGAATGAGGTCAGCACAGCTGACGAGGAAGTGGTCAGAGACCAGCTACACCACTTGGATGCACACAAGTCTGTGGGACCGGATGGGTTACACCCAAGGGTGCTGAGGGAGTTGGCAGATGTGCTCGCCAAGCCGCTGTCCATGATTTACCTGAAGTCATGGCTAACTGGGGAGGTCCCATTGGATTGGAGGTTGGCAAATGTAACACCCATCTACAAGAGAGGCAGAAAGGAGGATCCAGGAAACTATAGACCTGTCAGTCTGACCTTGGTGCCAGGGAAGGTCATGGAGCAGGTCATCTCGAGTGCCATTAAAAGTCATATAATGGACAACCAGGGGATCAGGCCTAGTCAGCATGAGTTTATGAAAGGCAGGTCCTGCCTGACTAACCTGATCTCCTTCTATGACAAGATGACCCAACTATTGGACGAGGGAAAAGCTGCGGATATTGTCTACCTGGATTTTTGAAAAGCATTCTACACAGTTCCCCATAGGATTCTCATAGAAAAACTGGCTGCTCATGGCCTGGATGGGCGAATGTTCTGCTGGGTCAAGCACTGGCTGGATGGACGGTCCCCGAGAGTGGTGGTCAATGGAGCTAAATCCAGCTGGCAGCCGGTCACAAGTGGTGTTCCTCAGGGCTCGGTGTTGGGACCATTTCTGTTTAACATCTTTATTGATGATCTTGATAAGGACATAGAGTGTATCATCAGTAAATTTGCAGATGACACCAAGTTAAGCGGGAGTGTCGATCTGCATGAGGATAGGGAGGCTCTACAGAGAGACTTGGATAGGTTGGATTGGTGGGCCAACGTTAACGGGATGAGCTTCAACAAGGCCAAGTGCCAGGTCCTGCCCTTGGGCCACAACAACCCCATGCATGGCTACAGGCTTGGGGAGGTGTGGCTGGAGAGCTGTCTGGAAGAGAAGGATCTGGGGGTTCTAATTGACAAGCAGCTGAACATGAGCTGGCAGTGTGCCCAGGTGGCCAAGAAAGTCAATGGCATCCTGGCTTGTATTAGAAATAGTGTGACCAGCAGAAGTAGGGAGGTGATAGTCCCCTGTACTCGGCACTAGTGAAGCCACACCTGGAGTATTGTGTCCAGTTTTGGGCACCTCAATACGAGAGAGATATCGAGGTGCTGGAGCGAGTGCAGAGGAGGGCAACAAAGCTGGTGAAGGGCCTGGAGAATAAATCTTATGAGGAGCGATTGAAGGAGCTGGGACTGTTTAGTTTGAAGAAGAGAAGGCTAAGGGGAGACCTCATCACTGTCTACACCTACCTGAAAGGACATTGTAGAGAGGTTGGTGCTGGTCTCTTCTCACAGGTGATTAGTGACAGAACAAGAGGGAATGGCTTTAAACTGCAACAGGGGAGGTTTAGACTGGACATTAGGAAAAAATTTTTCACAGAAAGACTGGTCAGAGAGTGGAATAGGCTGCCCAGGGAGGGGGTGGAGTCACCATCCCTGGATGTGTTTAAGGGTCATTTAGATGAGATGTTGGGGGATATGGTGTAGGGGAGAACTTTGTAGCGTAGGGCTCATGGTTGGACTCAATGATCCCAAGGGTCTTTTCCAACCTGAATGATTCTGTGATTCTGTTGACTGGAAGCCTCTGAGAACTGAAAGAAAACAGAGAATATGTTTCAGTGGCAAAAAAATTCTGAAGAACATAAGTATGTAAAGTATTAATATCTCCTTTAATATTTTTTGAATCTTCTATGGTGTTTACTCTGTTCTGTGTACTTTATAACCTATCTGTGTATGTAATGTATAAGTAATTAATCCTGGCATACTTATGCACTTTAAAACTCAGTTATTGGAGACCTGCCTCTGCTAAAATTGTTGCTATGAATTTTTTGGTAGCATAAATGTGTAGGCCAGAGCAATGGCCTGCTATTTCTTTTGCATCATTATCTTTTGCAGCTCCTTACAAAGAATTAGCCGTTTTACATGTGTTGTATATGTTTCAGTTTCATATTGCATGCAGAAAAAAAGCTTAGCAGCAGCTTGCATTATATTTATTCCAAGCAATCATGATGCAGCTGCCATATGAGTATTGAGAACACAGACTCATCGAAAATTGAAGCAAATAAAAGAAAATACAAAGGACTCCTACAAAAATGATTGTGAGGATGTGGTGAGTGGAGGAGTGAGAAGGGACAGGCTTAGGGTGTTTATTTACTTTTTGCTTAAAACATTTTGAAAATCAGAGATTCACGCAGATTTCTAAAGGAATGTGTCTGCAGATCATTTACTCTGCAAAGTAAGATTTCAGCTGATAACTTCGTATTGATTGAATCCCATTATTCCACTTACCCTCCAGGAAGGAGCAGGTTTATAACCTTCTTAGCTGCAAACTCTCAAAGGCTCCAGAGAGCCAACTCTCCCTCAGTTATGGCAAAGTAACAGAAGTAATAAATTTAATCCTTTCACAAGCCAAGCCCTGTGCCTTCCAGAACTCTAGCATGTCCATCCATCTCAGTGCATATCTCTATCCCTTCCAGTTAATGTGTGTCATGAACCCCAGTGGTTCGGAGGGAGGATGTTGGTGTGTTTGGGTCTCAACTCTTCTGCAGGCTCAGAAAATCACTTAGCCTTTCAATGCCTCTTTGCCCCTGATGATGGAGGTAAAATCTATCATTACTTCTACACTTTTTCTTGCCCATATCATGTTTATATAAGTTCTTAGGCTGAGCTTCTTATCAGTGATAAAATGGTATTTTGTAAATGGGGTCAATTCCAGTGTCAGAGGTCCTCGGTGAACTGTTGTACAGGTATTAATAAGGGGGTGAGGTGAACAGGGATATTTGGCATGTACCAGGTCTCAGAAATTCAGAAGCTGCTTAACTGGAGAGATTTTAGGTATTTTTTTGAGCCTTTAAAGCCCATTGATACATTTAGGGAAAATAAACGTGAAACTTCAATCTGCTCTAATGTATCTGCCTGTCTATCCATGTGTTGGTTTTACATTACTGTCCTATCAGTATCTGAACAGTTTTCACAAAAAAAAAAAAATCAGTAACAGTGGTGTTATCTCTCCCTGCCCACGCTGGCTTTTCTTCTTTTCACTCCTTCTCTTAGGCTGGCTCTTGGTTTGTCATCTCCATGCTGTGAACACCAGCACTGCCTGCTAGCTGGCTCCGCTGAAGAAGGGAAGCCATTTCACTTGAAATCAAGAGGCCCAGCAAGTGTGATTTATCCTTTTTATCACAACCACTGTGTACCCTGCTGAGATGCAAAAGTCTGACTGGTGGTTTTGGTGGATGGGAAATCTATGTCTGCTGGCACAGGAGGCTTGCATCCTACCATGGGGAACATGTCCTCACCTCCTCAAGAAGAGGACAACCAACCAACATCTACATCTGTGGCTTTGCACCTCTCTGGGGAAGGGGTTTATCTGCTCTGTTTGAATTCAGTCACCTGTTGAGCCTAAGCAGTCTGAAGTTCTTCTTGTCTTTTTTTTTTCTTTTTTCCTTTCTCTTTTTTTTTTTTTTTTTTGCCAAGCTCTCTTGACAAGCATTCTCTCTGTGTGCAGTGAGGGTGGTTGTGTGAGTTGCTCAGAATAATTTTCCTTGCTGAGACCTGAGGAGGCAATTCATCATGTCAGACTAACAATGGCTGCAGATAGCACAAGGAAGCCTAACAGATGCATCACTTTGGCTTTATTTCCATATGCCAGGAAAACAGAGGATTTATGGCTATTTTACAGACCCCACTAAGCATTGCTATGAATAGTGTCAAATAGTCTTTTTGCTAAATTCTGCTTGCCTTGGGGTATGTGTAATTATCTCTTCTGATATATTGCATATGGAATTGTATTTATTTTTATTGTGATGTGCAATGGTATGTTCCATTTATTGGCATCTTGCAGATAGATCACAATTTTCTATAAATTTGTTATTTGTTCCAGAAGAAGTCTGCAGTCTTCTCTGAGTTTTTGGACCTGGGCGAATAAACTTCATTTACAGCTCTTGTAGTGATGGGCTCTTTCCTCCTTTCAGACCTGGCATACAGCATGAATACCCACACCAGCACCACGCCTACTCCTGTGTCTCTCAAGGCCCCAAATTCAAAGTCTGCTGAACTTGGGGGGGTATTTTCTGTATTATGAGAGAGCTTTGTTTAGGGCTGCATGGAAGATAGGTTTGAATTAGTTCAGTATGCCTGATAGCACTGGAAAGAAAATGAGCCAAACCCTGCCAGAGATCTCCTTTTTTTAAAGGAGATATACATATATATGTACATATGTATTCAGTGATGTTTGTGACTGCATGTGTATTTTTATTCTCCTTTTACCAAAGATTTGATAAATTTGTGGATAGAAGCAGATTTTGTAGATGTCTTCAACCAGATTTTCTAGGAGTAAATTCTCCTTTGTCAATAAGGGTAAATCGACTTGGAAATATTAAAAGATAAACTGTTGTGAGATAAATCAGACTTTTTTAAAAAAAATTTACTTCACTTTAATATGAAAAGTTATTTTGAAATTTTAAAAAATGTAATGAAATAAATTTGTTATTTTCTGATTATTAATTTGAGATTGAACCTTTAAAATAAAGCTGTTAACTCTCAAGAATCTTGTTTCAGAGGTCCTCATAAGCTACTGGTAGAGTCAGGTCTTTTCTGTATGTCTTTTTGCAGGATAAAGAATATTTTCAGTTCTTTCACAGGAGGGAGACAAAAAAGGTAAACACAATTTTTCAGAACATTAGTGTGAAAAAATTTAAAAGCCACATTTTGAACAAAACTTTTTTTCTCAAATGAAAACTATATAAATACATCTGGAAATAAAGCCATTCTCAAAACATCTGTTACAATTGCCTAAAGAAGTTCAGTAGGGAAAAGCTAAAATGCAAAGTGGATTTAAGACTGAAAAATAATACCTGTGCACTCAGGGTGGTCTGCATGTAAATGAGAAGAGTGCCAGGGCACTATCCTCAGAAAAATGTAATGACAGGAGAGGGAATTTCTCTAACCAGCCTCTCTGTGCATCAGTATCCACCTGGGTGAATCATTCTCTAAGGGCTGGGTTGTAACACAGATTATCTGTCCATGAAAGAGAGAGAAGACATGTCATAGTTCTCTCACACTCCTCTACAGGATATGAAGAAGAAAGGTGAGGTCTTGGCTCTGTCTCCCCTCCTTGCTGCCTTGTGCAGGGTGGTCACCAGGCTATCCGTAAATCACTAAGCCACAGAGAAAAGAGTGATGCCTTAGAGAGGGATCTCTGAAGCAGAGCTTTGTATTTGCACCTTGTATTAAGACTGCACCTAATGGTGCTGACAAGTCCCCCTCCAGGGTTTCTCACTATTATCACATACATAGCTTGTCAGGTCAAGACATCATTGTACCAGGGAGCAGACAGTGTGACACCCTCTGTTTTGGTGTAGTTAAACTGGGAGCATTTAAAACTCTGTAACTTCCCAAAGATTGATCTGTAGTTTCACACAGTTTAACAGCTCCTTTGCTTCTTGCTGAACTGACAGGCTTCTGTGCCAGCTGAACAGAAATCATTTAGAGAAGTTAATGGTCTGTTATAATTCTGAGCTCAGTCACCACATTTTCGAGATTTGCAAGGCTGGGTTACATTTTTCAGTTTCCCCCAACAGATGGTAATTTTGGAAAGTCGGGAGGATGCCCGAATAGTATTTTAAAAACACAGTTGAAACTTGTTTCTCAATTCATGCTCCAAAGTCCTGGTTATAGTCTAGTCCTTACCAATGTTCCATATAGGAATAAAGGCTAGGTTTTTTTGATCCTTAAGATATATTACTGTAGTTGAGAATTTCTTAGCTGCAGAGAGAACCCCTCCCCTTCCCATTCCCAGCTCAGGGAATTACGGGAAGCCCTCCCACAATCGTTTGAAGGCATAATGAATTTTATGACTCAGTGTATTGAGGATTTGCTGCTAAATTGCTAGAATAATACGGTTTAACAAGATGCTTTGAAGGAGTTTATGATTTTGGGAATATTTTATTAACATTTTCACTTCAGGGAAGATGACCCAAATTTTAGGATAAAAAATCAGAACTCCCTCAAAAAATAGGCTTTTTTTCCTATGCTATCATCTACATCTATGTCACAACTCAACCAGGTTTCAGGCTCCAAAAGTTGACTTGAAACACATAAAAGTTATAAGAGGTTTTGAGCTCTGCTGAAATTAGAGTTCATTTCTGAAGATCCGGCTGTTCAAGTGTGTTGCTTCAACAGTTGTGGTCAGAGTCCTAACATTTCACCTAGCGCCTAGGAACAAAAATCATCGAAGGCTGTACTCTTGAGTGCAGTTGTCTCCTGTTAATGCTCTCTTCACTTGGAAGTCCCTGAAGCAACAAACACTGCTCTGTTTTTCACAGTCCAGGAGCGATAGTCTGTGCTCATCCTTGTCCTGTCCCCACCACCTCTCCTACGTGTCATCACTACCCACCTGTTCTAAATACTGAAAATGAATGCAGTAAGTGATATTTATTCAAAAATAGTGTATTATGTAAATGGACAAGTGAAGCATGGTGATTCCTGTTTAACAGCTGGAGAAATTGAGACAGTAAAAGGTTTAGTGTTTTACCTAATGCTGCAGAGTTAGTGGCAAAGATAGAACTGTCAGACATACCAGGCAGTACGTCCTCAAGATTGTAGGAGTCACATTTAACTGATGAGCTGATTTAGAATGAAGCAGAGTTTGCCATCAATTACAGAGCAACATTATTGTGTCTAACTTTGCTAAGCCCCTGAATGAACCAAAGGTCTGTCACGGCCAAAAGGGCCCCAGTCAATTCTGCTAACTGTAATTCTTAAACAGAGCTGAATTTTCCTAAACTGTTTTTATGCTAGATTTCATGCCACCTGATGACTTCAATTAAAACCTTTCAGAGGAAATCATAAGTGCAAGCAAGGTCCTGCAAGATGAATGTCTATGGCTTACTCCTGCCAACTGCTGATATAAACATGGTGATTTTAAAGATTTTATAGTGATACTGTGTGGCAATTGAGGCACGGACTCTCCATGAAGTGCAAAAGGAAAGACCCTTTATTATTACAATAGTACATACTTATGCTATGGTTAAAGCTCTTACTTCATAATTAGCAAATCAGCAATTAGACAGCTATCTACCTTTTCTACTATCAGCATAAGACCACTCTAACACGCGCTGTGCAGACCAATCAACTTCTTGTTCATGCACTGTTCACACGGCGGTAACAGAATCACAGAATCACAGAATCATCTAGGTTGGAAAGGACCTTGAAGATCATCTAGTCCAACCTTTAATGTAGCATTGGCAGTTTCCAACTACACCATATCCCTCAGCGCTATGTCAACCCTACTCTTAAACACCTCCAGGGATGGGGACTCCACCACCTCCTTGGACAGCCCATTCCAATTCCTAACAAACCATTCTGTAAAGAAATGCTTCCTAATATCTAGTCTAAACCTTCCCTGGCGTAACTTGAGGCCATTCCCTCTTGTCTTATCACTCATTACTTGGTTAAAGAGACTCATCCTTAGCTCTCTGCAACCTCCTTTCAGGTAGTTGTAGAGGGCAATGAGTTCTCCCCTCAGACTCCTCTTCTCCAGACTAAACAACCCCAGTTCCCTCCGCCGCTCCTAATACGACATGTGCTCCAGAACCTTCACCAGCTTTGTTGCCCTTCTCTGGACACGCTCGAGTAATTCAATGTCCTTTTTGTAGTGAGGGGCCCAAAACTGAACACAGTAATCAAGGTGCGGCCTCACCAGTGCTGAGTACAGGGGCAAGATCACTTCCGTGTCCCTGCTGGCCACGCTATTTCTGATACAAGCCAGGATGCCATTGGCCTTCTTGGCCACCTGGGCACACTGCTGGCTCATATTCAGCCAGCTATCAATCAACACCCCCAGGTCCCTCTCTGACTGGCAGCTCTCCAGCCACTCCTCCCCAAGCCTGTAGCGCTGCTGGGGGTTGTTATGGCCCAAGTGCAGCACCCGGCATTTGGCCTACAGTTGGCCTTAGCCCATCGCTCCAGCCTGTCCAGATCTCTCTGCAGAGCCTCCCTACCCTCGAGCAGATCAACACTCCCACCCAACTTGGTGTCATCTGCAAACTTACTGAGGGTGCACTCGATCCCCTCGTCCAGATCATCAATAAAGATGTTAAACAGGAGTGGACCCAAAACCGAGCCCTGGGGGACACCATTCGTGACCGGCCGCCAACAGGATTTAACTCTGTTCACCACAACTCTCTGGGCCCGGCCATCCAACCAGTTTTTTACCCAGCAAAGCGTGCGATCATCCAAGCCTCGAGCAGCCAGTTTTGCCAGGAGAATGCTGTGGGAAACGGTGTCAAAGGCCTTACTGAAGTTGAGGTAAACTACATCCACAGCCTTTCCCTCATCCAATAAGCAGGTCGCCCTGTCGTAGAAGGAGATCAGGTTTGTCAGGCAGGACCTGCCTTTCATAAACCCATGCTGACTGGGCCTGATCATCTGGTTGTCTCGCACGTGCTGTGTGACGGTACTCAGGATGAGCTGCTCCATCAGCTTCCCAGGCATTGACGTCAAGCTGACAGGCCTGTAATTTCCTGGATCATCCTTCCAAACCTTCTTATATATGGGCGTCACATTGGCCAGTTTCCAATCTGTCGGGATCTCCCCGGTCAGCCAGGACTGCTGGTAAATGCTGGAAAGCGGCTTGGCGAGCACCCCAGCCAGCTCCTTCAGCACCCTCGGGTGTATCCCATCAGGTCCCATAGACTTGTGTGTGTCTACGTGATGCAGTAGGTCACTGACTGTCTCCCGGATTGCGGTGGGGTCGTTCTCCCAGTCTCTGTCCTCTGGCTGAGGAGGCTGGATTCCCTCAGTACTAGTCTTGTTATTAAAGACTGAGGCAAAGAAGGCATTAAGGACCTCAGCCTTCTCCTCATCACTTGTTACCATGTTTTCTCCTGCATCCAGCATGGGATGGATACTCTCCCTGGTCTTTCTTTCTCTGTTGACATACTTATAGAAACATTTCTTGTTATCCTTGATTGCTGAAGCCAGGGTAATTTCCAGCTGGGCTTTACACCTCCTGATTTCCGCCCTGCATAGCCTCACAGCCTCTTTGTAATCACTATGAGTGGCTAGTCCCTTCTTCCAAAGGCTGTAAACTTTCCTTTTCTCCCTGAGTTGCAGCCAAAGCTCCCTGTTCAGCCAGGGGGGTCTTCTCTGTCGCTGGCTTCTCTTACAGCACCTGGGGACTGCCTGTTCCTGAGCCATTAACACTTCCTCCTTAAAGAGTGCCCAGACTTCCTGGACCCCTATACCCTTCAGAATCGTCTCTCAAGGGATCCTTTCAAGCAGGTGCCTAAACAAGACAAAGTCAGCCCTTTGGAAGTCCAGGATATCAGTTGTGCTTAGCCCTCTCCTGGCCTCTCTAAGAATAGAGAACTCTATGATTTCATGATCGCTGTGCCCTAGTCGTCCTCCGACCACCACATCATCTACCAGTCCTTCTCTGTTCACAAAGAGGAGATCCAGCAGGGCACCTTCTCTGGTTGCTTCTCTCACCAGTTGTGTCAGGAAGTTGTCTCCCACACATTCCAGGAATCTCCGGGACTGGTCCCTCTCTGCTGTGTTGTATTTCCAGCAGATGTCTGGGAAGTTAAAGTCTCCCAAAAGAACAAGGGCAAGCAATCATGAGATTTCTCCTAAATGCCTATAGAATATTTCATCCACCTCTCTGTCCTGGGTGGGTGGCCTATAGTAGACTCCTACTACAACATCTGCCCTGTTGGCCTTCCCCCTGATTCTAACGCAAAGACACTCTACTCTGTCTTCGCTAAACTTGTGCTCAAGGCAATCATAAGAGTCCCTAACATACAGCGACACCCCACCACCTCTCCTTCCTTGTCTGTCCCTTCTAAAGAGCTTGTAGCCCTCAACAGGCGCACTCCAGTCATGGGAGACATCCCACCACGTTTCTGTAATAGCCACGACATCATAATTTTCCTGTTTCATCATGGTGTCAAGCTCCTTCTGTTTGTTACCCATGCTGCGTGCATTGGTATACATGCACTTCAGCTGGGCATATGTTTTGCCCCCTTCCCCCTTCAGATCTAGTTTAAAGCTCTGTCAATGAGCCCAGCTAACTCCTGCCCCAAGATCCTCTTCCCCCTCTGGGACAGGTGCATTCCATCTAATGCCAAAAGGTCTGGTGCCCTGTATACCAACCCATGATTGAAAAATCCAAAGCCCTGATTGTAACACCAGTCTTGGATCCACAAGTTCATCTGTTGAGTTCTCTGGTATTCTTCTTCATCCATCCCCCCAACTGAAGGGATGGAGGAGAACACAATTTGTGCCCCCAACCCCTTAATCACTTTCCCCAAGGACCTGAAATCTTTCTTCATTGCTTTAGGACTTCTCCTGGTAATGTCATCACTACCTACCTGAAAAACCAGGAGAGGGTAGTAGTCCTTGGGTCTCACTAGAGTGGGGAGTTTTGCCTTGAGGTCCTTGACGCGGGCCCCAGGGAGGCAGCAGACTTCCCCATGAAGCGGGTCCGGTCTGCATATGGGGCCTTTGACACTCCTCAGAATGGAGTCACCCACTACAATGACTCTTCTGGGGTTCTTTTTAGAACTGGTTTTAATACCTGGTCTAGAATGACCCGGCCTTGGAGGACCTTGGTCTTCCTCCTTGTTTGTCTCATTTCCTTCCTCCTTCTCTTCCTCACTCAAAAGTTCCAGGGCCCCAAATCTATTGTGAAGGGACACCATGGAGGATGAGGGAGGTCAGGGGAGGATTTTCCTGCCTCCCCGAGCAGGGACCTGTTTCCAGCCTCCCCCATCTCTTAGGTCCCCTCCTTCTGCCTGGTAGCAAGACGTTGAGGGATTACCTTCCTGCTTTAGAGCCTCCATTTGCTCCTGTTGCTTTAGGGGTGCCAGTGTGTTACTCCACCAATCAAGTTCCCTTTCACACTCCCTAATACTTCTTAATCTCTCGACCTCTTCTTTGAGTTCCACCACCAGGCTAAGCAGGTCATCCAGCTGATCACAGCGCACACAGGTGTTATCACTGGTGCCTTCCGACAGGACTGACAGTCTCAGACACTCCCTGCAGCCCGGGACCTGGACTGCTGCATGTTTGCGTGGCAGTTCCATCTGTGTCGCCACGTTCTTTCTGGTGGTGGTTTTGACCCGAGTGGAGACCATGGTTCAGTCTACTCGTGGAGGACGATAAGATGAAACTAGTTCAGATAGGCTCTAGAGCCCGGAGATAGACTGCGCCCTGTCCGCTCGCCCTGCCTGTGTGAACTGCCGCGCAAACTGACGCGCCTCACCCTTCTGACGTGCCTCACCCTTCTGACGCGCCAAGCCCTGTTTGCCGCGCTCCTGGTCGCTCGCGCTCCCAGGGGGCTGCTCTTGTACGTGAGGGGCGTAGGGTGTCACTCCAGTCTCCGCCCACTCTGACTCACCGCCGCCCTCATTAGCAGCAGCTCACTCTTCCCGCTCAGGGGGGAGGCGACTTGAGGCTCTCCCTCTTCCCTGGGCTTCTGCCTCCATGGCTTGCGGTTTTGCCGTGGGTTTTTGATGCTTTCGGGAGGGTCCCCCGCCGCTATCCTCCTCCTCGGAGTCGCTCTCCTCACAGTTCAGTGTAACTTCTCACAGTTCAGTACTTTTCCACAGTTCAGTGTTGCAGCTGTCCGTTGTTTTTCCCTGCCGCCTTTGCACAACTCAGCAGTTTCTTATCTTTCTCCCAAGGCCTGTTTCTCATCAAAGCCTTGCTGCTTCTCAGGGGCTGCTCAGAGCTGACAGGCCAATGTCAACTTGCCTCTCTCCCACAATACTGCTGCTGTTTTTATTGAAGGTGTCATAATGCCAGTAGTGATAATGTCTCACTGAATGAGCAGCTTGCTTTCTCTGGTCCCTTTCCTAAAGCACATAATAGACACCATTAGCACCCAGATAAATCTCCCTTTATAGTACATTTGGTCACAGAGAAGAATAAAGTTGTGTTTTCCTAAGGCTCCCAAGATTATTTCTATTATGAACCTGGATGAGGGCACAAACTTTTGTAAATTCACTGGTCTTTATTGGACAAGCCAGTAAGTACCCAGAGAAAAGAATTTCTTAAGATTGGACGTAGGTTGACAAACAAGATGAAAGCCTGCATGCCATTGGCTTTAAAATGCATATATAACATAAATTGTAGGGTACAGAGAACTATACAGGACAAATTCCAGGTGCAAGCATGAGCACCAAACCCCACACACAGTTCTCATACAACTGAATAAATATAACAAGAGTTGGAAAATAAAAGGCCAGATGCTTAGTGTTCCTGAATATTACCTTCTCGAAAAGATAAATGCATGCATCTACTTTTCTTCTGGTGACTCAAAGATTTCAGCTTCAACTTTTCTAATGAATAAATATTTAAGCCCTGACAAGGAGTTTAGAAATTTCGTTTTTTAAAAATTTGAATAGGAAATCACACTGAAATGACCATAGAAGTGGTTATTTCATTTGCTTCAAATTCAGGTCAGGACTTCTTGAAGGTTCAAAAATGTTTTCATTATTTTAATTACAAAGAATTATATTTGAACATTTCTTTATGCTTGTGATAAGCAAAAGTTTGCTAAAATATCTGCCGGGGTCCTTACTTCTCCATGCGGGAACAGGAACGACACAATACCAATATGATGATCAGATCGTCCATTTATTCCCCAAACCTGGTTACATTTATATTCTACTAAGTTCCGTACACGCACTCATCTATCTTCTAATAGGCTACAGGTTATCTGCACGTGCTGTTCATGCGCCTCTACAAGCATTTGCATTGGTTAATTGCAATTAGTACGTAAAGCCCAAAACTTGCCAAAACCTCCCTTATCTCATACCCTGTTTTGCTCAGACTTGTGTGCTTTTGCTGACCACATATGTTTCTCACTTATCTGCTATCTTGTGTGTTTTTGCCAGCCTTATTTTGCTGGCCTTGTCTTCGTCCTTGCATTCTTCTGCCTGCACTAACTTCCCTCCAGCACAGCCCAGACTCCTACAAATATCCACCATGGCAGGAACGTTTTCAGCAATGTTGGAATTAAAAAATGCAATTCTTAGGAGAATATATTTTTAATTGCATGTCTGTTGTAATATTTAGGACTTGAAAATTAATTGTTTAATTAGGATGAAGTTTAGGCATATTTTTAACTGCACTGACCCACAACATAAATATATTTTGGTTGAACATAGGATTTGCTTGAACAATTATAATCCCCACAATCACAAGTATGCAGCAACTGCAGTCTCAAATTGTTCATTTTATGTTAATCAGAGCCATTGTAACGTGGAGCCAACCGGCTCTAAGGGACATGACCTCATCACAGTGGACAGATGGCAAAAAATTTTCAAGCCATGTTAAACCTTTTTCTTCAACACTTTTTTGTTCTTAATATATTTATTGCTGACACTATATATCAGTGTTATAGCTTCTATTCAGGTGAATATGATCAGTTGGCAGTAATAGGTTCAGCTCTGGGAACTTTTCAGCCATTGCTTTTTGAGCTATTTCTGTAAACTCACCATCTGGAAGAAACAAGGAAAAAAACAAGAAAGGGAGGGAGAGAGGCTTTTGTAAACCCTTGTTTGACTTAGTTCCCATGCAGAGGGGAGAATATATTAATGCAGACAATGTGTTTTCCTGGCTTGGATGTCATATTTTCCTGTGATTGGAAAGATCAGTGGCAGCCCAGGATGCGTGGAAGAGAGAGAGGGAAGGAGAAAATGCGAGAGGAAAAATATATTTGAAAATGTTAAACTCAGCTCTAGCAGTATCTGTTAAATATCTCCTGCATTTATAAGAGAGCTATGTTTCCCTGCATTAGCACTGAGCCTCTGCTGCTTCACTGATGTCTGTCATCCTAGTGAAAGAACCAAATATGGCTTGAAGACACAGTAGGAAACATGCCTTAATAAATACATTTACGATTGTATCATATGACTTTATGAATGCTCTGTGTAACTGTGCAAGCTACAAATGTATTTTATGCATGTCAAATCTTCTACTCCCTTGCTTTTTCCACATTTTTCCTCTGTTCTAGAAGAGGAGAATAATATGGATGCCTTTCTCATATTTTTGGTGTGAAGAATTATCCCTGCCTAGCTCCAATTCAGCAAGTCCAGGAAGGACTTTCTACGTTCAATAGCACTTTTCCACAGATCAACATCCTCATGATATGACAAAAGATTTCTTAAAGGGATTTTGTGTTTTCTCTGTGCCAAAAACAAGCTCAGCTGCAAGTACTCTTATTTCCTAAATATCTTAGTAAAAGGTAAATATCTTGGCTGAGGTGAAAAAAATCTTAGGTAAATATCTTGGCTGAGGTGATCTGGTATACATTGGACATATGTTCCACATGAGGACTGTGAGTATCAGTAGGAAAAATAAGAACATCCCACCCAGAGTCATCACTCAGAGGTCCTAAGATCAGATTTACTGGGACAAGGATGGAAGGAGGTGTGAGAATTGCCTCTCAGCAGCGAGGAGCACTCATCCCTGATAAGTAGCATCCCTGCAAAGTTGTGCAGTTGCAGCTGCATCAAACTGCAAGTGCACAGCATGTGTTTTGGGCTGAGAGGCTCCCAGTAACTAAGTTGTACGTTAAACCTAATTAAACCTAATGCCCCAATAACTTTGAAAAATGCAAAGGGCCCATGGATGCAGGAAGGAACAAAATACTCAGGTTCCCTTTACTGGCCAATAAACCTACTATAAATGCTCATGACTGGAGGCCCAGATCTTTATATACATCTGCAAGGCTGCATTTTCATTAGCTTTAGTGGTGACAAGCTGGTTTCTGTTGGTTTCGGATTAGATCATGAAAACTCTTGATAGTACTCCTGTGCCACTTGGGGAAGGAGGTGAGGGGCAGTGGTTCTTGGTCAGGGACCAACTTTTAATCTTAGAACTAAGAATTTTTTAGTTCCTTAAGGCCTTTTAAAAATAGATGGGGAAAAGTTAAAAAATAGTCAAAATTAATGCCAGTATGCTCTACTATTTAGAAAGCATTACTCCAGCTCTCCCACTGAGGGTTCCTGGAGAATTTGCCAGGCTGACTCTGTAAAACACGTGAGATTTTCTCACCTAACTTTAGCCCTCTAAAAATTAAGAAAATGGACAGTGTGGATGACTGCAGGAGAAACTGAAGCACCTGTTTCAAACTAAAAACATAATAATTAGGTAGATGCACCTACTGAGTATATTAGCTGTAAAGAGAAGTTCACATAAGGGACTTAGATCAGTTTAAGACATATATGTTTAGCAGAGTTAAAACTCACCCAAAGAGAGGTGCAAGGTCTTCTTATCTTTTTGGCAAGTAACTCCCTCTCCTCCTGTCCCTGCCCCTAATCCTGTTCTTATGCAGCTCATCACAAAGTGACCTACCAACCAAAGATAGCTCTGGTAATGTTGTGGTACCAATACAGATGTTTTCATTATTTCTTGTTTTCTCATGCTCTATCCTGTCTCTCTTTTTTTTTTTTTTTCTCTCTGTATCTCCTGTGTTACATTTAGAAGGCAAATTGTAAGAAACAGGGCCTGTCTTTTTATTGTTCTAGCAGACTTCCCAGGAAATCTGAGCCTACATTTGAATAAAGACTTGACTACTCTGCAGTATTTATTACTGCTCCTGTTTGTTTGTTTTCCTCAGATGAGTCATCTTTGCATATGGAAAGTAGGAATCATTCATCATCCCCAATAAAACACAGCAACGAATGAAAATAACATTCAGACAGACAGCAGACCAAACCTGGAGCTTCTGCAGAGATGTTTCTTTTTAGATGAGAAATCAGTGACCTGGGATGTGGAGGACCAGAGTGAGGGCAAGGGGAGGAGGAGACTGATTTCTCATAGCAGGCTTTGGGATGTGGTGTGACAGTTATTATCCAGAAAACACAGCTGAATGCAAAGTGGCAAGGCAGACTGGGGAACTGCGGTGCTGCTGAACCAAAACTGAAGGAAAAGGTGCTGGTGAGTGAACTGGAAAGATGAAATGTGTACTTGGCTGGAATCGATAATAAAGCACACTGCATTTGGTTTGGCAGCAGACACCAAGAGCTTATCAAAACCAACATATTCTCATGTAGTGGAAGGCAGTACAGCAACTACCTGATTGCTGAGCAGACTATGTAAAACTGTATAAAAACTTTCTTATTGTACTTAAGTTAGTGGGAGACAGATCCTCACTGGCCTTGCGGGAAGAGAGGAGACTGATAGAGTCATCTTGTCTTACACAGAGTAGAGCATGTGACAAATGGGAATTTTGCAGAGAAGCATTTTCTTTCCTTTTTTTTCTTTTTAAAGATAATTTGACAGCTAAGTGCAAACTATTCTGAAAAGTGTCAATTGTCCAAATAGTTTTTATAAAAATTAAAGCCAATAAGAGTCTATAGAAATTATAGAATGAAACTTTTACAGTATCTTTGAAACCAATAAATAATTTCAAACATGTATATCCCCAGTCAGGATTTCATGGGTAAAATTGTAAGTGAATGAAAATCTTCCTAGTGTCGTTTAAATCAGCAGAATCATCCATACTAATTTTAAGGTCCTAAATGAAAGCAGTCAGCCACAACTTCTATATTTGGAGGTCAGCCACAACTTCTATAACTTCTCTTAGACTATGGCTAAATGTTAGAGAGCAGTTACTCTTCCCTCAACTTTGATTTCATAGAAGGGAGTGAAATAGACAATACAAATAGAAAATGTCATTTTTCCTTGTCGAAACTCTGTCTTAACCAGATGTACAAAGCAGCTAAATTCCTTTGTATTTGCTAAACAGAAACAAGTGGTTGATAACCATTAGTATTGAAAAAGAGCAAAAGCTTCAAGGATCCAGACCTAAGAGCAGCCTGATTGTTGGAGGCTCATTTACTACAAATTAACCTGACTTGGACCCTAGCCACGGAGAGAGATCTAAACCAAAGCTGAATATTAGCATATACATGTATATGCTGTATAAATAAATATGCACAATTTACTCAACCCGCAGCACCAGGAACTCCTTACTGAATACACTGACCTGCCAATACAGAACAGCACTAATTAACAAAGTGGTGATTGCCTGTGATTTCATGACATGATTAATGAGCTTGATTTTCCACTGTGTGATTATTGATTGAAACTATGTCTGGTAATTTTGTATGGATTTAGTACTCCAGCTACTCAAACTTAGACAAAGATACTCATAAGATATGGAAAAACATTTTGCACATTAAAGTCAATGGCTTGATATTTAGCTCACATGCAAGAAATTACATGGCTGATATTGAGCACAGAGGAGCATTTACTGCAATAGAGTGGCCTGCAAGAACTGCTGGCTGCTGAATGCTTCCAAAAGATAAGACAGATCCTTCAAATACTTCAAAACTGCTATGCAGTTACTGAAGATTTACAGGATATGTTTTTCACCTTTTGCAAAACAAGGTTTTGCAATAAGAATGAAACTGGATTGTACCAGCAGCTGGCTCTATCAGGCATACAAGCTGAATTAAAAAAGAGAAAAAAAAAATTCTTTCCCTATAAGCTAAGCCAGATGGTTGGCAATACAGACTTACGTCATAATGGAAATAGATGGCTGATTTGTTCACACATTTTTTGATTTATTAAGTAAAATTGCCAGTGGAATAAAGACAAGTGAGAAATGGTGATATGAAAACACAAATTATCCAAATATTAAAAAAAAGAAGCATATCAGAGAAGATAGTTCAGTTGTGCTGGCACCACACACAACCCAGAGGAAGAAATGCTGTAAATTGTCAAGAAAAATGTGTTAAAAATGGGTATGCAGATGACTTCTTTTAGAAAAAATCATATCAATGTCTCAAAAAGACAAAGAAGCCATGACAGTGAGATTTCTACAGGAAGAGAGAAGCTGAAAAAGAGATGGCAAAGAGATAAAAGATGTTGCAGATGTTGTAAACAGTGAACTGGGTAGAAAGACACAAGAGAAGGGCATCAGAGAATTGAAAGGAATAAAAAGGTGTAGTGGAAAGAAACACTAGCAAAGCATTATGTTCTGTGTGTCATTAGGAGTTTGATCAGCTCTCAGGAAAGGAATTCACTTTGATGCAGCCCACACCACTACTTGTACAATGGGTAAAAGAAGTAAGAAAAAAAAGATAGATGTTCAATCAGCAAGAGCTATATAAACAGTATTGCATTTGCAGTGACGGTAAATGGAGAGGGGAGATGTCTGAGCTGTAAAACGGAGGATGTTTAAAGAGAGAACCAGCAGCTGCATTTTGCTAGTCAACAAAGGCCGGTTCAAGACCCAAGGGAGACATTTCGGACTGGACACTGATAGAAACCATCTCATTTCCTAGCAAGAGAAAAACACTGAATAGTAGAAAAAGTGAGTAATGCACATTGTAGAATCTCTGGGAGGGACGTGATAGAATAAATAGCCAGAAAAACCGAGTACAGGATACCAGAACATGACAACGATGTTGATCACATCCTTGTAAAAAACATGCCTGTATAGCACTGCACTTCCATAATGATCCAGAGCCAGGATGAAAGAGAGAGGAAAATGGTCTTTTTATGACAGTCATTATCTCTCGCACGGGGGAACATAACAAGCAAAAAACTGGTGCCACTGGTTTCTATGCTACTTCTCAACAGGTGAAAAAAGTGCTTTGGAAAAAACAAAACCAAAACCAAAACCAAATCATTCTTTAGCATACTGTCTTGTCCCACACGGTGGGTTAAAGAGGGAGGTGAATCTTTTGAATTCCTTGAGAGCCTGCGTGCCGGTGGAAGAGCCAGTCTCTGCTCGGCAGAGCCGCAGGGTGGGCCGAGTCACCACAATGACTCAGAGAAACAATTGTGCTGGTGACTTTATTAACAGACCACTTCAGTGAGTAAATGGAGACAATTTGGCAACAATCAACTGATAACCATCCGAAGAATGAATAAAGGCACATTGGCGATAAGACTTGTCAATGATCAACCGATTGCAATTCAACTTGTACAAAATTTATACACATGAATATATGTAAGAGAAAGAGAGCAGAAAGAGGAACAAGAAAAGAGAGGAGGAGGGGATAGGAAAAGGGGAAATCACCACCCTTGGATCCTGCATTATCGCAGAGTAGCCAGCTTGGTCCATAGGTGGTGGGTTGACAAAGACACACATAGGGTATTGCCTTTATATAGTCTTTCTTACGCATGCGCAATAGGTTGTTCCAGAAGGTTCTCATTTTCTCTGGCTTGTACCTGCACAGTTAGGCAAGTTCTGTCTCTGGGAAACAACAGGATGGAGGGGGAGAGTAACAGCCCACCACCCCACCTCCACAGAGCTTCTCCCCCACAGGACGTCCCACTTGAGATATTTCAGACATCCTCTTTATGAACAGTTTCTTGTTTATGAACAGTTTGTGACACCACCCCGTGGCTCAAACAGCAAGAGTCAGTGGAGTGTCTTCAAGGTCGTCTTCTAGGTCAGTGGAGTGTTTTCAATGTCATCTTCTAGGGTGGTGATACGAACATAGTAGACAGCAGGAGAAAAGAGAGAAGAAATAGAAGTGAGTAGATGGGTAATCATACATCGGACAATAGCTATGCCAGTTATCGGGAACAAAAATCCAACCAATAAAGTTATTCCATGTTGTACTAACCACATCCCCCACCCCGTGAGTCTCCAGGAAAGCAGGAGGGAGGTGAACCAAGATCCAGTGAACCAGTCCTTTGCCTCGACTGACTGGAATATTTTGGCAGTTTGATTGGCAATTTCTTTCCTTTTGACCTGTGTTTCTTCTACAGAAATACTGCTATTATGGATAGTTACACAGCATTCTCCATCACTCAAATTTAACATACCACATAGCCCTTGCTCTTTCAACAATATCATATCTAAAGCTAAACAATTTTGAAATGTCATCTTTGATACTTGTTGGACTTGTAAATTCAGTTCTCTTAAAGCATACCTTGCCCAGTTACTTAGAAGGTGTACTTGCCAGGTGGTGTTTTCTAGAACAAATTGATGTCACGTCAGAATTACAGATGGAGTAAAGATGTTTTCTATTAGAACATCCCCATGCTAGTTCCAGGGGAGCTGGGTATATAGTAATTTTACAAGTCCAGGTATCATTATAATCCACAGAATATACTTCAGGTTTTCCAGTGAGTGGCAG
The DNA here is from genome assembly GCF_031877795.1 of Strix aluco. NCBI lineage: Eukaryota > Metazoa > Chordata > Aves > Strigiformes > Strigidae > Strix > Strix aluco. The sequence continues at coordinate 39,464,067 of NC_133970.1, forward strand.
GCTCTTCAAAGGGTAGTGTGTATGGGGTATACCGCCATATTTACTGCTATTATAATCTTCAGTTTTATTATAAATTTAATTGCACAGCCTATCTTGATTTTTATATCCACTAGAAGGGTAACTCCAACAAGTACACATGTCCCTTATCAGAACCCTTACTCTCTCCAAGAGCCAGGTTTCCAGGGGGTATCCTGGGCCAGCATTACAATCAAGAACTTTAACACATGTGAATAGATCAGACCAGCTATGTTGTGGGGAGTTTACGTATTTAGACTGGGAAAGGGCAATCCATATCCCTTAGTTACAGAATCACAGAATCATCTAGGTTGGAAAAGACCTTGAAGATCATCTAGTCCAACCATTAACCTAACACTGTGTCCTGGTTTAGCCAGGATAGGGTTAAGTTTCCCCAGCAGTGGGGGGGAAGCTCTAGCCGGGTTATTCATATACCATGCTGACGTCATGTCCAGGTGCCAGAGCGCGGGAAGAATCGGTGATCGCGTGGGTTGGCGCAGCTGGTTCTCTCACTTTTGTATTGGTAGATATCTTGCTCTGTTCATTGTTATCACTGTTATTGTTATTGTTATTGTTGTTGTTTGTTGTGTTGCTGTCACACTGTTGTATTAAACCTTTCCTTATTTCAGCCCCGGGGCTTTGTATTTCACTCCCTTTGTGGGGGAGGGGCAGCGGCCGCATGGTCTCAGACCCCGGCAGGGACTAAACCACCACACACTGACAGTTCCCAACTACACCATATCCCTAAGCGCTATGTGAAACAGACTCTTAGACACTTCCAGGGATGGGGACTCCACCACCTCCCTGGGCAGCCCATTCCAACGCCTAACAAACCATTCTGTAAAAAAATGCTTCCTAATATCCAGTCAAAACCTTCCCTGGAGCAACTTGAGGCCATTCCCTCTTGTCCTATTGCTTGTTACTTGGTTAAAGAGACTCATCCCCAGTTCTCTGCAACCTCCTTTCAGGTAGTTGTAGAGTGCGATGAGGTCTCCCCTCAGACTCCTCTTCTCCAGACTAAACAACCCCAGTTCCCTCAGCCACTCCTCATACGACATGTGCTCTAGACCCTTCACCAGCTTCGTTGCCCTTCTCTGGACATGCTCGAGTAATTCAATGTCCTTTTTGTAGTGAGGGGCCCAAAACTGAACACAGTAATCGAGGTGCGGCCTCACCAGTGCTGAGTACAGGGGTAAGATCACTTCCGTGTCCCTGCTGGCCACGCTATTTCTGATACAAGCCAGGATGCCATTGGCCTTCTTGGCCACCTGGGCACACTGCTGGCTCATGTTCAGCCAGCTGTCAATCAACACCCCCAGGTCTCTCTCTGACTGGCAGCTTTCCAGCCACTCCTCCCCAAGCCTGTAGCGCTGCTGGGGGTTGTTGTGGCCCAAGTGCAGCACCTGGCATTTGGCCTTATTGAAACTCCTACAGTTGGCCTTAGCCCATCTGCAAACTTACTGAGGGTGCACTCGATCCCCTCGTCTAGATCATCAATAAAGATGTTAAACAGGAGTGGCCCCAAAACCGAGCCCTGGAGGACACCTCTCGTGACTGGCCGCCAACAGGATTTAACTCTGTTCACCACAACTCTCTGGGCCCGGCCATCCAGCCAGTTTTTTACCCAGCAAAGCGTGTGCCCATCCAAGCCGTGAGCAGCCAGCTTTGCCAGGAGAATGCTGTGGGAAACGGTGTCAAAGGCCTAGAAAGGTTAGTTCAATTCCACATTTTATAAACCCAGAAATTAATTCCCACACAAGGATTGAAGGATTATTACTTCCACTTGTCCCAATCCAATGTCAGGAGAGGTTTCAATATGATCCCAAGAGCAAGATTAAGACACAAACGAGGTCAAATGCCATACACCCAAAACGTTTTTTTATTATTAAAAAAGTTAAGAGGAGTAGCGATAGGACAGAATGGGAGGAAAAGACAGAAATAAAGCAAGGATGCGGGATAGGGCTGCAAGAATAGTCACCACCATTCATCCAGCGGCGTCCTGTTGGTCCTCAGTCTTCAGTTCTTCGGTAGTGGGTGCACACGGATCTAGTTTCGATGGTAGATGCACACAGAGCAAAATTTTCTGCTGCCTTTTTAAGTTCATCGTATCTGCTGATTAGCATATCTGCACACTTTTAGTCTTTTTTTTCTCTGGTCCCACAGGTTTTGTTGCATCCGGCTTCTGGGCAGAAACTTTTGCCTCTTGTCAGTTCATTAGTAATGCATGCATGGTGTTTGGTGTACACAATACAGCCACAAATGGCTACAGGATGGGGTCAGCTTAGTACACATCTGCACACATCTGCCCCTTTGACGCTTGTCTAAGGAGTCCAGCAACGCAACCACAAAGAAGTGGGGAGGTGCATCCTTCAATACACTCCCACTTCCCTGGGCGACAATCCCCAGACCAATCCATGGGCCCCAGCAGCTTCTCTTGGAGGTTTGCACAGACACAAGCAAGCTTTGAGACAGTCATATGACATTTCAATCTCTCACACCACTTAACCATGTTCCTCTCTCCCAGAGGAGAGTAGGACAAGGATCTACATGAGAAACAGTAAATACATACTGAAATTATTATTAAAACAACAATTACAATTAATAAACCTATACTAAAAATGTAACATTAGCGGTGGTTGTTGGGGTCTGACACTCTTTCGATGGGGCGTATACATTTGGCAGGTGATGAATCCTGTCTTCTTCCTGTAGGAGACAAGGGAAAGCTCATTTCTTTCAAACCGGCTTTAAAAAGAAGGGGTTATCCATCTAGTATTAATTTTGTGGTCTTTTCCATTGGCATCGGTAACAACTCAGATATAAAGGTTCAGTGGGGTTTTCAAAGTTCATGGAACTTCCCCTACTGTGGGTAGGTCTACTAGCACACCTTGCCCTGGATAATGTGGGATTTGTTTGGTACCCATCGGTTTTTCTATTCCTGGGAGAAGACTTGAGGGTTCTGGTCAGAAGGCAGTAAGCCTAGGGCATATGTTTGCCCCCCATCGACTACTGACCTTGGTCACAGCATCCCTCAGGTGTCCTGGCCAGGATCATGCAGCCTCAGGGCACGTTTCAAGAGCCTGTTAGTTCTTTCCACTATCCCATTTCCTTGGGGATACTAGGGAGTGTGGAATGTCCGCTGTATCCCTTAATTTGTTGCCCATTCTTGGACCGCCCCAGCAGTGAAGTGGCTGCCATTGTCAGATGTATTGATTTGGCCTTGGGTGGGACACTGAACCAAATTTTCAACCCTTTTACTGTATTTTCTCCAGTAGCCCGTGTTACAGTTTCAACCTGGGCATGTCTGGACACTATCTCTACTCCTACTAACACATATTGCTTTCCCTCCGATCTCCTAAAGGGTCCTCTCTAGTCAACCTGCCAAGTTTCCCATCTCGAAGGTGGAGTGGAGGATTTTGCAAAGCATGTTTCTCCATGTGAGTGTGACATAGGCTTGTGGTGGTTTGACCTTGGCTAAATGCCAGGTACCCACCAAGTCGCTCTATCACTTTTCCCCCGTTCCCCCTTTTTTTCTCAACAGGGCAAAGAGGGGAAAGAAAATAAGATAGGAAAAAAAAACAACCCTTGTGGGTAAAACAACAGCAGTTTTAATATAAGCAAACTGAAGCAAAGGTCCGCGCGCGGAAGCAAAAAAAAGAAAACAGATTTATTCTCTACTTCCCATGAACAGGCGATGTCGGGCCTTCTCAGGAAGTAGGGCTCCAATACGCGTAGTGGTTGCCTCGGAGGACCAAGGGTGACCCCACCCCCTTCCTCCTTTCTCCCAGCTTTATACTGAGCAGACATCATATGGTCTGGAATATCCCTTTGGTCAGTTGGGGTCAGCTGTCCTGGTTGTGTCCCCTCCCAAGATCTTGCCCACCCCGTCCCACTGTGTGGGGGAAATGTCATAAAGAGCCTTGGTGCTGTGTAAGCACTACTCAGCAGTAGCCACAACACCAGTGTGCTATCAACACCCTGCCAGCTCCCAACATCAAACACAGCACCACGAGGGCTGCTACAGGGGAAAACCAATTCTGGCTCAGCCAGACCTGGTACAAGGCTACAAGCAGAAATTATGGTACTGCACATCTCTCTAGTGATGGGCCATCCTCTACTCCCAGCCTCTTTCAGGAGGTCATTAATCCCTGAGTGTCCGCGTTTGACATGAAGCCACTCTAATAGGTGTTCCCATTTTTCTTCCTCTCCTTCTGTCACTAACACAGCCAAACGGGTAAGTGAGTCTGCTTGGTTGTTCAGAATGTGTACTGGGTGGTTCCCTCCCTGATGGGCAGCTACCCATCCTGTTAAGATAGATTCTTTCCTAGCTGCTTGCAGGATATCTTCCCACTTCTCCTTTTGCCAGACAGGTACCCGGTTTACCTCCCACCGGTTTTGCTCCCAAAAAGGGAGCCACTCAGTGCACCCTTTGAACACAGCATATGAGTCTGTGTAGATATAAGTAGGGTCCATATCATCCCTTTCTCTCATAATCATACTCCAGACTGCCACTAACTCTCCCACCTGTGCACTACCCTTGCCCTCTGTTATGAGTTGTTCTCTGAAATTGACACACAGAGCTACTGCTCGATATTTCCATACTTTAACTTCCCTTTTTGATGAGGCATCAGAAAACCATATATTCTTTAACTGGGACTGATAGGGAGGAGCCTCTTTTATATAGGAAGGATGAGCTTCCTTTTCTGGGGAAAAAGATGATTTGTCCTGTAACAGACGTATGGAGGTGGTGGTGGTAGATTCAGATTTCCATTCCCTGCCACTCGAGTCCTTCCACCCTCTCCCTTTTAATACATCAAGCCCTAGAGTCTTCATTGGGTACGGGCCAACAACCATAACTACCCAAATGGGACTGTCTTCTTCGGGCAACCAGCACTTCACTGTGGCTGTGTTTTGGGGCAGGGACTTCCTAAACACATCAGTGACGCATATTTATTTTTCACCTGTTACAATATTGTGGCGGGCTGCCACATCCGCGTGTAAAGCTGACATCTGTGCTCCAGTATCTACTAAAAAGGCAACGGGTGTTGTTAGGGGCCCTGTGGGGAAAGTAAACATTACATCTCCCTGCTGATTTGTGGTGAGCTGTCTTACATAAGTCCACAAGCCATCCCCAGGCTCACCTAGTAGGGATGGCAAAACCAGTTTCCCGGCTTATACTCCAGAGCCCTGGTGTTCTGGTGGGGTAGCAGAGGAGGGGGGTAGTCCAGAAAGGGCGGTAGCAGTTGGGGCATTATCTTCTCATCTGAAAGTCTTACCAGGGCCTTTCCACATTTTTACTAACAATTGTAGGTTAGTAAGGTGTAGCCCATTTATAAGCTCTCTAGGTATTTCTTTGTGTAGGCCCTGTTTTGCTGACCGAGGATGCCAATTAAACTCAGACACCAGAGTGAAAAGAGTAGCCTTATTTTACTGTTAATAATTAAAGGATATAACCAGATAATACAGAAAATAAGCAATAATAAAAATACAGAATAGTACACTTAATTATTACTACATACAGTTAGCTATAGAAAATAAGAATAAGGAAGGTAATGCACCTAATCATTACTACATGATGGGGAGAATAGTGATTAAGAAAGATACATCACCACTTGCATACGTTACCAACATCCAGATCCGCAGATGCTGGGGAGCCCCGGTTACAGCAAGGATTTGGAGTACCTTTCCCTCCAAGTGGCTAGTCCTACGCGATGCGTCCATCCGTAGGTGAGGCATCCAAAGTCACGGCAAAAGGGTCCAGCCCTATATACCAAAAATCAGCAAGTCAGAATGACTTGCACCTTTGTTTTGAGCGGAAAAATCTGGTTTCATCCTCCTGCTGGATTCCACCCAGAGCCTGGCCAGGGCTCGGTGGGGAGAACCAAGGGACTTTCTAAGTTTCTAACAAGGCCAAACACTTGGGTTCTCAGCCTTGAACAAGGCTAAACAAGGGAAGTTGGATACACATTCTCACGACGTTTCATCCTCACTACTGATTATATTTTGTCTAAGTTACATCTTTCACTATTGAGCATACATATTTTGTTAATGATCAGATACTAATAATAAATGCTAATGCTAATACAGATTTTACTAATTAGCAGATACTAATAATGGATAATGTTTGGTTGTGAGGTTCATCTAGAGGTCAACTTTGTTTCAGGGCCTATTATTCAGGCCCTAGCACTACAATCGGTACTTTGACCTATAGATGAACCAGGGCTATAGTAGAAGGATCTTTTATCCCAGAAACCGTACAAGCATTTCCAGTTTCCTTTAATACTGTTACTGGCGCCAATGAGTGGGATCCCTTAGATTGGAAATTGCTTGAAAAGGCTAGGGCTTCAGTAATCCAAAATGGTCTCCATCACCAATTAACCAAACAAATCATTAACTATATCTTCTCGTCATCGTTGTTAATTCCAAAAAATATTGATCAAATAGCAGCAGTTATTTTAACTCCATCTCAAAAAATGTTATTTGAAAGCGCATGGACGAAGTTAGCTAATGAAGAACAGGTTCGTCCGCGCCCACAGGGTGATCCCCTTTATCTTGTCCAAGCACAAATGCTATTGGGTACAGGGCCCTTCACCGCAGTAGATCTACAGGTCAATTTCTCTAATGAAGTGTTACGGTTATCACAGTCAATATCCAGTCAGGCCCTAATGTCTGTATCTGACACAGAAGGCAAGAAACAGGACAAGTTTGTAACAATAACACAGGGACTTAATGAACCTTTTTCAAAATATGTAGATCGCCTTTATCACTCCCTCGAACAACAACCTGACATGACCCTAGAGATGAAAGAAAAAATGTTCAAGTTAATGGCCTTTGAAAACGCTAACCCATCTACCCAGCACCTGCTAGCGACCCTCCCACATGGAGCATCTGTAGCTGATATGATTGAGTTAACCAACCGAGGAATGCAACAGGCTAATGTGGCAGCCTATGCCGCTGCAGGGCGTGAAGCGGTTGCACCATTTTTTAACAACTTATTATGAGCCTAGTTACAGAATCACAGAATCACAGAATCAGCTAGGTTGGAAAGGACCTTGAAGATCATCTAGTCCAACCATTAACCTAGCACTGCCAGTTCCCATCTACACCATATCTCTCAGCGCTATATCGACCCTACTCTTAAACACCTCCAGGGATGGGGACTCCACTACCTCCCTGGGCAATCCATTCCACTGCCTAAAAAGTTATTAATAGTTATTAATAAGGAGCCCGGCTAGCTTAGTCGGTAGAGCATGGGGCAGAACAAGCCCACAGAGGAGACAGTCACTGTCAGACTCCTGCTGCATATACTCTCTAAGAGAGGGATAACTTATAATGAAACTTCTGTACGAAGGTTACTTAAATGGTGCAGAAACCACGGCTATCCTGCCGATACCCTCACAGCCTTTGAGCCAGCAAAATGGGCTGAAATAGGTGAACGGTATAAAACAAAGAAGGGGGAATTTTCTGGACGCACCACATAATCAACTAGCAATGGCTTTATATATTCTTAATGTTGTTTTGATGTTTGTAGTGTTTGTCATTTTATGTTGTGTGAGTGATAAGTGTAAGAGGCCTCTTTTTATGATTGTTCTGCGTGTGTGAGACGCAGCCCAGCTGCAGCTGCGGAGTGTGGAGCTCTCTGACAGAGCGCCCAAGTGCCTGCTGGGTCATCGGTGCAGCCTGTTTGATCGAACTAAGTGTTTCAAGTGTCATAAGGCTCAAGTGTTAGCAAAAAACCTGGGAAGTGCTAACTGGGAAGGACCATATCCTTTAATAACCTGGGGAAGGGGTTATGCTTGTGTCTTCACAGGTCACAGTCCCCACAGGTGATTACCAGCAAGCTGTGTGCAACCACACCTGAGGCATGAGAGGCAGCTGTTGGTAGACACTCAGGAGCTAGCTGTGGGTGCTGTGGATACCCCTGTGCCGACAGTTCATGATCTCTTCAACTGATCATTTAAGCAGAATGTATGGGTGATGCTTGCTACTGCAATAGGACAAAATACACTATCTCGGTCCTTAATCACACCACAATTGCCAATTCTTTTAAGAGGAAATGCTAACAGTAATTGCAACTCCTTAATGAAATATATAAGCTTATTAGTCACCAGTGAAAGATGTAGCTTAGACAAAATGTAGTTATTAATAAGGATGAAATGCTATAAGAATGTGTGTATTTAAGTTCCTTTGTTTAGCAATATTAAGAATTAAGAACTCAAGTGTTTAACCTTATTAGAAACTCCCTTGGTTTTCCCCCTTGAGTGCTGGCCAGGCTCTGGGTGGAACCCAACAGGAGGATGAGATCAGATGTTTCCACTCAAACAAAATTGCCAGTTATTTTGGCCTGTTGATTTAGAGGCTGGACCTGCTTGCAGCGATGTTGGATGCCTCACCTACGGATGGACGCATCGCGTAGGATTTCCGGTTTGCGAGGAAGGGCACTCTAAATCCTCGCTGCATCCAGGGTTCCCCAGCAATTGCGGATCTGAATGTTAGCACCCCATTAAGTACGTGTGCTATTTCGTATTTTTCCTTACTGTTTACTTTTGTAGTATTTCGTCATATCCCTTAGTTGTGGGTACCGCAATTAGCTTACTCTAGTAACTGTAACTGCTGTACTGTTTCTAGTGTTCTGTGAAACTATTTTAAGTATGCTGTGTTTTGAAGCTTGCCTAACCCTTAATTGATGAAGTCTCGAAATAAGTCTTGCAGGTTCAGCTTTACACAGCCTCTGAGCAATAGCTAGGAAGAACAGGCCTTGGAAGATAGATAAGAAACTGCTGAGTTGTACCAAGGTAGCAGCAAAAACAGCAGACAGCTGCAACACTGGACTGCGAAAAAGCACTAAGCTGTGAGAAGTTACCATCGTAGTAGAGCGGAATGCGCCAGAAAATATGGAAAATTAGTTCAATTGACCCGTGAAACTGATAATGGACCAGCCTATACCTCTCAAAAATTTGCCTTTTTTTTTTGTCAACTCTGGGGTATACATCACATCACAGGTATACCACATTCCCCCACGGGGCAAGCCATAGTGGAGAGAGCACATCAAAACTTTAAAGGCACTTTTGCAAGAACAAAAAGGGGGAGAGAGCTTGGCTGTTGCAGAATGACTTGCAAAAGCGGTGTATGTGTTAAATTACTTACGGCTCACAGGTGATAGGGAGGAACCACCAGTAGTAATACATAGTATGGATCTGAAATCCGGTATAAGCCGGTGTGGGGATGGTGCTTTTGCTCAGTACAAAGATGTTGCTATAGGAGAGTGGAAAGGACCTGTGGAACTAAAAATGGCGGGTCGAGGCTATGCCTGCGTTATTACAGATACCGGCACTAGATGGGCTCCATCTCGCTGGGTGCGGCCTTGGAAAGGAGATCAAGTTTGTGATTCTAAGCCTTGTGATGGTTCTGACAGTGATTAATGCTCATCCAGCAAAAGTAGTGTTTCCCCGACCAAATATATGGGTAACTATAGCTAAAGAGACAGGTCAAGAATCCTTCTGCCTTTCGATGGCTACTCCGTCGGACCCATTCAGAACATGTTTATTGAGAACCCCTTACTCTGACTCACAAGAATTCATTGGGTTTGTGTCAGACGATAGTTGGGCAAAAATGAAATTTTCACAGGCCAATGACATTGCTCAAATTACCCAGCCCAGCACCAACACCACAACCTTTTGGCAAGGTCAACTTATTATGAGCAAAGAATTGTTAAAAGGAGTAATCATTGTAATTATTGTGATTATTGTGCTTGCTATTATTTTGCCGTGCTTAATTTCTTGTGTTAGACAATCGTTGCAGAAAAGCTTGCAAGGAGTTTGGATTGCTCAAAAACAAAAAGAGGGATATGTGGGGATTCTAAAGGATTTCCTGCTAGGAAATCGGCATGTGAGCAATCCTGCATATGAGCAAGGATGTGGCAAAGGCTCAGCTTTGGTGAGGATGTGACGAGGAGATGACCCTGGAAGAATGAGGAAGAACCCAGGAAGGTAAACAACTTCAGGGTGTTGGTCTGGGCAGAGAAGAAGTTTGTACAATGTCGATGTGGCAGTTCTCATCCAATCAGAAGAGAGCCTAAGGAGCATGTGCAAAGCTAACTGTCCAATCAGAAAGAATTGTACCATGTGATTGTATCATGTGATTTTCACCTGCATTATAAAAGGCTTGCTCCGCCATAATAAAGTAGGCATTGCATAATCACTGTGTGATCATCTGCATGTGTATATAGTTCCTGCAATTGTCTGCGCATTCTCTGTTCTCCACGAAAACTAATTCCTCAGATCAGGTGACGTGGATAACATCCTCTCCTGAAGGGGTGTTGCAGTAAACAGGTAAATCCAATTGTGCAGGACCTGTAAGACAAAATTCTATACCATCTAGTTACTCTCGCAAGTAACATTGTGTTGCAGGGACATACTCCCATTTTTCTAGTGCAGGTCTCATGATCAGAATTGTGTTATCTTTCCTCATGGCTATTACTTCAGCTGGTTCGGGGGGACCATTTGGCCTCTGAACCCATACTTGGCTCCATTGTTAATACCTGTCAATCCAAACCCTTTATCTCCACGGACTGTGGTGACTGGGGGTGGATCCCCTTTCTTTACCCCTGCTTGCAGAACCGGTAGTATCAACAATTGTGCTACCCGATCTTGGGGTTGAATACTCAAATCTTGTTCACCATTGTTTAACAGAATTACCTTAATTTCACCTTGATAGTCTGCATCAATTACTCCTCCCATAACATGAACACCTTTCAGGGCTAGGCTCGAGCAAGCAGTTATTAATCCAAAGTGTCCTGGGCGAATCTGAATTCCTATTCCAGTATCTATGACCCTTGTCTGTCTTGAGTTTATTTTTATTAATGTTAACGCAGCTTCTGGGGTGGCCTGATAAGGGGCCATAGCTCCTGGGACAATTTCCCAATATTTCCCAATGTCCTCAATGCCACTGAATTCCCAGTAATTTCACTGTCTGAGACAGTCCTTGAATTTTGGCATGGTTAATCTCCCAACCCTTCTGCCGCATCTGATCTACCACTAGTTAAAGAATTTGTTGTCCTTCCTCCTCATTATTTCCTTTAATTAAAATATCATCTATATAGTGACTCAGTTACATATGAGAAGGCAGTGGTATTTCATCTAAATGTTCAGCTACAATTCTATGACAGATGGTGGGGCTATGCAACCATCCTTGTGGTAACCGGGTGAAAGTATACTGCCGCCCCTGCCAAGTAAAAGCGAATTGGTCCCAGTGCTCTTCTGCAATCGGGATGGTGAAAAATGCATTAACCAAATCTATTACAGAGTACCAAGTTCCTGGGTGCTTCCGAACCTTTTATATTAAAGTAACAGTGTCTGGTACAGCTGCTGTGAGTGGTGGAGTATGTTTATTTAATTCTCTAAAATCCACTATCATTCTCCAGGATCCATCACTTTTCTTGACAGGCCTTATCGGATTGTTCCAAGCTGTGGTGGTTGGCTTTAAAGCTTCTGCACCTAATAAATCTTTAATCGATTGTGATATTTCTTCATGTCCTCCCAGAATTCTATATTGCTTCATCGTAACTAACTTAGTTGCAGCTGGGATCTGCACGGGAGGCATTTTTACTCTACCAACCATAACAGGTCTGGCCCTAATATAGGATTCAACTCCAAATTGATACTGACCATCAGAAAGATTTAAAGTTAGTCCTTTTAGAATGTCTATACCTATTATATATTCAGGAACGGGGACAATCATGACTGAATATAATCGTTTATGGAGGTTTCCTATTTTCATTTCTAATTGTGTTTGTACAGCTTCAATTTGTTTTCCTCCCAAACCTGTAATAATTACAGGTTGTCCTTTAAATTTCTTGGGATTCCCATATATTAAGGAGGCCTCCGCTCCTGTGTCAATTAGGGATTACAGTTTGTGGGGACCAGTTGTTCCAAAAAATTTTAAGCTCCACATGGGGCCATCGGTCCTTCCACACCCACTGCACTTGAGCTTGGCCATTAATTCATTCGTGCTGATCATAATATTGATTCCCCTCCCTTGTCTCCTGCAAAGGGTACAAGTCTGAAAATGGTGGCCAACCCTCTTTCACCCCTGGAACCATTGATCCACTCACGGGGGGCCCTCCGTGGGCAGATGGAGGGTCCCGTTGAAGTTCAAGAAGGGGTGCCGTCGGCTGAGTTGTCCCTGGATCCTTAGTTTTAGAACTCTGCACTCTCTTGCTAGGTTTATTCAGCCTTCTCTGTGTCTCTATTCACCACAGCTCGTTAGTTGGAACACCGTCAATTTTTACATGAGACATGCTGTCTTTTAACAAAGCTGTAAACATTTTCTTATGAGAAATCCTGTTTTCACTGCCTTTAGGGCTGTCTCGAGTATCTCGATCCCCTGCACTCCCTTGGGGGCCTCACTCTCCAAGGTCACCCAGCTGCTGTATTTTTTCTATCACATCACAAAGGGGATTTCCTGTCTCATTAATCAAGAGTCATGATTACATTTTTATATGCCGGTGTGGCAGTCTTAATCAGTTTATTTCTCATGGTGACAGACAAAGGATGCCACATCATAGTGTCAGCATCTTCTATAAAAACTGCTGCTTTCATCCCTTCCTCTTTCAGTCGCTGTATACAATCTCACAAAGTATACCACAGATGTTCAGATCCTGGCCAATCATTTTCCGTAGGATATTTAGTATTACATCCCTGAGCTGCCAAAGCCAATAAATTTGTATCCTGATGATTATTCTGAAATGCATCTTGCACAAAAGAATCTCAACTTAAAATCAGAAAATTTTTAGAATCTCCTGTATCTAGGGTTATCCCTGCAGCTCCCTGATCATGCAAGCGCACCATCCAAAAGATCAGAGATTCCCCCGGTCTCTGCTTAAATTTGTCAATTATATCATTCACCTCATGCTGAGTGTAATCCTCTATCACATCCTTCCTCACAGGTTACCCATTCTTAGGATCTACTTCTATCTTTCGCTTCCACACTGGTTTCACATCTATGAATTCAGCTGAGGAACCGGCCCCATCAGAATCCGTATAATCCCATCAGAATCCGTATAATCCCATCAGAATCCGTATAATCCCACATATCACCATCTGTCTATTGGGATCCCTCTACGCACCCGCTTCTGCAATCAGTGCATGCACTTTCTTGCAATTCACTCGTCCTCTCCTTTTCTTATACTGCGCAACCTGTACTGCAGCTCTTTCAGCTACAGTCTGATAAGTATCCAATTTATCAGCAAGCAACTTATTTTGGCACTGTAGCATTACAATTTGACTCTGAAAATCACACATTCATCGTTCCATGTGGGAGCATTCTAACAACAGCCTCTCCTTACTCTGGTGTTGTTTTTTATATGCAGTTAACAAGATCCACCCTCGTTTACCTAAACTGTTAGTATCTTTTCCTTTTTCAACAGATACTCTTTTTATACAATTTAAAACATCCAATGGTTCAGCTCCCTTTAGCGGACTCCCCATTGCTCGCACGGTCCTCCGACCTTAGTCCACTCCTGGGCCAGTGAGCTGTAGGGAGGGTTGTCCCACCCTGGAATGTCGGGTGGAATTGACACATTAGCTTTGACTTTAAATAATGGCATTTTTGTCAGATCCCACTACTGACACGAATTTATGTTTTGCTGATCGAGGATGCCAGTTAAACTCAGACACCAGAGTGAAAAGAGTAGGCTTATTTTATTGTTAATAATTAAAGGATATAAACAAGTAATACAGAAAATAAGCAATAAGAAAAATACAGAATAGTACACTTAATTATTACTACATGCAGTTAATTATAGAAAATAAGAATAAGCAAGGTAATGCACCTAATCATTACTGCATGATGGGGAGAATAGTGATTAGGAAAGATACATCACCACTGTCACATCCCGGTCAGATGAGGAAGACAAGTGACTCAGATCCGCAAATCCCCAACGGAGCAGACAACAAGTCTCCAAGTCCAAACATTTATTAACTACCCACAAAGTACTAATTGAAAACACAATAATTAGCTAAGTATATAGCAAGTTGTGGCAAACAATACAGTATGCCTTGCATTGCTTAATGGTAGTGAAGGAAAAAAGGGGAAAAAGGAAAAGAGGGAGATAAAGGGAATGGAGATCACCGGTCTGGGTTTCTGCGTCGATCCCGCCAGCGAGGGTTCCAGGAGGCATCCATCTTCTTCACTTCACTGCACTCTCCAGGCCCCCCCCCTTGATTTATACACACTTTCCTTGGGTCCGTCCCCCAGGTCGACCCACATACCTACGTATCCCATGTACGGGGAGGCGTAAGGTGTTTCATGGGATGATGTAATTAGCATGATCATGTTAGCCTTTGTTAGCATATTGAGGGGTGTTAACTTTAATATGCATTTTGTGGATAATGAAGCAAAGGTCATTCACTGGACAGATGGCCCTTGAAATTTGGCCAGGTGCACCAGAGCAGAGCCGTCCTGTCTCCACAGGGCTCCCTCCTCCAGCTGCATCTTGTGTTATTCAGGCAGCCTTATCAGCTTCGACCTCCACACTATCCACTCCGTGACTATAGTTTTGTCTTGCGAGTGTTTGAGGCATTTCTTCGATCAGCCTCAACTTTTATCTCTCTCAGGCTGTTTTTCTTAGTTTCGTCTCTCACAACCACTTGCATACGTTGCCAACATCCAGATCTTCAGATGCTGGGGACCCCCGGTTGCAGTGAGGATTTGGAGTATCTTTCCCTGCAAATGGGAAGTCCTACGCGTGTCCATCCATAGGTGAGGCATCCAAAGTCACGGCAAAAGGGTCCAGCCTTATATACCAAAAATCAGCAAGTCAGAATAACTTGCACTTTTCTTTGATCAGAAACATCTGGTTTCATCTTCCTGTTGGATTCCACCCAGAGCCTGGCCAGGGCTCGGTGGGGAGAACCAAGGAACTTTCTAAGTTTCTAACAAGGCCAAACACTTGGGTTCTCAGCCTTGAACAAGGCTAAACAAGGGAAGTTGGATACACATTCTCACGACGTTTCATCCTCACTACTGATTATATTTTGTCTAAGCTACATCTTTCACTAGTGACAATACATATTTCGTTAATGATCAGATACTAATAATAAATGCTAATGGTAATACAGATTTTACTAATTAACAGATACTAATAATGGGTAATGTTTGGTTGTGAGGTTCACCTAGAGGTCAACTTTGTTTCAGGGCCTATTATTAGGGCCCTAGCACCACAGGCCCTCTTTCCAAAGTTGGTTCCTCGTTATCCCTGTATCCCTGACCCTTGGATTTTTCTGGGGGGCGGGCCTTTCAAGGGACAGTTGTCAAATTCCATTCTCCAAACCGTGGCTTTGCCTCTTTATTCCCCCCTGCCCAAGATTCCTATATTTCAGCAGTAATTTATCAGCTCCTGCGCCATCTCTCCCCATGTGAGGGGGAATTCCACCAGGGAGTGTTGTGTTTGGTTTCTCCCTGGCGTTAACATTTCCACCAAGTGCTCCTAGATTGGGAATGTTGCCCTTAGATGGTCTTGAATTCGTAAAGCATACAGTTTTAGGGAGTCAGGGAGGCCCTTTATCAGAGGTTTCATTTCATTCAGGTCAGCTCTTAGCAGCATTGGGGAGGGCTGATGGGGTACTAAATGCCTGTCATGCATAAACTCTAGACAAGCCGCTTTCTGCACACTTTCGGTAATTTGGTCCAGCCCTAGTGTGGGGATGGTGTGGCACGGAATCAAACTCTACAACTCACTAAGAGTTATAAAGTAGTATGTTTATTACGACGTCGGGCACACGGGGGATCGCTCCGCCACAAACGTGCGCGCCTGGAGCCAAAAACCCAGCTCCTTTTATTGTTTGAAATGTTACATATGCATTAGGTTTCCGAAGATAAGGAGGGAATATTACAATTAGTTCCGAGAAATTCCCCTCTTGCCCCCTTTTTTCACTTTCCTCAGATCAATTCCCCCCTTTTCTTTCCAAAAGTAAATTTTTTTACTTTCCAAACTATCCTACAATCTACTTTTATAGCCTTAGTATGCCAGTGTTAGTCCCTGCTCCACTGATTCTTTTGGTATACCTTATTATTGTGAACAACCACTATGGCTAATTTCGTTTTTGAGTCCACATCCTTTATCATCATGGCATGATTTTTCTGAGCATGATTCCAAGGCCAGTCTTTAGGTTCCTGGGCACAGGCAAAAAGGGAAATACTAAAACATATTAACAGTTCAAACTCACGGTTGATCATTTTGAGGTCTAAATCCAATAGCTTTTGTTTATAAAAGTTTTTGTTTGAGTCTGAGTTTTAATGGTCCAGTTTCTGTTACCTCCCAGCGTTGTTTAGGAGCCTTCTTTACCCTGGTATGATGTATCCATGACACCTGTTCCTTGATTTTGATAGCTGTGAAGGAGGTGAGCAGCACTTGGAATGGTCCTTCCCACTGTGGCTCCAAGGTCTTATCTGCAAGAGACTTTACATATACAAAATCGCCTGGTGATATCTTATGCACTGGGCCATCAAGTGCCCTGCTCCTTGTGCTGTATACATGTTTCTCAATCTTTTTGAGTTGTCTGCTCAATTCTATAAGATACTTATTCAATTGGTTTTCCCCTATTTGTTCTGATGTTCCCATTTTTACAGAATATGGCCTTCCATATAAAATTTCAAAAGAGCTCACTCCTTCCTTAGCCCTGGGTCTTGTTCTGATCCGCAAAAGAGGCAGAGGTAAGGATTGTGGCCAAGTTAAATTTGCTTCCTGTCCCAATTTTACAATCTGTTGTTTGATCAAGTGATTCATTTTCTCCACCTGACCACTTGATTGAGGTCGATAGGGAGTATGCAATTTCCAATCAATCCCTAATCGTAAGCTCACTTGTTGAACTACTCTTGATACAAAGTGTGGTCCCCTGTCTGAGGAGATTACTGATGGTACACCAAACCTTGGGATGATTTCTTATAGAAGGACTCTGGTAACCTCCCGAGCTTTTGCTGTTCTGCAAGGAAATACTTCTGGCCATCCTGAAAAAGTATCAGTTAATACCAACAAATATTTATACCCCCCTTTTCTTGGGAGTTCTGAGAAATCGATTTGCCATTGCTGGCCAGGCAGATTGCCTCTGCCTATTTGGCCCATTTCTAATTTTGAACCTCCTTTGGGGGTAGTCTGAAGGCAAAGATCACACTGTTGAGTTACCTGTCGTACTGTTGTATACAGGTTCCTTGCAATGATTTTCTCGATCAACTATTTATACAGTGCTTCTGCTCCCCAGTGACCTTTTCTATGTTCCTCCCAAACTACTGCCCATATCATGTGTGAGGGAACTATGATTTTTGTTGTGACGTAACAGCCCATCCATCCTGGTTATATTCCCCACCTAAATCCTCTATAAGTTTAAGATCTTCCTTGTTATAGTGAGGTTTTCCTTCTAATGGGACCTTACCGTCTGGGATTAATGCTCCCTCGCTTACCTGTTCCTCTCGTGCCACTCGTTTTGCCTCTCTATCCACGAGCTCATTGCCTTTTTCTATAGATGACTGCACTTTCTGGTGTGCCTTTACATGCATAATAGCCACCTCTTCTGGTAATTGGATGGCTTCCAGGAGTTTCAAAATCTCTGTGGCATGCTTGATGGTCTTCCCTTGAGAGTTTAGGAGTCCTCTTTCCCTCCAAATAGCCCCGTGAGCGTGTACCACTCCGAAGGCATATTTAGAATCAGTCCATATATTGATTTTTAGTTCTTCAGCTTTCTCAAGGGCTCTTGTCAAGGCAATTATTTCTGCTTTCTGGGCTGAGGTTGAAGCAGATAGCAGCCCAGAGTCCAGGATCCTGTCGGTTGTTGTGACAGCATGTCCCGAGTAACGGATGCCGCTTACCATGTAACTGCTTCCATCTGTGAACCAGTCTTCAGCTCCTTCTAGTGGCATGTCCTTCAGGTCTGGACGGCTGGAATATACTGCTTCAATAGTCTCTAGGCAGTTGTGTTCCACAGGCTCCCCTTGGTTACCATCTAAGAAAGAGGCTGGATTGACAATATTAGTCACCACTATTTCCACGTCATCTTGTTCTACCATGACAGCGTGGTACTTCAAGAACCTCTGTGGGGACAACCAATGGCCACCTTTCACTTCCAAAACTGCTGACACTGTGTGAGAGACTAATACAGTCATTTTCTGGCCCAAGGTGAACTTACAGGCCTCTTGGATGTTCAAAATGATAGCTGCCACTGCTCTGAGGCACCCTGGCCATCTTTTTGCAGCCTCGTCCAATTGCTTGGAAATATAAGCTACAGCTCTCCGGTATGGCCCGAGGTCCTGGGCTAGGATTCCCAATGCAATCCCCTGTTTCTCATGAGAGAATAAAAGGAAAGGCTTACTCACGTCAGGGAGTCCGAGAGCGGGTGCTGACATCAGGGCTTTCTTCAGGTCTGTATAGGCCCTGGCCGCTTCTGGAGCCCATTCTAATTTGTTCCCACCTGTGTGTACTTTGATCAAATTATACAGAGGCTTCACCAGGAGCCCATAGTTATAAATCCAGAGCCTGCACCACCCGGTCATGCCCAGAAAGGTGCGCAATTCTTTCACAGTCCTGGGTTGTGGTTTCTAGCAGATTGTTTCTTTTCGGCTTTGTCCCAAGGTACGGATCCCCGCACTTATTTCATAACCCAAATAAATAACCTGTTGTTGTACTACCTGAGCTTTCTTCTGGGAAACCCGGTACCCCTGTAGGCCCAAAAAGTTCAAGAGACTCACCGTCCAAGCTGTGCAACCTTCTCTGGTCTCTGTGGCGATGAGCAGGTCATCTACATACTGCAGAACCTTGCCTTTGTCAGGTGGCTGATCCCAACTTTCGAGGTCTTTGGCTAGTTGATTGCCGAATATCGTGGGGCTGTTTTTAAATCCTTGAGGCAACACCGTCCAGGTTAACTGGGTTTTACGGCCGCTTTTACTTCTGGGATTTTCCCATTCAAAGGCAAATAACTCCTGGCTAGACTCGTGGAGAGGGAGGCAAAAGAAGGCATCCTTCAAATCTAAAACAGTAAACCAGGTTAATTCATGAGTCAAGGTAGTGAGCAAGGTGTAGGGATTAGCCACTACAGGATACAGGTCCTCTGTTATTTTGTTGATTGCCCTCAGGTCCTGTACTACGCGGTAAGATCCATCTGGTTTCTTTACTGGAAGAATAGGAGTATTATAAACAGATTCACATTCCTTCAGTAATCCCTGTTTCAAAAAATTTTCGATGATGGGCCGAATGCCTTCCCTATCTTCCCATTTTAGAGGGTAATGTTTTATTTTTACTGGCCTCTGTCCTTCTTTCAGCTTTACTATGACTGGTAGAGCGTTTTTAGCTTGCCCTGGTACGTCTGTTGCCCATACCCCTGGGTATACTTGGTCAGTAATCTCCTCATTGATCTTTCCTGTTATTGGAAGGTCCATTAAAAGTAAACTCATTATTTGTACATACTGTTGATCATTTACTTCCAGAGTAACTTCCCCTCTTTTAAACCTAATCACTGCTTCGAGTTGTTCCAGAAGGTCTCTTCCCAAAAGGGCTTTAGGTGAATCAGGTAGATATAAGAATTTGTGTACACCAATTTGTTTTCCCAATTCATATTTTAGTGGTTTGCAAAAATAAGCTTTTTCAGTCTGGCCAGTAGCTCCTTTTACCATTATATATTCTTCCCCTAAGGGCATCAAAGCCTGGTTAAGGACCAAATAAGTTGCTCCCGTGTCCACCAAAAATTCCACTTCTCATTGTTCTTTCCCTAGCCTCATTATAACCAGTGGATCCGCTAGGGTGGATTCCCCAGGTCCCTGTCAATCCTCATCCACTAATGCCATTACCCCTTTCTTTTGACCCCTTTGCTTCAGCTTTGTGCATTCCCTCTTCCAGTGCTCTTTTTCTTTGCAGAATGCACATTGATCTTCCTCTAGAGCCTCTCTTTTGAATTTCCTTTCTTGAACTTCACTTACAACCGCCACCATTCTCCTCTGACCCCTCTTACATTCTTCTTCTCTGTTACTAAACACCCTCCAAGCTTCCTCCAATAATGTTTCTAAGTTTCTGCCTTCTGTGCCACGTAATTTCTGCAGTTTGCGTCTTATATCCCCGGCAGATTGTCCTAAAAATAGTGACACCAGTTGCTGTATCCCAATTTCAGATCCGGGGTCAAGCGGCGTACTGCGGCGCATTACTTCTCTTAAACGGTCCAGAAACTCAGACGGGGTTTCTGAGGGGCCCTGTTTGATTTCATATAGTGCTGACCAATTTATATTTCTAGGCACAGCCCTCTCCATCCCCTTTAAAACCCACTCTTGATATGCTCTAAGCCTTTCTAATTGAGCAGAACGATTCGGGTTCCATCCTGGATCTTGAAGGGGAAAGTAATCTTTAACATCATCCCCTTTTACTCTGCAGTAGTCTGCAGCTAGGTCTCCTGCCACTTTCAGGACCATTTGTTTTTCAGATTCTGTTAAACAATCTAATAATATTTGTACATCGCTCCAGTCAGGATTATGTTGCTTTGATATAAGTTGAAAATGCTTTGTTACTCTTACTGGGTCACTTCGGAATTCCTTTGCAGACTTTCTCCAACTTTCCAAATCACTACTGGTAAAAGGTATTTTTATTAGCATGGTTCCCCTGTCCGGACCTACTGCCTCTCAAAGGGGTGCTTGGATGACTGGCCCAGTTTGTTTTGATGGAATGTGGGCAGCCACCGGGCTGTCCGGAGGAGAAGGGATAAGGGTATGGCCTGAGTCTGAGTCTTGTTCTTTTTTTCTCGGTTGTGGTGGGGACTGCAGTCGTGGGGGAGGTTTAAATAAGTCTGTCAAGTCTGGATCTGATCCTTGTCGTATTTTTTCACTTTGTGTACACCTTTGACCAATGCTGCATGCTGAGCAACATCGTTTTAATTTACCTTTTGCTTCTCTTTTTTTTTCTCGCTCTAAAGCGAGTACCAGGGGATCTTGTGGTGGGACTAAGCCACAGTCTCTTTGCCAATCAGGGTGATTTCAGAGAGTAAAGAACATGTCTGCATATGATATTTCATCCCATTTTCCTTCTCTCCTCAAAAATAGCATTAATTGTAGGAGAGTATTATAATCTAAGGTCCCATTTAACGGCCATTTGGCTCCATCCTCTAATTTATAAAGTGGCCACCACTGATTGCAATACTTTGTAAGGGTTTTCTTATTTTCTGTACCACTGGACCCAGCAATATCTTTCCAGTGTACTAGTATGCATCCTAGAGGGCTTTTCTTTAGAATTTCTTTACTTAGGCCACTCCCCATTGTGTCCCTTACTGGTTCTTTATGTTTCCCAGATCCCCACAACGAACTCTTTTAAGTTCCCCTGCCCGTTCGATTCTATCCCAATTTGACCAAATTCCCTCACACTTCTCACACCAAAAATCGTTCCCAAACCTCTCCCAGACCTAGTTTCTACACTAAAAACAATCAAATACAAAAATTGGGTTACAAGAAAAAAAAAAAATCCGCAGGCCCGTGTATATTATACCAAGGATGGACTATGAGTTCAAATGACTCATCTCCAAAATTTGTCATACGCTTCATTCGTCTCTGGCCGTACCCCTCACGGGATCACGGAACCGCAGATCAGAACTCCACACTCGCTTCGCAGCGATGCTGCGTCTCACTCACACCCTGCAGGCATGCAGGCACACAGACACCCAGGCACTCTATTACTCTGCAAGCACTTAGTCTCTCAGGTACATAAGCACTCTATCACACTTAAAGGGCCCGTCACGCTTTTCACTCATACCACAAAATATACCAAATTTAAAACAACAATCAAGTCCATGTGTAGCATAAATCATAAACCATTAACTATTTGCCACAAATACAAAACCAGTTAATGTAAACCAATTGTGGTGGTTTGACCTTGGCTAAATGCCAGGTACCCACCAAGTCGCTCTATCACTCCCCCACCCTTCCCCTTTTTTTCTCAACAGGGCAAAGAGGAGAAAGAAAATAAGATAGGGAAAAAAACCCCAACCCTTGTGGGTAAAACAACAGCAGTTTTAATATAAGCAAAACGAAGCAAAGGTCCACGCGCGGAAGCAAAAAAAAGAAAACAGATTTATTCTCTACTTCCCATTAACAGGCGATGTCGGGCCTTCTCAGGAAGCAGGGCTCCAATACGCGTAGTGGTTGCCTCGGAGGACCAAGGGTGACCCCACCCCCTTCCTCCTTTCTCCCAGCTTTATACTGAGCAGACGTCATATGGTCTGGAATATCCCTTTGGTCAGTTCGGGTCAGCTGTCCTGGTTGTGTCCCCTCCCAAGATCTTGCCCACACCGTCCCACTGTGGGGGGGGAAATGTCAGAAAGAGCCTTGGTGCTGTGTAAGCACTACTCAGCAGTAGCCACAACACCAGTGTGCTATCAACACCCTGCCAGCTCCAAACATAAAACACAGCACCATGAGGGCTCCTACAGGGTAAAAACCAATTCTGGCTCAGCCAGACCCGGTACAGTCTCCACCCCTTATTCCATACCATTTACCTCATGCCCAGGTCCCACATAACACTCATTTATTCATTCCGTAAGCTTTCTTCACTCCTCCAGATGTTCAGTGACTTGGCTCCCATCTGTCAAGATGGATGTTCAGGACAGAGCAGTATGTTTGACTGTTGGACTCCAGCACCGGCTAGGTTTGGGTCATCATCACACGTATCTGGTTCACTCTTTGTCGTTCCTACTTCCTCCATCACTTCCTGCAACATACAACTCAACCCACAGATTATTTTCCCCCCAAGGTTAAATCTCCTTGAGGCACACACTGAGTAGCCCCATCCTCCCGCATTACCCACCAAGTACATCCAGGTCCCTGAGCAAAAACAATCCCACGAGTGGGCTTGCCTTTTCCCAAGGGAGAAGCAATCCACACTGCCTTCCCCAGCCATTTCCCTGTGTGTACTACAGGGACCTTATCTCCTCCCACAGTATGAAGGGGTTTTGTTTGGGCAGGACCAGGACGGTTAACAGATCCTCTGGTGTTAATTAGCCAAGTGGCTTCTGCTAAATTTATATCCCAGTGCTTCCATCCCCCATTGTCCAATGCTCTCAACATAGTCTTCAACAGTCCATTGTATCTTTCAATCTTTCCAGATGCTTGTGGGTAATAAGGGATGTGATACACTCACTCAATGCCGTGTTTCTTTGCCCAGGAGTTTATGAGATTATTTTGAAAATGGGTCCCATTGTCTGATTCGATTCTTTCAGGAGTACCATGTAGCCATAAAATTTGCCTTTCAAGACCTAAGATGGTATTTTGGGCAGTGGCATGATTTACAGGGTACGTTTCGAGCCAACCAGTAGTTGCTTCCACCATGGTGAGTATGTAGCGCTTGCCTTGGCGTGTTCGTGGCAATGGTCCAATATAGTCAATTTGCCAGGCCTCACCATATCGAAAACTCAGCCATCGCCCTCTGTTCCAGGGAGACTTTACTCATGTGGCTCGCTTGATTGCAGCACATGTTTCGCATTCATGAGTGACCTGTGAGATGGCCTCCATGGTCAGGTCCACCCCTCGATCACGAGCCCATCTGTACGTTGCATCTCCCCCGAGATGCCCGGATGTTTCATGGGCCCATCGAGCTACAAATAGCTCACCCTTGTGCTCCCAGTCCAGGTCCAGCCAAGCTACTTCAATTTTGGCAGCCTTGTCTACTTGCTCATTGCTTTGATGTTCTTCGGTGGCACGGCTTTTGGGCACGTGGGCATCTACATGACGTACCTTTAGAGCCCCGTTTTCCACTTGGGCAGCGATGTCCTGCCGCAATGCAGCAGCCCAGATGGGTTTACCTCTGTGCTGCCAATTGGTCTTCTTCCACTGCTGTAGCCACCCCCACAGGGTGTTAGCCACCATCCAGGAGTCAGTGTAGAGATACAGTACTGGCCACTTTTCTCGTTCAGCAATCTCTAGGGCTAGTTGGATCACTTCTACTTCTGCAAACTGCCTTGACTCGCCCTCTCCTTCAGTGGCCTCAACGACTTGTCTTGTGGGGCTCCACACAGCAGCTTTCCACTTTTGATGGTTTCCTACCACACGACAGGATCCATCAGTAAATAGAGCATAACGCCTTTCATCTTCTGGTAACTTGTTATATGGCGGTGCTTCTTGGGCACAAGCCACCTCCTCAGGCAGTGCTCCAAAATCTCTACCTTTTGGCCAGTCCATGATCTCTTCCAGGATTCCTGGACGGTTGGGTTTTCCCAGTCGAGCTCGTTGCGTGATTAACGCTACCCATTTACTCCAGGTAGCACTGGTTGCATGGTGTGTAGAAGGGATGTTTCCTTTGAACATCCAATGTAGTACAGGCAATCGCGGTGCCAAGAGGAGCTGTGCTTCTGTACCAACAACTTCAGAAGCAGCTCGAATCCCCTCATATGCTGCCAGTATCTCCTTTTCAGTTGGAGTGTAGTGGGCTTCTGATCCTCGATATCCCCGGCTCCAAAATCCTAATGGTCGACCTCGAGTTTCACCTGGTATCTTCTGCCAGAGGCTCCATGTGAGGCCATGCTCCCCAGTTGCTGTGTAAAGTACATTTTGCACATCTGGTCCTGTCCGAACAGGCCCAAGAGCTACCGCTCGAGCTATCTCCTGTTTGATGTGCTCAAAGGCTTGTTGTTGTTTTTGTTTGAGTTCCCATTTCCACCACAGTCCTTTGAGAGCACTGAACTGCAGCTCGATAAGCACAGGCCAGGCCCCAGTACAGCGCTAGAAGTTGCTGATTTTCATCGGGATAGACAAGGCACCCTTCTATCAGGTGTTGTGTCAGTTTTGCGGGGTTGCTTGTCTGTTCAGGGGTAAGATCCCAGGCTACAGGAGGTGATAACTGTCCTAGGAATCTGCCCAAATCCTTCCACTCCCCCTACCACTCAGGGACAGGCCGCCTCAGGACACATTTTGGTATTCTCTCACCCAAAATTTGCCTTCTCTTACACCAAAAACCTAACGAGCTCCACACAGCCCACAATAGGTGAAGAGCATTAATGAACAGTATCAAAGAGCTAACATAAGGATTAATAAGTACTTTGGGAGCTTGCAGAATAAAACCACTCATGATGTTCCCAATTTCTTCCAGCATGTTCCCGAGCTTAGCAAAATAAAGATAAGCAGAGCAATAAACAAACCCGTGACCAGCACAAGAGTTTGTTGCTTACTAACTGCTATAGCTATAGCACAATTAATATAAAACTGCCGTTGTCGTGCCCCACGTTGGGCGCCAAAAAAGACTGTGGTGGTTTGACCTTGGATAAATGCCAGGTACCCACCAAGTCGCTCTATCACTTCCTCCCCCTTCCCCATTTTTCTGAACAGGTCAAAGAGGAGAAAGAGTATAAGATAGTGAAGTGCTAAGGCTTGGACAATAAGCCCAAGCCAGAGTTGACCTATAGATGAATCCTGTACATTTTCTAACTGATAGCCATTGTGCTAATAGGTATTATATTAAGTTATAGCAAACCAACTATTCTGATGTAAAAGGTGGGAATACTGAAGCCTGAGCAACAGGCCCTGAACTGAAACTGCTAACTCCGTATGTAGTCATTAGTGAAATACGCATAGAAGATGTAGCTTAAACATCATAAAACATGTCTATCTTGAATGTATCCTTATATTTCTTTATGTGTGAGCAAGATAACAAGGCCACAGAAACAGTTGTCTGGCCTTGTGACCTTGCTCATAAATTAACTAGATAAGCAGGGAAACTCCCTTAGCTTCTCCCTTAAGCCCTGGCCAGGCTCTGGGGGGAACCTAACGTGAGATGAAAACCAGATATTTCCGCTTAAAACAAAGGTGCCAGCTATTCTGGCTTACTGATTTTTAGGTATATAAGGCTGGACCCGCTCACAGTGGCTTTGGAAGCCTCACCTACAGGTGGACGCACCGCGTAGGATTTCCCACTTGCAGGGAAAGGTTCTCCAAATCCTCGCTGTAACCGGGGCTGCCCAGCGACTGCGGATCTGGATGATGGTAAAGTATGCAAGTGGTGATGGATCTTTCTTAATCACTATTCTCTCTCTCAGGTAGTAATGATCTGATGCATTACCCTGTATTTTCCTATCTGTTTAAGTGCACTATTCTGTCTTTTCTTACTGTATGTTTTCTGTATTATTCTGTTATATTATTTAGTTATTTCTAGTAAAACACGCCTGCTCTTTTCACTCTGGTGTCTGAGTTTAATTGATATCCCTGATCAGCAAAACAGATAGGGAAAAAAAAAACAACCCTTGTTGGTAAAACAGCAGCAGTTTTAATATAAGCAAAGCGAAGCAAAGGTCCGCGCGCGGAAGCAAAAAAAATAAAACAGATTTACTGTCTACTTCCCATTAACAGGCGATGTCGGGCCTTCTCAGGAAGCAGGGCTCCAATACGCGTAGGGGTTGCCTCGGAGGACCAAAGGGTGACCCCACCCCCTTCCTCCTTTCTCCCAGCTTTATACTTGAGCACACGTCATATGGTCTGGAATATCCCTTTGGTCAGTTGGGGTCAGCTGTCCTGGTTGTGTCCCCTCCCAAGATCTTGCCCACCCCGTCCCACTGTGGGGGGGGAAATGTCAGAAAGAGCCTTGGTGCTGTGTAAGCACTACTCAGCAGTAGCCACAACACCAGGGTGCTATCAACACCCTGCCAGATCCCAACATAAAACACAGCACCATGAGGGCTGCTACAGGGGAAAACCAATTCTGGCTCAGCCAGACCCGGTACACCAACACTTAGTGCACAGTGCAAGATGTAACAATTTAAGCGCCCGAAGTGGCTACCACAAATATCCCAACTATAGCGACATTGATGTAAAATTTTAATGATAGCTATCTTGCTCACGTTCCTCTCTTATAAGGGGTCCGCGCAAGGCTCGCGTTATGGACTTTCAACTTCCGTGCGTAATGCCCTTCAATAAGAGATTTGACAAGCCCGGGAGGGCGGGGTAGGATTTCCAACGCAGGATGTCAGTAGCTTACCGACACCCTGCCCAAATGTAAACTACCTCTTATATGCCAGTCATCAATAGTTTACCCCAAAGACCTACAAGCAAAACCCTTCCCGTGGCGCCCCAAACCCAAACGGGTACCCTCCATGGACTACGCTGTGCGCCAGACGTCTCTGCGCGCCTTACCAGCAGCCCACCAACTTATAAACATACCTTTGTCCACAATTTAGATGGTTCTTGTCTGCCCCCGCAGTGAACAGCTGAGAGCGGAGTTCCTCCGAGAAGGGCTCGGGGTGCGTCTAGGATGTCCGCCCCTCAGTCGTTCCGGCAGCCGAGCAGAGAGTGTCCCATCTGGGGTGCCAAAATGTGGCGCGGAATCAAACTCTACAACTCACTAAGAGTTATAAAGTAGTATGTTTATTACGACATCGGGCACACGGCCCCCCCCCCCCCCAAGTCCTTCTTCTTTGCGCCTGTGCAGTGCCTCCTGGTGAGGGTGGGCCGGGGTCTTCAAGGGTCTTCAGGATGAAGTAAGACTCCTTCCTTTTCATGAATTTTTTGACTTTGCTTCCTGCTCATGCTCTCTGGACCTTTGGCTCCTCTTCAGGTTGTAGAGTTAGTTTTACCTGTTTGTTTTGTTAATTGGAACTTTTGTGTCTATCAAGATGTTCCAGGAAGTAAATCCTTGGTGTTATCAGAAATTGGTCATCCTTTAGCTGATACGGCTCCCCCTTTATCTCAAAGACAGGGATTAGTTCACTATCTATCCTGTTTTCTGTAAGAATGTTATCTAGCTAACATTGCCTAAGGGCTAGCATTGTTTAAGGGGCCTCACAACTTTATCTATATTTCTTTGCTTCCTTTTTTTTTTTTTTTTCCCTTTTTTCGCTTTCCTCAGATCAATGGTTACCAGGTCTCCCTGCTCCAGGGGATCCAGCCCTCCGGCCCAGTATGCCGTCCTCTGAGTTAAGGACCAGGGAGCCCTAGTATCTGGGACAGTGAGAAACACACCCAGACCCCAATATCCCTGCTCCTCCTCTTCACTGAGTAATTCTGTCTCCCTCCGTGAGTGAGATCCTCCACACATATTTGGTCTCTGTTTCTCTAGGGCGTCTACTGTATTTTTCCAGCAGTTTTGCCAGTTCAGTTGGACTATAGGGTCTTTCTTTTGTTATGATTTCTGGCACGGCATCAGCTGCCCCATAGTACAGAAATTCTGTTCTCATCAGTGAGTGGAGTTGAGGATTGATTCTCTCATTTTTGAGCTTTATCTGCTCCATCTCCCCCCAAGGGTAATTGCCAGCCAATTCTCTGTTAATAGTTTCGCATTCCTCAGGTAAACTACAGCATCCATACTCACTGTCACCATCCTCTTTCTGCACCTGGGCTAATTCCAAGAGCAACTCTCGCTCCCAAAGAAAAGCTTTTCACAACTGACTTTTTAAACTGTTCGCGGTTACCTCCGCCTGCAGCCGCTTTTTCCACTCAGCTTCTGATTCTGCTTTTAAGTTCTTAGCTAGCTCTTGTAAAGATTAATTTGCCTCCTGCTCAGCCTGTTTCACTATGCATTTATCGTTTTCCGCTGCTCCCAAAACACCACAAACCACAGCTTTTCCTTTTCCAGGTCTCGACCTGTTCTCTTTTGCCAAATGCTTTATTCACTCTGCGACAGTGAGCGGAGATTACCAGTTCAACTCTGCCCAGGCTCTCCCTCTGGGAGTTGGGCAAGATTTATACGTTTTCAACAGCTCTAGCAAAGGGGAGCAGTCCAGATCAGGCTGAACCCAGGAAGTCATGATCATCTGCTGGAGGGTTCGTACTCAGCCGATTTTAGGTCCTCCCTTCTTGAACTCAGTTGATATCCCTTCTACGTTCCTCTCACTGACCAACTCGGGGAATCCCACTTCTGACACCAAAATTATTGTCTCGTCCAACGCGGTGGGTTAAGAGGGGGGTAAATCTTTTGAATTCCCCGAGAGCCTGCGTGCTATTGGAAGAGCCGGTCTCTGCTTGTGGTGACTTTATTAACTAACCACTTCAGTAACTGAACGGAGACAATTTGGCAACAATCAACTGATAACCATCTGGAGAACAAATAAAGGCACTTTGGCTATGAGACCTGTCAATGATCAGCCGATCCCAATTCAACTCCTATAAAACTTATACACATGAATATATGTAAGAGAGAGAGAGCAGAAAGAGAAAAGAGAGGAAGAGGGGATAGGAAAAGGGGAAATCACCACCCTTGGATCACATGTTGTCTCTGAGTAGTATCCCGATCCAATGTTGGGGGAGGTTTTGATATGATCCCAAAAGCGAGATTAAGACACAAATGAGGTCAAATGCCGTATACCCAAAACAGGTTTTTTATTATTAAAAAGTGAAGAGGGGTAGCGATAGGACAGAATGGAAGGAAAAGACAGAAATCAAGCAAGCATGCAGGATAGAGTGGCAAGAATAGTCACCACCAGGGATCCAGCAGTGTCCTATTGGTCCTCAGTCTTCAGTTCTTTGGTGGTGGGTGCACAGGAATCTAGCTTCGATGGTGGATGCGCACCAAGCAAAGTTTTCTGTTGCCTTTTTAAGTTCATCGTATCCATTGATTAGCATATCTGCCCACCTTTAGGTTTTTTTTCTCTGGTCCCACAGGTTTTTGCTGCACCTGGCTTCTGGGGCAGAAATGCTTGCCTCTTATCAGTTCATTAGCAATGCATGCATGGTGTCTGGCCTACACAACAGAGCCACAAATGGCTACACTACATGATGGGGCCAGCTCAGTACACGTCTGCCCCTTTGAGGCTTATCTAAGGAGTTTGACAATGCAACTGCAAAGAAGTGAGGGGTGCATCCTTCAATACATTCCTGCTTCCTTGAGTGACATTCCTTAGACTAATCCAAAAGCTGCAGCAGCTTTTCCTTGAGGTTTTCTAAGACACAAGCAAGCTTTGAGACAGTCATTTGACATTTCAGTCTCTCACAGGCAACAACAGGAGGGAGGGGGAGAGAAACAGCCCACCGCCCCACCTCCACAGAACTTGATCTGCTTCTTCCCCACAAGGCATCCCACTCAAGTTGTTTGTGATGTTATCGATTTACTAATAAGTAGAAGAAATTGTGTTTGATTTAATAGAAATATAAAATCATAAAAATTATTCAGTAAAATTTTTGTTTGTTGTGGTTTGTGTTGGCAACCGATTGCTGCTTTAGAGTCACCTATACAGTCCCATACCAAGGCCGAAGAGATTGGTCATAATCATTTAGTAGAAACGTTTGGAACCTAGGTAACCAAATACAAACTGATCTGTAAGTTGATTTATAATATATAGATAGGACCAGGAGAATACAAGTAGTTGTCAAAGTCTAGGATTAATAGAAACTTGGGGAAACAACCGTAACAGCTTACAAGTACTTGCCAAGGAAACTGTGTTTGTGTATGAAACTGTGTCCTTGGGAATTGTGTTTGTGTATGAAACTGTGTCCTTGGAAATTGTATATGAAAAGTTCTATATAAGATGTGTGATTTTAGTGCTTGGCGCGCGTTGTTGGTGAGAACACTCCCCTGCGCGCCCGGCTGTCAATAAAGAAGTGTCTGCTTATCTGCATCAAATTGGTGTTGATAAGTTCTTTATTCCGGATTTTCGGTAACAGTGACATCCTCTTTGTGAACAGTTTCTTCTTTATGAACTGTTTGTGACACATACTCTCATTTATACCACTTGATTACATCAACAGTGAGTGTTAACAATTTCTCACATATTTTCAAATTGTTTATTTTTCTCTTTTGTTTTCAATATCTCTGCTTTTTCCCTTCACCCCCTCTGCCATCAAATTAAATTCCATACATATGCCATAATTTGTCTGATTTGCATGAAAGAATGAACTTGGGAAGAAGAGGCAGAAATGCTTATTATAAACTAAGTTCCACAATGCGTAGAAGTTGATCTGTAATGGACCTAATGAAACTAATGGGTTTATATCCTTTGTCTCCTTTGCCAGTTTTCTGTCAATAACCCTGAGTCCTTCACTGTTTCCAGTGATTCCCAATTTCACATTTCCTTCAGTACTCCTAAACCTCTTCATGCGTGAGTACCATCCGGTTCCTCTCGTGTTCCCAAAATCTAGTTTATTATGCACATCTCCTCCCCAACCTGCTCTCTGACTCTGTGTAACACCTTTGTGTAACAGTCTTTGTACATAACTCTGACTAATTTCTCTTCACAGTGCCTAAGTTCTTTCCCTCTCCTCTGTCTATATATTTTTTGGCTTACAGATGGGAAAGAGTTGGAATATACTGCAGGCAAACTGCTAATATGTATCTGTTGATTTGCCATCTGTTATTAGCAGCCAAATTTAAATGGATAAGAGCTGAGGTTTTTCTACCTTTTCTTCAGTAGCAGCATTCAATATTTTCTTTCCTTCACCCAGATGTATAGGAACTTGATATCTTTCAGAATTCAGGCTTTCTCTCAAATTTCATTGAATCTGACAAGAAAATTAAAGGTTATTAGAGGAAATTAAATTTACTGACAGCTGGACAGGCAGAATGAGACCATGACTGTGGGAACCCTTTTCCTTTAGGAAACCAGTCTAAAAAACTGTCACATCAGAAATGCAAGGCCTGACTCTTCTGCGGAGCTGAAGGTTTCTTCCAGAGATGAAGCACATTGTCATGATGGTGCAGTGCTGATACAACACTGGGACGAGTGGCTGATACACCAGATGGTTGCGTCTCCTTTCAGAGAGGCCTTAATAGGCCAGAGAAATGGACCCATGGGAATCTTGTGAATTCTAACAAAGGGAATTGCTAAGTCCTGCACCTGGGGGTGACTTTCCTCTGAAGAAAAGGACTTGAGGGTCCTGATGGGTAACAAGTTGAACAGGAGCCATCAATGTGCCTTTGTAGCAAACAATCTCCAACAGCCTCCTGGGCAACATTAGGACCATAAGAAAATAAAATTTGCTGTAGATTCTATGGAGCTGCCAAGAAAACTAGAAAATACCAAGGAGCTTTCATTCCCAAGATCTACAAATATCAAAAGCAACCTTGGGGATAAGGGTCCTTCCCAGTGAGAGGATAAGTTCAAGAGAGCTACAATACATTCTTTATGTTCCTTTCCATGGTACATTTGTGCTCTGAAATGTTTTAAATAAGCAATTTTTGGTTTTTTCCTCATTTTGCCTTGCACACAGAGGAAAAGCTCAACATAATGAATATTTGCTGAGACACTTAATTAACCTTCTTGAAACCATCTTAAAATTTACCCTGATGTAGAAAACTGAGAAGATTTCAACAGCTGCATGCTGAGCCAAATGCTATAACTGTCTTGGACAGTCTTAAGTAAGGCATACCAGTGGTGTCCTTTTGCTCAATGGCTGGCAGTTAAGCTTTTGTGGCAGATTACTCTCTTTTTCCACACTTTAGGCAACAGTAATTATAATGATCATCATTGTAATAAGCATAATAATAGATTTTCTGCAACTCTGCATTGTGTAATTTTAAGTATACTATTTGAAGGTACTCCCATTAACTTCCAATGAGATTACAGTCAAAAAATGCAAATATTGGTATGTATGACCCCCTCTAAATTGCTTTCTATGCTCCACTGTGCTTCCCCAGACCTACTTTTCTTTTCACATTAGAGTTACCAGGCTCTTTCATCTTCCTGCTGTGCTGGGCAATGGCATATTTGCTATGCGTTTTCTTTCTGGTACTTTTTTCTCCCTTGTTAGCTCTTGGGGGTTCCTGCAATTGTCAGAGACACAATTTATAAAGCTTTTCTGATGTCAGGTTAAAGCTATGTCCTGAAGGTGAAAAGTATGAGGGGCAAAAACTCCTGTTTCCCCAACCTGTTTTGTTTAATTAGAGATTCTTGGGAAATGTCTCCATGTGTCATTCTGCATTTAAAGGCCAGGTTTTGGATTTCTAACTTGAAACGTCATTATCAGGTATAATTTTTAACATTGGATGGCCCTGTCTGCATTCTGATACAGGCAAAAACTTAATGTCTATAGGAATAACTAAAATGCCAGGTTAACAAGTTATAGATACAGAAAATTATAAACACCTGGTTTAATCCCCCTTTATTAACAAGGACTGTAGACTTTCCTGTGTGAATTATAATTTAATTTTAGGGAAAAAAAATAAACAATACAAAACAAAACCACATCCAATCTTCATTAAAACTGTTGGTGATGGGATGTGAGCAACTAAATCGGCATGCAAGTGAGTCTAACAGCAGAAAAGGACAATCTTTTGCATATATTTATCAGGATAAATAAGAAAGAAAAATGCAATGCCTTACTAATATAGAGATGGTATAGTATGCCTTGCACATAATACACAGTACTGTATCAGAGAAAAAGGAAAAAGTTCCATTTTTTACAACAAGCCTGCGCTGGTTTTGGCTAGAATAGAGTTAATTTTCTTCCTAGTAGCTCGTATAGGGCTATGTTTTGTATTTGTGCTGAAAACAGTGTTAATACAGAGATGTTTTTGTTATTGCTGAGCAGCACTTCCACAGAGTCAAGGTGTGAGAAGCACAGACTGAGAAAAAGATCCTGAGAAAGAGATAAAAGTTAGCAGGGGGAGTGGAGGCCCTCCGAGCTAAGGAATGCCTCACTCACAAGACGAAACTATGAGTCACAGGGTGCATTCTGTGGAGGTCGAAGCTGATAAGGCTGCCCAAATAACACAGGATGCAGCTGGAGGAGGGAGCCCTGTGGAGACAGGACGGCTCTGCTCTGGTGCACCTGGTCAAATTTCAAGGGCCATCTGTCCGGTGAATGACCTTTGCTTCATTATCCACAAAATGCATATTAAAGTTAACACCCCTGAATATGCTAACAAAGACTAACATGAGCATGCTAATTACATCATCCCATGAAAAACCTTACTCCTCCCCATACATGGGATAAGTCGGTATGTAGGTCGACCTAGGGGAGGGACCCAAGGAAAGTGTGTATAAATTGCGGGGGAGCAAAAGCGGGGGGAGTGTCTGGAGAGTAAAACAAAGAAGACGTATGTCTCCTTGAACCCTCGTTGGTGGGATCAATGCAGGAACCCAGACCGGTGATCTCTATTCCTCTCTTCTCTCCATCTCCCTCCTTTCCTTTTTCCCCCTTTTCCTTCACTACCATTAAGAAATGCAAGGCATACTCTATTGCTTGCCACAACTTGCTATATACTTAGCCAATTATCATGTGTCCAATTAGTACATTGTGGGTAGTTAATAACTGTTTGGACTTTGAGACTTGTCTCACCGTTGTCCGCTCCATTGGGGATTTACGAATCTGAGTCACTTGTCTCCGTCATCTGAGCGGGACGTGATACAAGGCCTTTTCTGCCTCTCACACCACCAGTGATCAGGCTGGGGGTGCAAAAGAAGTTGGGAGGGGACACAGCTGGGACAGCTGACCCCAAGTGACCAAAGGGATATTCCATACCATATGACGGCATGCTCAGCATATAAAGCTGGGGGAAGAAGAAGGAAGGGGGGGACATTTGGAGTGATGGCGTTTGTCTTCCCAAGTAACCGTTATGCATGATGGATCCCAGCTGTCCTGGAGATGGATGAACACCTGCCTGCCAACAGGAAGTGGTGAATGAATTCCTTGTTTTGTTTTGCTTGTGTGCGTAGCTTTTGCTTTACCTATTACACTGTCTTTATCTCAACCCATGGTTTTTCTCACTTTTGCTCTTCTCATTCTCTCCCCCATCCCACAGGAGGGGGGAGTGAGTGAGCAGTTGCATGGGGCTATAGGTCTGGTAGCTTACCCGCAGAGATTTAACAAATAGGGCAAAGAAAGAAGCCTTGTTAATACCAGTCCTGAATGAAGTTGAACTATCTGGGTATCTTTCACTGAGAAGATAATTGATTTCCTCTGGGGAATGTTATATCTCATTTGTTTGGACTTCAGTAAAACATTTGATATGGTGCACATAGGAAATTCCAGTGATATTTGAGAGGAAAGTGATGAATATTATAATTGCATGATGGATAAAGAGATGGCTACCTAGACACCCATTAGCTTTTTGAAAGCTGAATTGTATTACTGGAGAAGAGTTATTAATGGTGTTTCTCCAAGACTAGTCAGGACAGGGACTGCAGTTATCTTTTTTTATTTTTATAAATGACTTTGGTATAAAATCAATCATATTAACAATATATGACCAAGTTTAGTAAAACAGAGGTAAATACACTGTACAATTACTTTCTAGTAACACATAAGTTTAACCCCCTGATGTTATATCTTTTTCAAGAGTAAAACCAGTTTTTCAATAAGCACTAATTAATTAATTAATAACAATTAATTCTCTAAGGAAATAATTTAATAAAATTCCTACTGATCTTAAATATAGCCTTTACTGCCTATGGGTCCTGGGTCATGAAAGATATACCCTACATCATACCAGGAAGAGAGAAGAAAGGTTTATGCAATAGAGCAATGATAAGCTGAAAATAAATAATAAATGATTATGTTTAGGCTGAAAATTAGAATGTTTCTAGCAATAAAACCAATGAGATTCAGAAAGCAGTTGTCCATTTAGGATAACAAGAACAGAAATATATCCCATTTAAGAGGGGGTTGGATTATGAAAGGGATTATATGAGATGACTGCTGGAAAACTGGGTTCGTGAGTTTGTTGACTTTCAATCTTAAGTCAAGGTAGCTTTACTGTGTCTGAAATATGGTTTAATTAATCAAATGTTTGGCTTAAACAAAACCCAATTTTAGGCTTGGTGCAAATATATGTATAGGCATAAAGTATTACCTGCTTATTTACTTACTCCTTGTTTGCAACAGTAATTCAAATTACCGTAGTCAAAATTATTTCAATAAATATAACAAATTATGGATCTAACTATTACAGCATGTATTTCAGAATGCAGCTTTATTTACAAAGGACACAGCATTGATTAAAACAGCTTGAATTATGCTAACTACAACACTGAACTCTTTACAAAACCATTTGAGAAGCACAGTAATTTGAGTTCAATGGAGAGGCAGTATTACAAGAAGGCTAGCTAATGATAATTGTGTTTAAGGTCATTGGCAACTAAGTACTTACTGTACAGGAGCCTTCTGTCAGAGACAGTTATAGTGAAGAGCCTGTTTCTAGTTTATCTGCAGCACAGTATTAAATTTGGAGTGTCATGAGCCAAGTGGTTCATGCAAAACTAAAATGACAGAATGCAATGATAGTGTAGTTACACCTCAGCCTTTCTAATAACGGCAATGCCTTGTTAGATCAAAAGCATCCCTCAGGACCTAGGAGGCAGCACCAGTAATCCTGCTAACATCAATTACAAAAGCACTGTTGGCTGCACAAAGCTGTCAGAAATAAAGAAATATCTTCTAGGATCACATACTTTTGTAGCTGGTCTTCAGTCCACAAGAGACATTTTTGAACTGTGTCCTGTTTTTATTTGTTGAACATCTATTTTACTGCATTTTACTTTTGTTTGTCGAAAAGGTGGAAGTAGATGAGATATTTTAAGTTCACATAGTCTGCTGTATCTAAAC
Organism: Strix aluco; assembly: GCF_031877795.1. Lineage (NCBI taxonomy): Eukaryota > Metazoa > Chordata > Aves > Strigiformes > Strigidae > Strix > Strix aluco. The sequence continues at coordinate 39,500,550 of NC_133970.1, forward strand.
TTCTCACAGTCTTCAATTTGTTCAGTCTCACCACAAAACTTGATGGTAGTGTAAGCCAAAGTGTCTTGCTAACATTTTTTCATCTTGCTTTTTTGTCTTGCTAAACATTTTTTGCTGAAAATAAAGAAGGTCAGTGTCAATGTATCTTCTGGAATGTGCAGACACAGCTGAAGGTTGGTGCTTTTGTGAAGAAGAAAGGGGTTTGAAGATAAGACAGTAATAAATAAGACAGTTGGGGACGATTCTTGAAGATATCAGGAACAAGGACAGGACAAATTAAAACAAACCAGCTCAAGACACAACAGAGCTGCACAACACCTCCTAAGCAGACCTTTGTGAGTGTGCGTGAGCACTGAGGTCAACCAGCAGACACGGTGAGGAAGACTGCCAACGACCACCAGGGACCCCTCGAGACCACCACCCAGCAAGAAAGTGCATGTGTAATTAGGATGCAGATATTGTAATTAGTTCCAGGAAATCTAATGCATATGTAACTCATTTCTCGGAAAAGTTATGAATATGCATAATCTCACTGTATATTAGCTGCTGCTTATAGATCTGGGGTGCTCCCACCTTTGCGAAGCTATTCGCATGTGCGCCCAGCACTGCAATAAAGAATGCCTGCTTTCTAAAACTCCAAAACGAGTCTTAGAGAGTTCCTCTGCCATCTTTTATGGTAACAGTACTGTGAATATTGCAGATGGAAAACTGAGTCAGGGAACACATCAAGCAACTTGAGTCGTGTTTCCTAAATGGTGGCAGTGTCCATTCCCCAGCATCATGGCTTGGTGACCTAATCATGCTGCCATCCCATCACAAATAATACTGGTCTCCACTGGGGTGGCCTCAGCACCCTGAAGTGGCAGAGGAATTGAAATAACTCCAGTGTGTGTGGCAAAAGCTTGTTTCGCACCAACAGGACATGTAATCAGTCACTTGAGTCAGGAGTAACACACCATCAGATTTTTAGTGGCACGCATTACACCTGTGCCAGTCAATGAGGGCAGGTCTGGCATTGTCTTCCCTCCCTCTATGTTCCTATGGGTTGATGATAGACAATCAATCTAGATCTTAAAGCTCATAGGAAATCTTTCACAAGTACTGAACTTTGGAGATTAGTGTTTATAATATTAGTTGTCTATCAAACAATATTAGCTGCCTATGGAATAATATTAGTTGTCTATCAATATATTATTATATTATTATTTGTCTGTTAAAATCAAAAGCAGAGCCAGAAAAGTGTTTTCATGGGGACCTTATTAGATGGCAGCTTGACTTTTTCCATTTTTACAGCAACCTTTTTGCAAACTTCAGTCTTTGCTATTTTCATGAGGAAAATTAACGCACCTGGGTTTTCTCTGCTCTATGAAGATTAGTTAGAATTGAAAGGAAAGATTAAAAAACCAATCTATCATTTTGACAACAGTTTTTTAATTAACATCTGGATTTAAGGATTAAATCCCTTGTCCTGGTTTTGGACAGGATCGAGTTAACTTTCCTTGGGCTGAGAAGGAGCACAGCTAGAGGGCCGGGTCCGGATCGATCATTGGAAGCATTCCATTTCATGTGACGTCATGGTCAGTATATAGGTGGATGCGTGCCCTCTCACGCTCCGTTTCGGTTTCCGGGTCAGCGTGGCAGGATTTTCTGGTGCGGTCAGGATTGCTGCTGGGGGCGGGCTCTGTACCAGTTGCTGCTCTGGGAGCCAGTGCTGCATTTTACCCATTTTGGACTTACTATTGTTACTGTTGGTTTTGCTACTATTACAAATTATTTTTTTTATTCAAACTATGAATTTCTTCTTTTGTCCCTCCCCTATTTCACCGGGGAGGGGGGGTGGGGGGAAGTAAACAACTTGCCACGTGGCGATTGGCTACCAGCTGAGTTCAAACCACAACATCCCCCTTAATATTTTACTGAAAAAATAAGGAAACTTGCAATAATGTTGATTAATCTTCAAATAGGTTTAGGATTAACTTTTAAAAAATAATGGAGTTGGTCAGATATCTGAAAATGCTGCTATCTTAATTTTTTTAAGTGTTCTGTGCAACCTAATGTAGTTTGAATTCCTTATGCTTACATCACGTTTATGGGCCAGGCTGTCTTATCAGATAGTAATTTTAATTATTTTGCCCTTTTAGAGAAGTGAGGAAAGTAACAGTAGATTAGGCATGGTGTTTCCTTGAGCATGTACTTCCCCACATACTGTACCCACAGAAGACGTGGGAAAACAGGAACCAATAAAACCACCATTTCCAGAATGCAATGCAAAATCTTACTAAATTTGCCACCTTCAATCTTCAGTCAGAGTATTGGGTGTTTATTTTAAATAAGGCAAGTGAGGTTAACAAAATTATATTTTTTCATTGTGGATATTTTCAATGGAAAAAACAGCTTCTGAAAAAAATTTTTTTCCATAAAAAAAGCATAGTTATAGGCATTTTGTTACCGAACTTAATGTGAACACTTACTACTTTACAGCAAACATTGATGCTCTTAAGCATATGGATGTGGTGGATTATTCTGCTTATTTCATTTTAAGTGACAGACGAGAAAAGCAAAATTTAAAGCACATACATTACAGTGTGCATTAACCACAGACATATCAAAAATCAGCCACTCTACTTTATCAAATTACTACAGAGTGCCACGCAAGAAGATGTGTTTATTTCTAATGTACATAAGAGAAGAAAAATCAGCTAGGTTTGCTGTTCCCTGGTGAGTGAACATAATTTCCCTGTGTTTAAGTCTGAATACTTTTTATACTTCTTATGCATTAACATGGGCCCATTTACACAATTTTGAACAGATGTCAGACTTAAATATAATACACATGACCACGGGTCAATTCTTCCATCGAGTGATCCATTTCCTTCTCTGATGGGGAAAAAATGAGGGGGAAAAAGAGGAAAAGAGAAGGCAAGGAAAACCCAGTCCTTTAGTGCTTGATAGTAAAGGCTGAACTGCGAGGGCAGAGCCATTCAAGCAGGTTTCGCTACAAGGTTTCAGGCAGCTCTGGGATGTACACACAACTACTGGCATTTGGTTTCACCCTTAATGGTACCATTTCCTTGGCACTGACCGAGGGGCATTAAATATTTATGATCTTCTTAAAGGCTTTTGGAAAGAAAGTGCTAGAGAGGAGCATTAACATGCTGATCTTTTTACTAGCTTGTGTCAGCAAGGGGATATTAAATAATTAAGTCAATTTAAGTCATTTTTTGCACAGAAGGAGGTTAAGATTAGCAATCCCTGTGTACTGGGAGATGCCGCCTTTTCCACTGCTGGTGCTTTTAGGCCTAGGAAAACAAAAACAGAAAAAAAGGGCCAGGTCGATTCCCAATAAAAAATGCACTAAGGCACCATTTGTTCCATGTTGTAGCCCCTGTGTTAGATTTGGAGCGCCTTTTTACGGCTTCAGATGGAAATGTGACCTCGTAAAAACCTTTCTGTACACAATAATTTCTCTAACCTCTGCCTATGAAAAGGCTCATGCAAAAATTAAACAGTTGTGTAGAAATGACTCAGTTTGCTTGTGAAAATACAGATTCTCAAAGGGCTGTCCTCCCAATTTCTGCCTCCTGACACCCTATGTTATATTTTCCTTTTTGTACTGAGCCTCAGAGAGTTGAGGCAGATGGCTCTCATCGGCTGAACATCACTGAAGCTGAATCTCTGGGAGGCACCTAGGGGCATTTGGATCAACAGAACAAGGGTAATTATAACTGAGTCAAAATGGGCAAAACATGTGATAAGAACACATTTTGGGGAGGTTTACTCATACACACACAGACACACACACATAACTATGGGCTGTAAACAACCAGGCACCTTTGGGCAATATAATTTCCAGTTTGAAATTTTGGGTCCAGAATGGAATTGAGCTAAAAAATGCCAAAGATTGCCTTGGAATAATTTTCAAACCTTATCTGAAATGGAGATCTGGGTTTAATTTTCATCTCTAATTAGTATTTAACTGTTTGTACAAACTGGGAAAGTTTCAGCTGAGGGAGTTAGAAATGTCTTTCTTCTGCAGCACATATTTAGGAGTTGATACTGCACATCATAAGGTTCAAGGCATTGATCTGTAAAAGGTAGGAAAGAAATGTAAAATAGCTCTCTGACATGGCAAGTGACGGTCGAGCTATTAGCTGTTATGGGTAAATTCAGGTCCCTCATCCCCATTTTTCATAGTAAATTTGACACCTCTTGAAACAGTCCTGAGACAGACTGGAGGAAGAAAAAAAATCATTGGGTGGGAAATGTGTTTCCACACAACTCTTCCAAATGGTGTTTGTTGGCTAGAAAAGAGGCGCGAATAAGATGAAATGCTTGTAGGTTCTGTGCCAATTTTCCACCACTGTGTACTTCATTACCTATAGATGAGCTTTATAACTAAACATTATCCATTATTAGTTTTTGTTAATTAGTAAAATCTGTATTACTATTAGCATTAATTATTAGCATTTGATCATTATGAAATATATAGGCTTACTAGTCACTAGTGAAAGATGTAGCTTAGACAAAATGTAGTTATTAATAAGGATGAAAAGCTGTGAGAATGTGTATCCAACTTTCTTTCTTTAGCAGTGTTAAAGATTAAGAACCCAAGTGTTTGACCTTGTTGGAAACTCCCTTGGTTTTTTCCCCCTGAGCCCTGGCCAAGCTCTGGGTGGAATCCAAAAGGAGGATGAAACCAGATGTTTCCGCTCAAAGAAACGTGCAAGCTGTTCTGGCTTGCTGATTTGATACATGAGGCTGGACCTGCTTGCTGTGACTTTGGATGCCTCACCTACGGATGGACGCATCACGTAGGACTTCCCACTTGCAGGGAAAGATACTCCAAATCCTCACTGCAACTGGGGTTCCCCAGCAATTGCGGATCTGGATATTAATACCCCATTGTGTAGTAATGTTTAGGTGCATTTGTCTTGTTTAATTATACATAGTAATAAGTAAGTGTACTATTCAGTATTCTTCTTACTGCTTATTTTTTGTAGTACTTAGTTATATCCTTTAATTATTGATAGTGAAATCAGCCTACTCTTTTCACTCAGATGTCTGAGTTTAATTGGCATCCTTGAAATTAATGCATGATGACATCATGAGACAGTTAGGCAAAAGTTTATCATAGCTCAACCCTTGGCATTAATTTGCAGGTCTGAACCTATGGGTGTGGGTTTTAGCAGGCCTGGGATGTTTGATTTGTTTTACAGGATTTGCCATCCTGCGACGCATATGACGCCTCCTCTCCACGGTGCAGAAAGCCGAACTGAGACTGATTGCAATGATCACCATGGAAACGAAGCTATAAAACAAAGAAGGGGGAGATGTGGGCATTAAGAACTGGTGGTTAGCAAAATGTAAACTGACCTTGAGGTTAGAAGAATGATTGTGGGAAACTGAGGCAGCATTATGTAACACCATGTTGTGTGAAAAACAGCAGTAAAAAACACCACCTACAGAGCGTGGTGAGCATGTAAGCAATAAACAGGCAAAACCTGAAGGTCAGTAGGGTGTAAAAGTAAAAACGAACTTATGTAAACAGGTGGTAATAAATTGGGAGCTTGCACACAGTGCGGCGGCATTTGATCTTGGCAATGCCCCCCCTTCAACAAACTGGTGTGAGTTTGTTTTTCTTCTGCACGTCACCCCGGCCTCGGCTAGACCAAGACCAACAATTACAGCTCTAAGATATATAACAACAAAGATGGAAAAAGTTTCATAATAAGCTTCCACCATTCTCTTGCATTTCAAATTGTCATTCAACCATATTTTAAGCCAATTTTATAATGAGCTTAATTAGAAGAGATCATTATTTGTAAAAATACCTTTATAATGTCTTCATTTCTTTAATGTTTAAACACATTTACCAAACACAGAATTACTTAGGGCCCAAGGCTGCATTTCTGAGACAGTTGGAGGCAATCAAGTTAAACCTATGGTAGCCCTGCCCTCCTCCTTGTGCTGCCAGATTTGGAGTGCTAAACTGGCAGAAAATTCATCATTTTGCTGCTCTTGTTTTGTTGAGTGACATTTCTGCTCCACAGGTTTAGCTGATGTAGACTGGTTTGCATAAAGGGTCACTAAGTATTATTTCTGCACAAAGTAAGAGGCAATACCATTGCTTTAAGCTTTACCTGGTCATGTAGGAACATGGGGAATGTCACTGCCATAAAGAAAGACTGTCTGGACAAAGCCTTTGTAAATATGAAGGCAGGTTTTGCTGATTCCCTGGCAACCATTAACCATCTCAGATTTTAAAAAAGAAAAAAAAAAAAAAGAAAAAAGCAAAAAAAAACAAAGGAAGAAAGGAAAAGAATTTTTTTTTTTTTAAACCCTTAAATTCTGATGTTTTGGGTTTTTTAAAAAAAGTTTTCCATCAAAGCTACCTTGACAAGAACAAGAAAACAATTCTTCAGTGTTTCCTACATAAAACTTGAACTGTAAACAAGGAAAACATGCAAAGCATGCCTTTTAATAATCAAAATTAATATTTTCTGTCAAGAAGTTACAGGTTTCTAGTTAATGTATTAATCTTATATATAAATAACCTGACATGTTTGTAATTTTTGTATATGATCTGCAAAAATTATTTATGTTCTTAAATTCATATACATCAGATAGCAGAAATAATGCACTCTAGGGCTATGTTTAAACAGAGGAAAAGCCTCCCTGAACATGGTATAACTATGGGAAGCCTTCAAGAAACCAATTTACTGCTCTTAAAAATAATTTTAAAATCCTATCTTTTTTCATAAAGGGTTTCATAACTGAGATGGTTCTTAAATCATCAAAAGTTGATTAAACCTGAATATTCCAGTTTAATTCTTATTTTGTCAAAAAAATCTTCTTGCTGTGTTATGATATTGTTGTGCGCTTGCGTTGTATACATGCTTATGGGATTTTTTTGGGGTGTGTGCAGGTAATAGCAGAGACCATCCTTATCAAAATGACTTGGGAGGCGACCTTATTAGACTATTGGCTTGACCTCTAAGAAAAGTGATCGGGTTCAGTGAATTTCCTGATAAGTTTATAACTGACTTTGAAAAAGCCCTAGAAAATATGGTTTAGAGAAGATTTCAGAAATGTCTCTAAAGCCTAGATTATACAACCCACACAGGTAATGCTTCATTTTTAATTTCCATGCTCTGATAAGGAAACTTGGACTAAGGTAAAATAAACATACCTGGAGAAAAGCATGCAGAGTAACCCAGAGCTGATGCAGAAGAGGACATCCTTCTTAAAAGTTCAAGATCCATTCAAGTAAATGAGTAACTGCTTTAAACATTTTTCTCCATTGGGGATGCCCTTTTTTCAGAAAAATGAGCTTGCTCAATGCTTTGCTGCTTCTAGACTCATTTTCACTGCAAATTCAAAGGTTACTCATATTTCTTCCTGATGGCCCATAGAAGCTGAACTTCTATCATATCTCAGAGCAGCTGCCACAATTCTCTCAAACTTGTTTTGATATTCACAAGGCAACAAAACACACATAAAGATCTCTGACATAGTCTAGTGACTTCAAAATAGGCCAGTAATAATTTTGTTGGCTGCACTGGTCCTGTGCTATTTTTCTGTCCTTCATTCAAGGAGCTGCTGTGAGAAACGTGAAATAGCTTGGTCCCCTTGCAGTGGGGAATTACAGGTTTTTCTATAGTGATTACTTTAGAGGACAATCTTGTAATTTTGTGTTGGAGAAGCGTATGTGGCCCAGAGTCACAGAATGAGGCAGATATATATCGACCTATCTGTAAAATGTATGTATCTAACATAACTCAGAGTACTGAGGGTGACCTGGATCCATATTCCTTCAGGGCAAACCCAGCTCCTCAGAAGCAATGCCCTGGCACCGTTTGGAAATTGGTATGGGTCAGGAATCATCTCATGCAAGTAATTCACAACAAAACACCTTCTTATCGTGGGACTGTGCTTGTCTCTTGTATTCTCATGTATAGCTACCTACCCAAGGAGTCCTCATGCCATTGGGATGTCCCAGGGTGTCCTACAGGGCTTCTAGCTGCTGCTACGGAAAGGCTGCAGTGTCTTCTTCATGCCCTGTCTGCCAGTTGTGTGTGGGTGCTTCAAATGCCTTTGGGTCGCTCAAGAGGCAAGAAAAGCCCACATTTAGCTAATGAAATCAAGCCCTAGCAGTCCAAACACTGTTCTACAGATAATATCCAGAGAATGTCTATGAATTTTTATAACACTTATAAAATACCCTTTCTACAACTGGAGAAAAAAAGGAAAATCATTCTTGTTTCTCCAGGTTTCTCAGAAAGGTCTCATGCAACTTAGCCTGGATGTTGTGGATGCAAAAGTTTACAGGCCCAAAAAAAGGTTTCCAGAACAAATTCATGAAAGATGTTTCATTGAGGATCACTGAATTCACAGAAATAACTTCTGACTCAGGAAGTTTCTGATGAGTGGTGTCTGAAAGAGCATACAAAACATATTTAAATATGTTTTAATCCTCTTTCCAGGGGTTCTGCTTTGGCCTCAGCGGGAAACGAGTACTTGGTTGACTGCAGCATAAAACATACATTCTTCTATATTGTAAACCTTTAATTAATATAAAGCAACAGGAAGTATACCAAAACAAGAATCTACTGAGACCGTTTCCTCCTATAAGAAGAGGGAAACCCATGATAAATGTTAGTCATGCTACCTAAGTTATTGCAAGTGCTTAAACTCAGAAAACTAACCAAATAATATCCCACAAAAAATACTATGAATTGATCGGAATGAAGTAGATCCTTATCCCTTTCAACTTAATATTTTCTAAAGATAAATGCATTTTATTTCTAGGTAAATAATACTCATACTTCTTTCAAATCCAGGCATTGTTTTGTAGTCAGCAGCACAGCAGCCCCCTGTAGAAATGTGAAAGCTGAAGAGAGAAATGATGTATTAAGCTGGGACACTTCTTAGTAGGACAAAACATAGTGCTTTATCTTGTCTAAATATAGGTGACCTAAATGTAAAGGCCTTTACCAGATCCCTTGGAAGCCTTGCCTACCATCAAATGTGTCTTCCGGTTGGAAGTTAGCCAAATATTGAACTATTTACTTCTTTCTATTACTACTGATTAATGTACATACCCAAAGTCGTCCCAGCAGACTCCTGTCTCTCTCTGGCCCGCTTTTATTATATAGATTAGAAATCTCTGAGATAAGTCATATGCAAATACTCCACCAAGTGCCAACAGCCCACTCATTCTCACAATGAATTAATACAAGCCCAATCTGATGCACTTGCACACGTTTAGTACTTCTTTTAGGTAAATATGTGTCAGAGTCGGTCAGAAGATCAGCATTGTCTCAACATTGCCATCAGGGACATGGACAGTGAGGAACCCGACAACGGCCTGTTTGGAGCGCAGTTGCCGATCCCTGGAGTGGAATGTGGTGCAAAGGCTCCTGAATGCAGAACTGTGTGGCACAGCCAGTGCTGTGCTGTTCTCCTGAGTACTGACCCGTGTGGTGCAGGCAGTGCAGTGCTGTTCTTCGGTGCCTGAGCCATGTAGTACAAAGAGTGCTGTGCTATTGTTCGGTACCTGGGCCTAGCCGGAGCTGTTAGAGATAATTGCATAGCCATTGTCAAAAAAGATGGATCACAACTGTTGCCATAACATCGATGAAGAAATCATGAACCTTAGACGAACTTTGCTTCATTATAATACCAAAACACACCTCCTGGTTGAAGGTTACCCGCCTCCAAGACTGACCACACCTCGGACACTCCCCCCTGCACACGTGCGATGGCCTCGCTCGAGAAGGGCGGAGACCCCTGAGGCAGAGGTGGAGCAAGGTGTGTTACTGAGCATAAAAGATGGCTTCTGGACAACGAAAATGGGAAGCTTCCCCACCAGGGACCACAACGATCGATGATGCAGCATCAGCTGGACCCGGGACCGTTAAGACGTCGTGAGATCAGCAGTGGTAGCTATAACCTCTCCTCCCCTCTCTCTAAACTTAACTTTACTTTTCTTCTTTCTCTCACCCATCTATATCGCGTGCCGCTTCACAGGCAACACAATAAAGTTTCACTGTTTGATTACTGCTATCCCCTTTGGTGTTGGTCACCTTAATTTTGCACTTTCGAGATCGTAGCAAACGAACCATCACTTGTCCACCGAGTGGACTGTGCCACATAAAAGTTACACATTTAATTTAAGCTATTTTTCCTGGCTTTCTCTACAGTGAAAGTAAGAGTATTCTGGTTTGTATATTTAGGAAAACAGTAACTGAAAGATACCAGATGAGGCACATAGAAAATACATGCTGTGGGTATTATCAGTAATACTATCAACAGCATGGTCTCTCTTATTTTCCTCTGGTGGCACAAAGATGTAGAGAAATTTTTTTATTTTTTTTTTTCACTCTAGCTTTACTTCAGATACAGGGTCTAAAATACATGGGAACAGATTAAATTCTTGGGTTTGAACACAGTGTGTGTTTGTATGATTATACATGTGTGTCTCTGAGATTAGGATGTATATATATATTTTCCAGTGAGAAAGCAGTCACATAGTGCCTGCCCTGCTTTACAAGATGAAAAGAATATATATAGCTCCAAAATGGAAAAAAACATTTTATTTAACTCTAGCATTTTGACATTTTTTGCAGGAAAAAATATGTCAAGAGGAGCTCTCATTCTCCTGCTCTTTGATCAGCACAGCTGAGGGATCGTTGGGAAAGCACATCTGTCTTCCGATGTCTTCCCAGCGGTGACGGTGCTCCTGATCCTGCTCGCACCCACCCCAAGGGAAAGGACCAGTTGCATCCCAGAGGGTTGTGATGGATGAAACAAAGGGAACTCCTCCTCCAGGTTCCAGCTCTGTTAGCCTCTGCCCCCTAAGTGAGACCCACAGGTGACCGTGGGCCCAACAGCAGGTTTGTAAGGCAGAGCCAGAGGTTTTGCACTCAGCATCAATGCAATGTTACTGGTGAACCATATAGCAATGAACAAATATCTGGGGCTGCAGTTTCTATATAGTATCTGGAAGGTGTTGTCCAAGGAGGACAGTCTGCTTTATTATCAAGCTGAAGATCAGCACAGATGCTTGTATATCAGTGAAATCATGGACACAGATTTACGTCCATAGTATACTGAGGGTTTTTAACAGTGGTCTTCAAACCTGTTCTTAATTTATAATATCTGACACAAGGTGGGCAGTCTGCAAACCAGTCAGACCTCTTTATCCATTAAAAGTGACGGTCCTTTTGTGTCACAGTATGTTTTTTCCTCTCCTGCCTATTTGAATCACTGTGATTTTTATCACTCAGCGGCAAGTGGATTGAAAAGTCTCCGTCAGGTGAAAGAAGTGATATGGTACCAACTGTTTTCAAATTTCTCAGCAGTCCCTGGAGGTCTATCCCAGCTCAGAAGTTTTATCACAGCAATATTTTACAGCTTCTATAACTTAAGTCTTTCTGAAGTTTATTGTTGGCAGGTGCGGGAGAAATGGACATGTGGACAATCAATTTGATTAAGCAATGCCAATTTTATTGTGGTGGAGCAAGCCTTTTATAATGCTGGTGAGAATCACATGATATAATCACATGGTATAATTCTTTCTGATTAGACAGTTAGCTTTGCACATGCTCCTTAAGCTCTCTCTTCTGATTGGATGAAAGCTGCCACATCGACATTGTACAAACTTCCTTCTCCGCCCAGACCCACACCCTGAAGTTGTTTATCTTCCTGGGTTCTTCCTCATTCTTTCAGGGTCATCTCCTTGTCACATCCTTGCCAAAGCTGAGGCTTTGCCAGTCTTGCTCATATGCAGGATTGCTCACATGCCGATTTCCTCGCAGGAAATCCTTCCGAATCCCCACAGGCAGGTATAGCATATTCGCCTAGGCTTTGTGGTTTCATCTATTTTTCTTCACATCTTTCATCCACATCATGGTAATCAACTCTGCACAGGTCGAAAACCTCTTCAAAGTACTCATTTGAACATCTGCCTCCTTAAAGACATCCCTGCTGTATTCTCTGATAACTTGGATCTCATCTAGTTTTGCTAAATAAAGACTTAGGAGTATTTGTTGTACACCTTATTAACTAAACAGGAGAGCAGAAACAAGTTCCTACATTTTTCACTAACATCTGGTCTGAGAACAGTGGGAGGGAAAAAGCCATCAGTGAATGATTTGCATGCACTGTTTGCAAACTGGTAGGTGCTCTCCCAGATGAAGCCACATATTTGAAGTACCATTTAAAATCTTCAGCAGGGAGCTATTGTACCATCTTTTATGTTAGTTATGAGGCATATAAATGAGGGTTTTGCTACTATCCTTCAAAAATTACAGAGCTGGGCATCCTACTTTTTCCCCAACTATTCAGTTGAAACCAGCTGCTTTCAGTCTCTGAAGCATACGAGGTACGGTGAACCACCAGACACCACAGAGAGATTTGTTCTCATAAGTATCCAAAGAAGATTCAGTGAAGAGGCAACTTATTCCATAGTCACATGTAGTCAGATTGTCATTAGAAACCTGATGCATACTGCAGGGAAGGAAATCCAAACTTCCCATTGACTTAACTGAGTTTTCGTATTATTTCTTCCTGTTTAATTTTCTGTTCTGTGCTGTGTTCTCCATATTTTTTTTCATTAAAATGTGTTCTCAATCTGTCTTGCATATTCACAGCAGCAGTAATTTCTCTGACCTCTTACCTTCATTCTCTAGACCAATGTTCTGCTAATCAAGGATGTCAATTAAGCTCAGACACCAGAGTGAAAAGAGTAGGCTGATTTTACTGTAAATAATCAGAGGATATAACTAAGTACTACAGAAACTAAGCAATAAGAAAAATACAGAATAATACACTTAATTATTACTACATACAGTTAAGCAAGGCAATGCACCTAATCATTATTACACAACGGGGAGAATAGTGATTAAGAAAAATGCATCACCACTTGCATACGTTACCAACATCCAGATCCACAGTCGCTGGGGAGCCCCGGTTGCAGTGAGGACTTGGAGTACCTTTCCCTGCAAGTGGGAAGTCCTGTGTGATGTGTCCATGTGTAGGTGAGGCATCCAAAGTCACTGTGAGTGGGTCCAGCCTTATATACTAGAGATCGGCAAGCCAGAATAGCTGGCACCTTTGTTTTGAGCGGAAAATTTCTGGTTTCATTCTCCTGTTGGATTCCACCCAAAGCCTGGCCAGGGCTTGCGGGGGGAGACCAAGGGAGTTTCTAACAAGGCCAAACACTTGGGTTCTCAGCCTTGAACAAGGCTAAACAAGGGAAGTTGGATACATTCTCTCAGAATTTCATCCTCACTACTGATTATATTCTGTCTAAGCTACATCTTTCACTAGTGAGCATACATATTTTGTTAATGATCAGATACTAATAATAAACGCTAATGGTAATACAGATTTTACTAATTAACAGATACTAATAATGGATAACATTTGGTTGTGAGGTTCATCTAGAGGTCAACTTTGTTTCAGGGCCTATTATTCAAGCCCTACCACTACAACGAACCAAATTGCATCATCCACAGGAGGAAGCAAATCATAAATTTCTATTGCTCTTAGTATCATGCATCTCATCTTAATATCCTCCATCAAACTCCTATGGTGTGTGCACTTGAATCAAATCTCTGGAGATTGTCTTGTATCTTTTTGCCATTATATCTGCTCTTATTGCCTTTCTAGAAGGCATTAAGACACATCCAGAGTGGGGAATGGTGTAAGGCATTCCAGGTTCACTTGATTTTCATATATTTAGTCATACTGTATTCTCCTCTACTGCTTCTGACTATCCTTCCCATTACTAATAGTCTGTTTATTCTGTCTTCCTTAAATTGTCCTTTGTCTTCGTTTATGGCTTTTGTAAGTTTTCAGGGACAGAAACCTCATCTTCCTCTCTGTGACTGAAGTATATTCATCATCATGAGATAAAGTGTAATTCTTTTCTGGAGACGGATGTGAATCAACTGTCAGATTTTTCCATTGCCTTCAAAAGAGCTGCCCACTTACACTGACTGAATACCTTAAGTGTTGAAGTTTATTCATTCAATGTCCTAGATAAAGAGGCATCTGTGATTAGTCAGCAGTGTCCAGCAGTGGAGGCAAAGTCAGTTTGCAGGAGATGTCAGCTTCTTATTCAGAAAGCTGAGTGACTTTGCAAAACTTTATCATTAAAAATATTATTCTTCTCAGTATGAACATTAAATCAATGGGAAAATTATGAAGAAGGCAGAAAATGCAGTGTCTTTAGTTTGTTAAAAGCACCCAAGACGATCTTTTACATTGCTGAGAGAGATGCAAAAGAACAAGTGAAATAAATAAAAATGAAAAAGAGTGAGTTCATCTGGATGGAGCTCAAGATAGAGAGGCTAGACTAGATGTTTTGGGATTGCAAAGAAACTAATGTAAGGATCTGTCACAAACTGTTCATAAACAAGAAACTGTTCATAAAGAGGATGTCTCAAACAACTTGAGTGGGACACCCTGTGGGGGGGAAGCGGAGCGAGCTCTGTGGAGGGAGGGCCGTGGGCTGTTTCTCTCCCCATCCCTCCTGTTGTTGCCCAGAAACAGAACATGCCGAACCGCGCAGGTACAAGCCAGAGAAAATGAGAACTTTCTGGAACAACCTATTGCGCATGTGTAAGAAAGACTATATAAAGGCAACACCCCACGTGTGTCTTGGTTGACCTACCACCTACAGACCAAGCTGGCTACTCTGTGACAACATGGTATCCAAGGGTGGTGATTCTCCTTTTCCTATCCCTTCCTCCTCTATTTCTCTTTCCTCTTTCTGTTGTCTCTCTTTCTTACGTATATTAATGTGCATAAGTTTTATAGGAATTGAATTGCGATCGGTTGATCATTGACAGGTTTCCTGATCCAATGTCGGGGGAGGTTTTGATATGATCCCAAGAGCGAGATTAAGACACAAACAAGGTCAAATGCCATACACCCAAACCAGTTTTTTATTATTAAAAAAGTGAAGAGGAGTAGCGATAGGACAGAATGGAAGGAAAAGACAGAAATCAAGCAAGCACGCAGGATAGAGTTGCAGGAATAGTCACCACCATGGATCCAGCGGCATCCCGTTGGTCCTCAGTCTTCAGTTCTTCGGTGGCGGGTGCACATGGAGCAAAGTTTTCTGTTGCCTTTTTAAGTTCATCGTATCCGTTGATTAGCATATCTGCCCACCTTTAGTTTTTTTTTTTTTTCTCTGGTCCCACAGGTTCCTGGCTTCTGGGGCAGAAACACTCGCCTCTTATCAGTTCATTAACAATGCGTGCATGATGTCTGGCGTACACAATAGAGCCGAAAATGGCTACACGATGGAGCCAGTGATAAACATTTGGTTTTGCTCAGTCCATGTCTCCCCCTTTGAGGCTTATCTAAGGAGTTTGACAATGCAACTGCAAAGGAGTGGGGGGTGAATCCTTCGATACACTCCTGCTTCCTTGGGTGACATTCCTTAGACTAATCCAAAGGCCGCAGCAGCTTGTCCTTGAGGTTTGCACAGACACAAGCAAGCTTTGAGACAGTAATTTGACATTTCAGTCTCTCACAACAGGTTATTAGGAAAATAGTCTCATTGTCAACGTGCCTTTATTCGTTCCCCAGACAGTTATCAGTTGATTGTTGCCAAATTGTCTCCGTTCACTTACTAAAGTCATCAGTTAATAAAATCACCAACACAATTGTTCCTCTGAGTCACTGTGGTGACTCAGCCAACCCTGCTGCTCTGCTGAGCAGAGACCTACTCTTCCACCAGCATGCAGGGTCTCGAGGATTTCAAAAGATTCATCCCCCTCGTAACCCACCGCATGGGTCAAGACAGGATCTGCCTAGGAATCTTTGTCAGTCTACAAAGTTGGAAGGCGATGAATGAAGTCACAACCATCATTTATGAAACAAATCTTGACTCTACTACTTCTATCCTGATTTATTTTTTCCTGGACCAGGAATTCCAAGCTATCTTGATTGCAGAATGCAGCAAGTGCAGAGAAATATAAAAGTTTTGTCCACTGAATTTCATAGATGTGAAATAGACTGCCTTCCTCTTGCATTAATTAAACTATAAGGCTAAAGTGATATTTTTTCTTTTATACAAATAAAGGTAATATAATATTAATATAAAAGACTTGCTTTACTTTATCCTCCTACCATCATTCTTTAACTGGAATTCTGTTCCAACTGCAGCCATGAAAAATAATGGCTTTTGAGCTTGGTCATGTAGTTAATGAAACAGTTGTAAGTCTAAAAGCACTGTAAAAAAAGTGATGCATGACAGAGAGCGAGAATGGGAAAATCTCATTGCCAAATTAATTATCTATTGACAGAAGCTATACAGTAGGTGATTGTGAGGAACTGAAGGAGTTAATGCCTCAAACATTCTATGACTCGGAAAGCCTCAAGGACAAGTTGTAGTCTTTGTGGTTAGTCTAAGGAACAAACTATTTCCCTAGGGAAGCGCAGAGTGCATTGAAGGGTGCATGGCTCCACTCCCTTGAGGTTGTACTGCCAAGTTCCCTAGATAATCCTCAAAGGGGGGACACGTAGACTGAGTAAAACCATATGTTCAGGTTAATGCCTACACTTTAATTTAGGAGCTTGATAAATGATGTAGGCCTTGCTAAAGACTATACCCTTGAAGAAGAGCTAAAAGATTGATAAGAGAGAAACACCCTGCACCAGATGGAGCCAAAGGCTGGATGATTGCCCAACAAGGAAAAACTGGTGAAAAGGTAAAGGTGGCAGGGGGAGATCATGACCACCAACTCAATTGGACAAAAGGGTTAATGCACCCCATCCCCCCTCAACGCATGTGCAGAACCCATGCTCCACCTTTTCCTCAGCTCTCATGCAAATGAGTTCATGGAAAACCCGCCTCTCTTTCTCTAGTATACAAATCAGCCAATAAGATGAACTTAAAAGGAAACAGAAAGGTTTCCTGGGTGTGTACCCACCACTCAAGAGTACTGGACCTGAGACAAGTCTGGAGCCTGGGGTGGTGATCCAGATTCTTTGACTATCTTTCTCTCGCTTCCTTTTATTTTCTTTCCTTTCTTTTCTTTCTTATAGATTTTTCAATAAAAGGCCACATTGCTTACTGACCTTTCCAAGTTTAAGTTGTTTCTACCACAAGTAAAACATTTTAACTGGTTGTTCAGTGTTGTCTCACCTTAATTTAACCAAGGGGATCACGAAATCTCTAAGACTCCCTGGGCTCCCAGTCTGGGTCATAAGAGGGATTCAATGGCTTTAGATGTTCTTATCTTTATTACCTCTTGGGGGAAAAGTTCAGATCATGAAATTAGTTTGGTGCTCCTGAGTGGACATTTCTCCTTATTACAGAATAAACTCATAATTCAGCACAATGTAACAAAATTGGAGAGCTCAAATTGAGGAGGCTTAGAACCAGGAGCATCATGGAGTGACAAATTAGGCTAGAGGTGCAGGGCAATGCCTCTTGGGATGACTTTCACAGCATCTGTGAGACAATGCCATCCTCATTACAAATCATTTTGCCAGGCAGACATCCTAAGGAGCTCCACATACTTGAAGGGACAGATAAAGCTAGAAACACTGCTAAAAAGGAGGCTGATCAGAACTGTTCTAAGACACTATTCTGTTCAACTGTCATTCAATTTTAAAAAAACAAAGATTTTAATACCGTATTAAAGTCACATTCTGTAATTTTGCTTTGCCTCTGCTAATTTTCAGGGATTTTTTCCGAGTCATAAACAATGAGCAGTGTGCATGATACACACTTGTATAAATAAGAGTCATACAATCATAGAATCATAGAATTCTTTGGGATGGAAGGGATCTTAAAGATCATCAAGTTCCAACCCCCCTGCCATGGGCAGGGACACCTTCCACTAGACCAGGTTGCTCAAAGGCCCATCCAACCTGGCCTTGAACAATTCCAGGGAGGGCGCATTCTCATCTTCTCTTGGCAACCTGTTTGTGAGAGACTGAAATGTCAAATTACTGTCTCAAAGCTTGCTTGTGTCTGTGCAAACCTCAAGGACAAGCTGCTGCGGCCTTTGGATTAGTCTAAGGAATGTCACCCAAGGAAGCAGGAGTGTATCGAAGGATTCACCCCCCACTCCTTTGCAGTTGCATTGTCAAACTCCTTAGATAAGCCTCAAAGGGGGAGACATGGACTGAGCAAAACCAAATGTTTATCACTGGCTCCATCGTGTAGCCATTTTCGGCTCTATTGTGTACGCCAGACATCATGCACGCATTGTTAATGAACTGATAAGAGGCGAGTGTTTCTGCCCCAGAAGCCAGGAACCTGTGGGACCAGAGAAAAAAAAAAAAAACTAAAGGTGGGCAGATATGCTAATCAACGGATACGATGAACTTAAAAAGGCAACAGAAAACTTTGCTCCATGTGCACCCGCCACCGAAGAACTGAAGACTGAGGACCAACGGGATGCCGCTGGATCCATGGTGGTGACTATTCCTGCAACTCTATCCTGCGTGCTTGCTTGATTTCTGTCTTTTCCTTCCATTCTGTCCTATCGCTACTCTTCTTCACTTTTTTAATAATAAAAAACTGGTTTGGGTGTATGGCATTTGACCTTGTTTGTGTCTTAATCTCGCTCTTGGGATCATATCGAAACCTCCCCTGACATTAGATTGGGACACTTTTCCAGTGCCTCATCACTCTCACAGTAAAGAATTTCTTCCTCATATCCAATCTAAATCTACCCTCTTTCAGTTTAAAGCCATTACCATCATCCTATCACTACAATCCCTGATAAAGAGTCCCTCCCCATCTTTCCTGTAGGCCCCCTTTAAGTATTAGAAGGCCACTATAACGTATCCCCGGAGCCTTCTCTTCTCTAGGCTGAACAACCCCAACTCTCTCAGCCTGTCCTCATAGGAGAGATGCTCCATCCCCCTGATTATCTTCATGGGCCTTCTCTGGACCCGCTCAAGCAGGTCCATATCCTTCTTATGTTGGGGGCCCCAGAGCTGGACACAGTACTCCAGATGGCGTCTCAACAAGCAG